>NC_084526.1:2043144-2359394 GCF_024500275.1 Phycodurus eques
GGAAATGATGCAGAGTCATTTAGTGTCATGGCCCTGTGTTTCAAGTTGTTTTTCTTTGTGTTGCAGTGTCTGGGTGGGCGTGGACATCGGTGACGCACCTGTCATGCATTGTAATCATCAGCCTTTTTAAGGGGCACTGTGACAGTGTGTGGGCGTCGGAATATTCACTCGTTTTTGCCGCCGTTCTGACCGCTGTCCAAATTTAGGCTAAATACGATTAGATTTGTCGTGTCTCCCTGCGTTATCAGTTTTTTATTCTCTCTGGTTGTGAGTTCCTTTTGTTTCGTATGTCTCGCCATCACATGCCCTGCCATTTAAGTAAAATTGTTCGGACCTCTCACCTGGAGTCTATTTTTTGGGATCTGTCCTTACGCCATTGCCGATCGTGACAGAATATTCCGACCAGAAATGGATCCCGCAAACTCAGACTTTTTTCGCCACGCGTTGGCAAGTCAGGGACATTTGGTAGGAAGACACGAGACATCGTTATACGAGCTCAGGGAGGCAATTACGGCGTTAACGACCCATCTCAGTACAGTGAGTTCTCGGGTTGATCAGGTGTGTGCACTTGGATTACCTCCGGTTCTGGCAAAAGCACCCGCCACCAACACTGTGGCCGCGGTGCCACCCGCCAGGGAAGCTTGTCTGCCAAATCCACCTCGTTATGCTGGGGAGCTCGGCGGCTGCGGTCAATTTATTTTTCAATGTACCCAAGTATTTGACCAACAACCGGTCACGTATGCCCAGGATAAGACGAAGGTGGCTTTTATAATGAGTCTACTTACGGGTCAGGCAGCATCGTGGGCGATGGCGGTCAGCAGCGCCAACCCAGCGTTCCGTTCCTCCTTCCCGGCATTCGAATCTGAACTAAGGAGAGTTTTTGATCACCCCGTCAAGGGCAAGGAAGCCGGTAGCCAGTTGTTGAACCATTCCCAGGGGGACTTGTCAGTAGCCGAATACTCCATTTAATTTCCGCATCATGGCAGCAGAGAGTGGATTCGACGATGTTGCGTTGAGCGGCATTTTTCGTCGGGGACTCTGTCCTGCCGTCAAAGATGAGTTGGCGGCCCGGGACGAGACCACTAATTTGGAGGAGCTCATCGGACTAGCCATTAGACTGGACAATCGACTGAGGGAACGGCAGCACGAGCGGGCGGCTGAACGGCGCATTTTTTTTGAGTCCGCTTCAACGGGACATTCTTCGTCCGCCATGGAAGACGCCGCCTGTGTTCCCCCATCCACCTCGGCGTCAACGAGGGAGCCGGCCCTGGCCGTGGAGGAGCCGATGCAACTCGGCGGGGGGCGACTGGCGGAGACGGCACGTCGGAGACGCATGAGAGCGGGGGCGTGTCTGTACTGCGGCCGACCAGGACACAAGGTATCCACCTGCCTGGCGAGACCTTCACGGGGAAGTGACGCTACACGTTCCAAGCAGAGCGGCCAGGTGGTGGTGACAGCACCTTCTGCTTCCGAAAGGAACGTCTCATCGTGTGAGTATTTTGATGAAGACTTGGTACCCGGTGAATTGAGAACTGGGTCGAACAAGAGACGATTTGGCGGCAGTGTGAAGGTTTCCGCGTTAATTGACTCCGGAGCTGATGAGTGTTTTGTGGACTCCTGTGTGATAGAGACTCTAAATTGTCCACTGTACAGACTTAGCAAACCGAGAAAAGTTCTTGATTTGGATGGGCGGCCTACTACTGGAGCGAAACAGAGTGCTTTGACACTCACCGTTCGGCCCCACGACCTCCGAGAGGCTTGGAAGAGGCTTCCCCTGAAAGCTGGATTCCCAAGGATTGTCTGTGTGAATTCCTAGCCCACTAGGCTGAAATTAAGCGACCTAAAGTCGTGCCGAAGTCATATAGGTCGTCATGGTACTGGAGCGAAACTGAGTGCTTTAACGCTCGCCGCTCGGCCCCACAGCCGTCCAGAGACTCGGGGGAGGCCTCCCCTGAAAGCTGGATTCCCACCGACCGTTAGTTTCAAATCTTAGCCCACTAGCTCAAAAGGAAGCGCTAAAAAGTCCTGCCAAAATCACATAGGTCGTCATGTTACAATTTACTCAATAAAGGCCTCCTTCTGGCGCGAAAGCTGGATTTCCAATAATACAATATGGTGTACAATATGTGATGGACATATATGCTTGTTTACTTTGATGTGACCGCCATTTGTTATTGAAATAAAGATCTTAAAAGCAACTACAAGCTACTGAAAGAAAATAAAGAAAATATTCGTTGTATTGTGTTATGAATATAAAATATGTTTCATCAATAAATGGAGAAAAGATCAAACATTTCATTCATTTCATGTAATTTTCATGTTGCATCAGGATGAATATTTTAATCATGATATAAAATTAACCATTTTGGGATTTTAAAAAAATCAATAATAATAATGAGGAGAAGCCACTCAGAAAATGGATGGATGGATGTTTGTTTTGTCCATGCTGTTGAGTTCTGTTAATAACACGAAGCTGTCACTGCATTCATCCAACATTTTAATTGCAGTGGTGAGGTGGCAGGATTATCCAAATATTTTACTTAAGTACTCATTTGTACCGCAAATGTTATTTATTTATTTTTTTTAAATAAATGTTCCACCCAACTGAAGAAGCTTTGATTTTGTTCGCCAACTTTCGTCATTTATTGTAGTTTAGCACTTACATGATGATCCCTGCAGCTACGCCACCACTGCACACAAATATTGTAAAGAACTGAATGTTCAGTCGTTGCTAAACATTTCATGTGAGCGTAAGAAGTGAGCAAACCTGCACCGTCGGACACAGCGTGAAGGGGGCTTGCTGACGCCGACGCTCAGGAGTTGACCTTGACCCTGGTTCTCCTCCTTCGCGCGACAAGGTTCCTCCTCGTACTGCGCTAACTTTCTTTCCAACACCGCGGAGATTTCCTCCCCGGCCGCATTCAGTCGCGCGTTCACAAAAGTTCTCAACATTCGGATTTCAGACATTTTAAACATACTGTCAACACTTTGTACACGCAATTGAGCGACTTTGCCGACTTTTGCGTCTCGCTAAATTGCGCAAGCATGGGGCGCAGACTCCCGCTCGCCTTCTCCACAGGACACGCTCTCTCTGCCGACTTTTTTTCCTTCCAAATCTTTATTGAAAATATTCAGTTTACGAACAAAAAAATGACAAACGGACACATAGTCATTAATACATATTACATAAAATAGTATAAAGGGGAGCCAGGGGGATTTTAAATAAAAACATGAAATGACGAACATACAACGAACATATTTAACACGTCACAATTGTTCTCATTAAATAAAATTTAATTTCCAAAGGTTTTGCTCTCATCAGACGAGACGTTATTCTCCCAGTTTTTAACTGGCTTGTCCAAATGTTGTTCAGAAAACTTGAAACGAGCTTTGACATGTTTTTTTTTCAGCAATGGGGTCTTGCGTGGTGAGCGTGTATACAGGCGATGGCGGCGGAGTGCATTACTCACTGTTTTCCTTGTGACAACAGTACCTGCTAATTCCAGGTCTTTTTGAAGCTCTCCACAGTTGGTCCTTGGCTCTTGGACAACTCTTACGATTATTCTTTGCACTCCTCTGTCAGAAATCTTGAAAGTTATCGGACTTCTGTGCTCGTCCCGGATCGTCCATAACGAACACCATGTTCAAGCATAAGGGTGTCCACACGTGCACTTGGCACCAGGACACCTTAGGTCGAAGTTCAATGATCGACTTCGTGGTCGTGTCATCAGACTTGCGGCCGCATGTCTTGGACACTCGGGTGAAGAGAGGGACGGGGCTGTCAAGTGATCACCACCTGGTTGACATTGTGAGCCGGTGAGGAGAATACTTCGAAAACCTCCTCAATTCCACCGACATGCCTTCCCATGAGTGAGCAGAGTCTGGGTTCTCTGAGGCGGGCTCTCCTATCTCTGGTTTGAGGTGACCGAGGTAGTTAAAAAGCTCCTCGGTGGAAAGGCCGGGGGTGGATGAGATTCGCCCGGAGTTCCTAAAGGCTCTGGATGTTGTGGGGCTGTCCTGGTTGACACACCTCTGCAACATCGCATGGACATCGGGGACAGTGCCTCTGGATTGGCAGACTGGGATGGGAGGGTGTGTTCAAACTACAGGGGGATCACACTCCTCAGCCTGTTTTGTGGACTTGGAGAAGGCCGTGTCCCTCGGGGAGTCCTGTGGAGGGTGCTTCGGGAGTATGGGGTACCGAATCCCCTGATACGGTTTTAGGTCTTGGCTTTCCGTGCCTTTTTACACCTCACTTTCTCCTTGTCTTTAATACCTTTTCCCTGTGTCAGTTCACATGTTTACACACAACTTAATTTATGATCTTATTTGTTCTACATTCTTTGTATCTATGGTGGACATCTGGAGGAATTTTCAGGTCAATAGCACCTTTGGAAGTATATTTAGTGAGAAAAATTGTGACATTTTAAATGTTTATTTCAGCCGCTGTATGTACATTTATATATTTCTAAGTCTATGTACTGTATATTGCTACATTGCTGAGACTTTTGGGGGGATTGCAGGGGCAATCGTTTCTTTCAATTTTTTTTTTGGGGGGGGAATACATTTTTAATTATTGTATTCAGATTTTGTTCGTGCTGACTCTCCCGAAGAGGGTTCCAGTTGGGGGCGTGAGTGCCTCAATCTGGCCAAGACCCTGCCCACAAGTCTGCAAATTTTAGAATGGAATCCCAAGCAGCATATGACAGACTGCTGGAAACGCAGGAAGTGAACGTGGACGGGAACTCCAAATCCTTCTGAAATAAATCGACCATTGGCTTTTTATTTCCGAACAGTTTTTATTCATTGTTTTTTTCCTCCACAATAGTCATATAATGTAACGCGCAGCTGCTTGCCTCCTACCTCATTGGGTGCTTGGGCTTGTTCAGCTGCTGCTCACCTTTTTTTGACCGATTTGAAAATGAGCAGAGCAGCTTGCTGAATGTTTGTCTGCATTGACTCCAAGACTTTTTTTTTAGCTTGTTTATGACAATTTTAAATCCAATCTGAATCCAAATATCACACTGATTTTGCTCAATCAGTTCAACTTTTTGAACTATGGCCATATTTTTGCTTCCGTGGACAGATATTTTGGCTAAGTTCAAATAAACAGAGGTTAATGCCCTTAATGAATTTTCAATTTACAGGTACTTATTTCTATCATTCAATTTAGCTTCAGCAAAGTTGGTAACCTTTAATAAACTGTTAACAACATACAACATGTCTTCTTGTGTGTGTTTTCAACTATGACTTGTTGTAAAAGGTTTTACCACAGCACGAACATTTGTTGCATTTTGATGTCACGTCAACCTTTCGAGTGTTCATCATCATGATCATAATTAGAAGAGTGTGACGTCGCGTTGTCACTATCTAATAGTGGAGATGAGAGGTCGCGTGATTGGGCTCCTCCACAGCGGTCTCCATCGCCTTCTTAACACTTCACAATAACACCAGTCGACGGAAGCTTACTGATATCATCCTCTTGCTCTTCTTCTCGAAGGCGTGGGGACTCTGGCTCATCTTCCTTTTTAATGTCAGGTAAATCTGGCTCAGCTTCCTCTCTAATGTGAGGGGGCTCCAGCGTCTGTCTTTTAATTTGAAGAAGCTGTGGCTCCTCCTCCTCCTCCTCCTCCTCTTTGATGCGGGGGGGACTCTGGCTCCTGCCGATCAGGCTGAAGCTATTCACTGACGTCTGCACGACACAAAAAGACGAACACACACGGTTTAGTAAAGTCAAGGTTTGCTCAGTCAATTCATCAACAACTGCGCCTTCTCCGCTGCCCACCTATTCCAAGGTGTCCCCTAGGGCTCTGTGCTTGGTCCCCTCCTCTTTATCCTCCACCTGATCCCACTCGAGCCAAATCGCTCTCCAGTTACACAGGTATGCCGATGACGTCCATCTTGGCTCGACATTTCCTCCCGATCCATCACCACCTCAAACCACTCCGACCTGTCAAACTGTCTTTCTGAAATTACATCCTGGTTGCAAGCAAGCGATCTCCAACTCAACAGGGACAAATCAAACCTAATCATAATCACTCCAAATTCTCTTCCACCTCAGCGTCGTCCCCTCCACTCTGTCACCCTCCCCTCCAACCGCCAATCTCGAGTCGGCCGCCTGCCCCCTCACTCGCACCCGTTCCCACGACCACATCACCCCTGTCCTCCAGAACCTGCGCTGGCTCCGCCTTCCCTAATGGCTCCAATTCAAACTCCTCCTTCATCGCCATCAAGCCCTCCACACACACACACATATTTAAATGTATATTTAACATTTGGGTTTAATATTGAAATACAATTAACATAAACGAGATTTAGGTGTAACATTTGATACTTGGAGTTAACTATTCAAGTTGGCAGATATAGTAAATGCGCATGTGTCAAACTGACAGCAGTTTTTGTGACAAAATGTTGCGGTTATTTACAGCATGAGCCGCACTGCAAACTCCAAACGGCTGTCTATCTTTGCGGAGTGACATTTTATGCCGAAAACATGATTAGCATCCTGGATTTTTGTTTGTTTGGGAAGTATAACGTAAGACTATCATTTCATGCTAAATTCACAAAGGTAAGGACCCGGGCCACCAATCCATCGGCATTGCAAGCACTTCTCCGGAGTTCGATTATCCGGGTTGCGTCAACTGTTCATATGCATATTCATATTTCTGTCCTTCTTTCAAGGGATAGGTAGCCTTGGGGTTTTGCAAACAGCTCGTTTCTCAGCGCATCATGCGGGGTGCTCAATGAGGCGTTCATTCATCAGCTTCTGCGGGTTTTCCTTGTCGCGGTCACCGAGGCCGCCGCGTATCGCCCCAGCTCGCTTCACTTCGTCCGTCATGCCCTCGCCGTCGTCCACGTAAAGACACCTTTTCTGCTCGAAGAACGTCACGCGCTTCACTCGAATCCGCCTGGGGCCCGATCATCATTTGGATGTCACGCGATGACGTCAGGACGCCCACGCGCTGAGGCGACTTCGCGTTCGGCGACGGCTCCGCTTATATTCGGACAATTCCTTTCGCCTTAACTTTACTTCACCAGACGCGTTCTTCTTCTTCTTTTCTCCTTATTCTTCTTCTTCTGTGGTGGTGTGTTTCAGAGAAGTGTGAGGGAAAGTTGGAAGAAAAAAATGGTATATTTATGTAAATACATGTTTTCTCACAGTGTGATTATTGTATCTTCACGGTGTAGGCTTTTGTGTATTAATAGAGGTTAGGTTTTTTTTCGTAAGGTTTTGTCCGTGCCTCGTGGCGAGGATGGCGCCGCCTGAGACGCCACCGTCTCTGAGGCACGGCGTGCGGATTGTGCCACAGCCTAGCTTCACGGTGGAGCAAGTGCTGCTGGCTGTTGGCGAACAGGTGGGATATATGCATATCTCACATGCATCCCGCATGAATAAAGCGGTGGTCGTGTTTTTTAAGCAACAAAAATATGTAACGGAATTTATAGAGAATTGATTAATTCTAAATGACGAGTTTATCCCAGTTTCCCCGCTGGCCGTACCGTCAACACGGATCACTATTTCGGGCGTCCCTCCGTTTATTTCGAACGAGGCGCTGGAACGGGAGCTGAAGCGTTTTGGTAAGTTTGCTAGCGGATTTCGTAATGTTGGGTTAGGATGCAAGAATGAAAAACTGAAGCATGTTCAGTCTTTTAGACGACAGGTTTTCATGTTTTTAGACTCTCAGACGCAGACGTTGGATGTTTCTTTCCGTGTTCGTCATGAGGAAGGAATGTACATGGTGTATGCGAGCTCGGGAAGCATCAAATGTTTTGAGTGTGGAGATGTTGGTCATAAACGGCTGGCGTGTCCGCATAACAATGCTACAGTGAGACCTGCTGCTGTTGATAGCCCCGAGGATCACGCCCAGGCAGGTCCGGTTGTGGACGGGGTCGTTGACGTTGAGGAGCGGACGGCTGAGGTACCCCTTGCTGAAAGCCGTGGATCGGTGGCGGCGAAGGTAGAGGGACAACGTGCTATTATTGAGAAGGATGAAAGTAAGAATGACATGCAAATTATAGAACAGAATAGTATTGTTGCTCGGATGAAAATGGCACCGGCTAGTGATGTGAGACAGCAGCTGAAGGCTTTTGGAGGATACATTCGGTAAAACGGTTGATGTACAAGAATATTTTCCAGATGTTAGAAAGTTTGTGAAGACTGTGAGTACCCTACAAAAGGTGGTAGGAACAGACTTGCTTGATGACAAGAAGAGATATCGCCTGAGGAAGCATGTGACTGCTGCTAGGAAAATTTTAAGTGGTAAAAGACAGAAAAAATTGAAAGTTGATTATTAAATTAGGAATGGAACAACAACACTGGGTGTTTTCTCTGCTGTTGTCTCTTGGCTGGTTGGTTTTCTCTCTCTTTTATTAATATGAATTCTTTACGTGTTGCATCCTTAAATATTAACGGGGGTAGAAATGCACAGAAGAGGGCGCTAGTGTTAGAAATCCTAAAACAAAAAAGAATCGATATCGCTATGTTGCAAGAAACACACAGTGATAATTTAAATGAAACGGACTGGGGGCTATGTTGGGGCGGTCAGTACGTTCTCAGTCATGGCTCTAATCTTAGTGCGGGGGTCGGTATATTATTTAGTCCCACTCTTAGTGTTAATGTTTTAGCGATCACAGAAATAGTTGCAGGGAGGATTGTAATGGTTCAAGCGGAAATCTACAACATTATGTTTAAATTTGTGAATGTATATGCACCAAATTGCGGGCGGGACCGTTTGAGTTTATTCAAAGTACCAAAGGAAAATTTGGACAACTGTGATAAAGTAGAATGTGTTTTAGTTGGGGGGGACTGGAACTGTTGCACCGATCCCGCTTTAGATAGAATAGGACAGGAGCTCCATACCCAGTCGTCCTGTTTCTTGTCAAAGATGACTAAGGAGTTGGATTTAGATGATGTGTGGAGGACAAAGCATCCGACCGACAGACAATATACCCGAATGAAAGTTTTTGATGGCGTGGTTACTGCAGCCAGATTAGACAGATTTTATATGTCTGTGGCTTTTAACACCAGGGCAATTAATTGTCAAATTTCCCCAGTTGGGTTTACGGATCATCATTTGGTATTATTGGAACTAATTTTGTCCCACATGGACAAGCCGAAATCATTCTGGCATTTTAATGTCAAATTTTTACATGATTTAGTTTTTTGTAAAAATTTTAAATTGTTTTGGAGTAATTGGAGAGCCAAGAAAGAGTTTTTTCCCTCCTTAATTCAGTGGTGGGAGGTAGGAAAAAGTCAAGTGAAAGTGTTTTGCCAACAGTACGCATCCTACTCTAGTATTAATACTAGGAAGGCTATAGAGAAACTAGAAGAGGACATTGAGGTTTTGGAGAGTGTGGCTGCTGAAAATACCGAGCAGTTAAAAAAAAAAAAGACAGCAGTTGACTTGTTTTCTTCAAGAGAAGGCTAAAGGAGCTCTGGTCCGGTCACGGTTTACCACACTGAGGGACATCGATGCACCCACCTCCTTCTTTTTTAACCTGGAGAGATCTTTTGGACAGAGGAAACAAATGGTGGTGCCTACAGCGGCCTGATGGGACGCTGACTTCAGATCCTGCAGAAATGAGAAGGCTCGCGGTGTCTTTCTACTCCAACCTGTTTGAGGCAGAAAGGTGCGATGGAAGGGCTACCGAGACACTACTTCGGGGTGTCCCTCAGCTGGGATCTGACGTACAAGATGTCCTGGGTTCTGACATTACTCTAAAGGAATTGACGACTGCGGTGACCCAGTTGACCTCTGGTAAGGCCCCAGGTTTGGATGGAATACCAGCAGATTTCTATAAACACTTTTGGAATATAATTGGGATTGACTTGTTGGAGGTTTTCAAGGACTCCTTTGGGAGAGGGACTCTTCCAGCTTCCTGTCGGCGTGCGGTGATCTCTCTTCTGCCAAAAAAGGGGGATTTAACTTTGCTCAAAAATTGGAGACCTGTTGCCTTACTATGTACCGACTATAAAATTTTATCCAAAGTTTTGGCAAATAGACTAAAAGTTTATATGGACATTGTAATTGGAGAAGACCAGTCGTACTGCATCCCTGGCAGATCTTTGTTGGACAATCTATTGTATAGTTTTGCTATCGAGCCTCTCCTATTGAGATTTAGGAAAACCTTGAGAGGTCTATGTCTGCCAGAGATGACTTATAGCCTTCCCATAGTCGTGTCAGCCTATGCTGATGACATTACTGTAATGGTCCAGGGACATGGGGACATAGAGGCACTGAGAGAAAGTCTAACGCTGTATGAAAAGGCTTCCTCAGCTAAGGTAAATTGGGAAAAGAGTGAGGCATGCTGGGTTGGTAATCCAACACAGGCGACTGCGTATGGTCTCCCTGGTGGCCTTACATGGGGAAATAGTGGGTTGAGAATTCTGGGGATTTATTTGGGTGACGACAAGATGGTTGCTAAAAATTGGGAGGGAGTGCTGGGAAAAGTGCAAGCTAAGTTGTCTAGATGGAAATGGTTGCTACCTCAGCTGTCCTAGAGGGGACGAACTCTGATTGTAAACAATCTCGTCGCCTCTCTTTTGTGGCACAGACTTCAGGTGTTAGCACCCCCACCAGGACTGATTAAACAGCTACAGAAGATGCTGGTGGACTTTTTTTGGGGCGTGATTCCTGCTGGTGGGGAATGGAGGGAGCAATGTGGAATCGTACTGTCCCTAAAAACTCCAAAACTTGGGAACTTCAGCTCTTGCAGTGGAAAGCGGCTGTATGAGAGCTGTGTAAAGGTGCTGAACAATGGATTGCTCACTGGAGTCAGAGAGTCGAGGTGGACAGAGGTGTTTGGTTCGGAATTTTCCCCAAAAGGAAGCTGGTGGGTCCTGTATAAACCTCCTGTTGAAAAACGGATGGGTGACATCCAATGGAGGATTATACATGGAATAATAGCTACGAACAGATACAGAGCTCACTTTGACCCTAGCACTGGGGAAGGTTGTCCTTTTTGTTTACACCCAGAGACATTGGACCACTTAGTGCTTCTATGTCCCCGTTTGGCTGTTTTCTTTAAAATGTTAAAGGAGTGGGTGGAGGGGTTGGGAGAGATTTTCTCTTTCCATCTTTTTATATTTGGACCAATTTATTCCAGAAAAAGAAAGAAAACTGTGGTGTTAATGAATTTTATGTTTGCAAGTGCTAAATTGGCTATATGGAAAAGTAGGAAAAACAAGATTGTTGGAGCTAGTTGGACTGATCCTCTTTACTGTTTGAGAGGGTTGGTGGCAGCCCGTTTAAGGGTGGAGCACACCTTTTATACGGTTACCAATAATCTGGAGGATTTTGTGGATCGGTGGGCTATTGGGAATGTTTTGTGTTCAGTAGATGAATATGGATGCTTCTATGTCCCCGTTTGGCTGTTTTCTTTAAAATGTTAAAGGAGTGGGTGGAGGGGTTGGGAGAGATTTTCTCTTTCCATCTTTTTATTTTTGGACCAATTTATTCCAGAAAAAGAAAGAAAACTGTGGTGTTAATGAATTTTATGTTTGCAAGTGCTAAATTGGCTATATGGAAAAGTAGGAAAAACAAGATTGTTGGAGCTAGTTGGACTGATCCTCTTTACTGTTTGAGAGGGTTGGTGGCAGCCCGTTTAAGGGTGGAGCACACCTTTTATACGGTTACCAATAATCTGGAGGATTTTGTGGATCGGTGGGCTATTGGGAATGTTTTGTGTTCAGTAGATGAATATGGATCACTGGTGTTGAATTTTTAATTTTTCTTTTATTTATTTTGTGTACATTTTCATTTGTTTTGTTTTAAATATGTTTCTGGTGATATCCTTTTCATGTTTTTAAAGTAAATACATATTGGGATCTTTTTTTTGTCAAAAGGTGTGCTAAATAAAGTTTCTTGAAAAAGTAAAAAAAAAAGTCTTCTTCTTCGCCTCGTTCTTCTTCTTCTCCTCCTTATCTTCTTCGTCTTCTTCTTCTCCTCGTTCTTCTTCTTCTCCTCGTTCTTCTTCTTCTCCTCGTTCTTCTTCTTTTCTTTTCTTCTTTTTCTTCTTCTACTCAACCACCCCCCCCCCCCCGCGATCTTGAAATATTGTTTTTTTCTCCACCCGAACGAGTATTGTAACGTAGTGAAACCTCAACTCATCTCCACTTTGATGGGTTAAAACCCCCTCCGTTACATTTGAGTTTCTAGCTTTCCGAGCTTCTCGAGCTAGCTTAGCTTAGCTTCCTACCCGCGAACAAAGAGACGCCTTTGCTAGTTTCGCCGCATATCAGTCAGCGGAGATCAAGCGTGAGTGTAAATCTGCCGTGGCCGTCGTGCGACAATGTGTGCAAAACGTGTGAAAGGAGAAGAGTGCGAGGATGAACTTTGTGCACCAAAAGAGGAGAACGAGCGACAACTTGAACTGCTGGACGCGGTTTGCAAGCAGCCTCGAGTTGTCTTACAAAAAGCAGGTCGGTTCACTTCTTAAGATCTTGATATATCCAGTGACTCCAAAGTTTTGGGCCTCCGATGATGATGATGATGATGATGATGATGATGATGGCGACAAGATGTCCAGCAGAAGGCTGGGTGCACATTGAAAAGTGTCAGGAAGATCTCGCTTATGGTTGCATGAATAGGCACTATTCGTTCTTTTGGTCAATTTATTAAGCTGTCTTTTATTTCTGTACTTTGTTTTTTTAAATGTCTTTTACTCTTTTTTTTTTTTTTCATCATGTCAAGCACATTGTGTATGAAATGCGTGACATAAATAAAGCTGCCTTACCTTGCCTTGACTGAACAAAGTCAGACTTTGCCAAACCACGTGTGTTTGCCTCCTTGTGTCCAGTAGAAGTTAGTGAGGGAGATCTTCCTGAGCAGCAGGAGCCCGAGTGCCACCGCCACATTAAAGAGGAGGAGGAGAAGGAGCCAGATCCTCCTCATATTAAAGAAGAAGAGCAGTTGGATGAAATCGCTGAGTTTCCATTGACTGGTGTCGTTCTGAAGAGTGAAGATGATTACGAAGAAGAAGGTGACAGTGGATCACAAGCAGACGGCCTCTTAGCTCCACTATCCGACGGTGACGACATAACGTCTCACTCTTCTGATGATGATGATGATGAAGAAAAGCACTTTAAAGGAGATGTAACATGGCAACCTGACAACAAATGTTCTCACGGTGACAAAACGTTTTACAACTCATCGCTGAAAGCAAATGAGAGCACACTCACTGGCGAAAAACCTTTCGCTTGTTCGGTTTGTGGTAAAACGTTCAACAGAAAGACAACTTTGGCAACGCACACAAGGACACACACAGGAGAAAAACCTTTTGCCTGCTCAGTTTGTGGTAAAAGATTCTCTGACAAGACAAATTTAACAACGCACACAAGGACACACACTGGGGAGAAACGTTTTGCCTGCACAATTTGTGGTCAAAGATTCTCTTCAAAGACTAATTTAACAGGACACACTAGAACGCACACCGGAGAAAAACCTTTTGCCTGCTCAGTTTGTGGTCAACGGTTTACTCAGAAGGGAGATTTAAAAATACACCACAGAACACATACTGGGGAAAAACCTTTTGCCTGCTCGGTTTGCGGTAAACAGTTTGCTAAAAAGACAAATTTAACAACGCACACAATGATACACACTGGTGAGAAACCATTCAGTTGCAGTGTGTGTAATAAAGGTTTCCATATCAATTATGAGCTTAAGAGACACAAGTGCGCCGGTGAGAAGAGAAGCTGTCGATGAAGCTGCGGAATAAACAGAAGAAAACTGAGGCTGTGTTGATCGTTATTGACTCATTCCCAAATCCGCAATCACTGTACAGCAGAACCTTGGTTAACAAATACCTGGTTTACGAACAATTTGGTGTGTGCATTTTTTTTTTCAAATTTGGTTTTCGCTCTATTTTCGGTTTGCTTCAGCACATGCGTGGAGGGATAAATTGTGCTTTTTACTGCACTGTGTAAACTGTCTGTCTGGTGTTTGTGTTTTTTATAGGCAGGGTTGTTTTTGTTTTTTTTATATATCCACCCTATGTGATATTTTGATAATAATAATAAATCAAATTTGAATCGCGCTTTTGTGTGGATGCAGCTTTGTGAAGCAGTCCCTCCGCGCAAGTTAGCGAAGACTAAATTCAGAAAAAGAACATCATCACAACAGTCGAACGTGGTGGTGGTGGTGGTAGTATGATGGTCTGGGGCTGCTTATTCATTCTGGACCTGGACAACTTACTGTGATCGACGGAACCGTGAATTCATGCCCAGGAAATCCTTAAGGACGATGTTCGGCCATCAGTTCGTGACCTCAAGCTGATTCTGTGTTGCAGGAAACTTTTATGCATCTTTTGTGTCCTTTCCCACACACGGCTGTATCAAGTCACTTTTGGTCTTCTTTTCCTTCAAGTGAATACATAATTCAACGTTTTATTGTTGTATTTAGAATACATGCTCGTTCACCAATTTGTGATCTATTAGCGGTTTTTTGTTGTTGTTGTTGCATTTATTCACGCTTTCGTGTCCGTCGCACGTAGTTTGTCCAAGTAGACTTGCCGTACGACTTCAAATGCAGCGATACAGGACTTCCGCATTTTTTATTTTATTTTTACGCTAGCACACGAGCGTCCCTAATTCTTCCTGAATTAGGACTGAACTCAGTGAAGCCTCGACACTGTTCGCCCGTTACTACTTTACTGGAGGAAGCTATCCTTAGTTAAATAGTCGTGTCCGGATAAACTCGCTTTGGTGCACGGCAAAGCTTCTAGTTTAGCTCCGCTAAGCCTGCTAGCCGTTCATAAAGAGCCTGAAGCCTTTGGTGGCAACACATCCTCAATCGAGTGTGAGCGTCAAGTGTTGTGATTGTCGTGTGAAAGCGTGTGCAAAAAAAAAAAGTATGAAAGAAGAAGAGCACGAGGAAGACATTTGTCGGACAAAAGAGGGCGAGCCACAACCGCTGGACGCTGTTTTCAAGCAGCCTCGTGAGGTGTTCCACACGGCAGGTTTGTGCACCTCCCCCCATTTCACTGGAGTTTTCTGAAGCTTGGGGGTTTGCGTTACATGCAGGAGACAGTTAAATTTCCCCAACAGAAATGCTTGTTGATGACGTCAAGGTCCCTTTTTCCCTGCGAACAGCGGGGGGGGGGGGTCCACTAGATTGTCCCGTTATATACATTCAAGAATATTGTAAACATTGTCAAAAACACGTGTAAGTGATAATATACAAGAACAAAGTCACGTTCGACTTGACTGAGCATTTGTGTTTGTTTCCTCGTGTCCTGCAGACGTCGGTGAACGCGAGCTTCACCTGGAGCATCGGGAGCCGGAGTCGCCCCGAATGAAAGAGGAAGAGCTGGAGGACGACATCGGCGAGTTTCCATTGACTGTCGTCGTGAAGAGTGAGGAAGAGGATGGAGGATCCCGATCACATGACCTCTCGGCTCCACGATCAGAGAGTGACGACGACGCGACGTCCCACTCTTCTGACACTGGTGATGAGGATGAGCGACACGATGAAGGTGAAAGGAGACGTCATACTGACAACAAACATGTCAAATGTTCTCACTGTGGCAATTATTTTTTTGACAAGTCATCATTGAAAAGACACTTAAGAACACACACTGGAGAAAAACCTTTCGCCTGCTTGGTTTGTGATAAACGATTCTCTTTAAAGGCAAATTTAACAAGGCACACAGGCACGCACACTGGGGAGAAACCTTTTGCATGCTTACTTTGTGCTAAAAGATTCTTTTTAAAGACAAATTTAATCAGGCACACGAGAACGCACACTGGAGAGAAACCTTTTGCCTGCTCAGTTTGCGGTAAAAGTTTCAATCAGAAGGGAGATCTCGTCATCCACACAAGAAGACACAATGGAGAAAAACCGTTTAGCTGCTCAGTTTGTGGTAAAACATTCTCTCGAAAAGAAAGTTTAACAATACACACAAGAACACACACTGGTGAGAAACCTTGTATTTGCTCAGTTTGCGGCTCAAGTTTCAGTGCACGTTCAAATTTGACTCATCACATGAAAACACACACTGGGGAGAAGTCCTATTCCTGCTCAATTTGTGGCAGAGGATTCTCCCGAAGGTCCACTTTGACAACGCACACAAGAACCCATGCTGAAGAAACACAATGAAGCCGCAGAAGAAACTCAAGTTGTGTTGGTCGTCATTGACTCCGGAATCACGAAACAGCGGAATCTCTGTTTACGAATTGGAATCCCGTGCTATTTTTTTTTTTTGGGTCGTCTGCAAAAAAAGGATTGAAACGGACACATGCAAGGATCCGTTGGGACGTCAGGGACATCATTGCCCCTCTGCTTATTTCTTTTTTTCTTTTCTCAAAGCTAGCCCTCAAAATGGCTCCCAAGAAAATGAAAACTGCGAGTGAACGTTTTATTAAGATGCCTAATTGTATTGTATTAAAAAGTAATTACACCCCTTGTTAAATTATGAATTAATTGTGGCTAATAACAGTTTTTTTTGGGGGGGGGGTACATTTTCACTCATCACACCCAAGCCTGTGCACGTCAAAGCTTCTCGGCCCAGTTTAGCTGCAATTAAGCCCCGCGAGCCGCTAACATGAAACGTCGCTCAGCAAGCGTGACGGTAAAGTGTTGCGAATGGTCGTGCGAAAATGTGTGAAAGAAGAAGAGTGCGAGGAGGAAATGTCCAAAGAGGAAGACCGGCCACGCAGCAGGTTTGTCGACTTCTTATACTCTCACTTGTTTAATGACTACTTTCCGGAGATGCTTGGACGTCTCATATATGCGAGTCATTAAAAAAAAATGTTAAAAAAAATGCAATCCCTGTACGAACTCGAGTATTCATGATTGGATGTGTACCTTATAAGGGGCGTGGCCTGGTGAGTGACGTCAGGGGTCGGAGTCGGGTGGAGCAGTTTTGTCCATGTGTGAGCTTCTGAGTGTGAGCAGTGGCTTACAGCATTTTTCACTTCGTTTCAGCAGCGGCTTACCGAAAGTTTCGGGGGTGCGCGGTATGTGGAGCGGAGAGTAAACATTTGGATCGTACCAACCAATCGCGATCAAGCTTATTGATGACTTCATCATGTGGACCTCAGTGTAAAAATGGCTTAGTGCCTGCCATCAAACATCAAACAGTCGCCAACCTCCCTGCTTTCACACTTGCTCGGAACTTGTTGAAACCGGTCCAGCATCTCATTGATCTCATCACGACTACTACTACTAGTATTATAAAAAAAAATTTTTTTTAAAAAAGCGCTCTCACACCTAAATTTTCCCTCTCGGGGTCCAAAAAGGATATGGTAACGTTGGCAAAAGATGGATAAACACTAATACACAACAGCTAATGTGACAACACGAGACGCCACTCAGCACATTTTGTCTTGACCAAATCACGTGTGTTTGTCTGGTGCTCTGCAGACGTCACGGAAGGAGATCTTTGTCCTGAGCAGCAGGAGCCACAAACCGCCCGCATCGAAGAGGAGGAGCCACATTTATCCCAATTTAAAGAGGAAGCGCGAAAGGATGACGTCACCCATTTTCCATCGACCAGTGTCCTTGCGAAGACCGAAGAAGGTGATGGAGACCACTGCGGAGGATCGCAGCCGGACGGCCTCTCGGCGCCACTATCAGACAGTGACGACATGACGTCGCACGACAAAAGTTGTAAAGGTGATACAAAGTGTCACACTGATAACAAACGTGTGAAATGTTCTCGCCGTGACGAAACGTTTGACAACAAGTCAGCGTTGAAAGCGCATAGAAGAGCCCACACCGGGACGAAACCTTTTGCCTGCTTGGTTTGTGGGAAAAGATTCTCTTTGAAGGCAAATTTCACAAAGCACACAAGAACACACACTGGAGAAAAACCTTTTGTCTGTTCAGTTTGTGACAAAAGATTCTCTGTCAAGACAAATTTAACAATGCACACACGAAGACACACTGGTGAGAAACCTTACGCTTGCTCAGTTTGCAGTAAAAGATTTACTCAAAGATGCTCTTTGACGGTACACAAAAGAACACACACTGGGAATAAACCCTTTGGCTGCTCAGTTTGTGGCAAAAGATTCTCTGACAAGACAAACTTCACAACTCACGCAAGAATACACACTGGGGAAAAACCTTTTGCCTGCTCCGTTTGCGGTAAAAAGTTCTCGGACAGGACAAATTTAACAAAGCACACAAAAACGCACACTGGTGAGAAACCATTTGCCTGCTCAGTTTGCAATAAAAGATTCATTCAAAGGGGAGATTTAAGAATGCATGCAAGAACACACACAGGAGAAAAACCTTTTGCCTGCTTAGTTTGTGAGAAACGATTTTTAAGAAAGGCGGATTTAGTAGTACACTCAAGAACACACACTGGAGATAAACCATTCCGTTGAAGTTAGTGTCATGAAAGACTCTTTCAGAAGTATCCGTTTAAGAGTTACATGTGTGCTCGTGGAGAAGAGCAGCTGTCAATAACGCTGCGGAATAAACGGAAGAAACTGAGGCTGTGTTGGGAATCATTGAATCCTTCGCGGCTCCTGAATCGGCAGACAGATGAACTGAGGTTTACAAATGACCTGATTTGACAAAAAAGGTTCGGTTTGTGTACTGAAATATGTTGTGATGAATGCCGGGCGGTTTCGTGCAGCAGTTAATCTTGTTTACATAACAGATAAGTATACACTGCATGCATGAGGGTGCGGTCAGGAAACCCTCGTAGTATAACTGCGAATGTAGCCATGTCTTCATATATTTATCGTACGAATGGATTCCACTGAAGTGTCTTGTCCCTAACCCGTGTCTTGCATTCCCCCAAATGAATATATCATTCAACGTTTTCCAATTTGGAACGCTTCGTCGCTTCCTGTCGCGATATGAGCGACTTTCACGTAGTTTGTCCGAGTAGACTTGCCGTACTGCTTCCAATGCAACTATACTTCCGTATACAATTTTTTTTATTTTTTTTACTCTTCACTAAATATGTCTTCCTGAATTAGCGCTGCGCGTACTGAACCATCGAAACTGTACGTACGTCGCTACTTTATTCCACTAAAACACCATTAGTTGAATATTCGTGTCCGGATAAACTCTTTTCAGTGAACGTTGAAGCTCCTCAAGCGAGTCGAGCTTAGCTTAGCTTGCTAGCCTTGCTAGCCGCTAACAAAGAGACGCCCGTTTCTTTTGTCAGCAACGCATCGCTCAGCAGAGATCAAGTGTGACGGTAAAGTGCTGCGATTGTCGCGTGGGGGAAAATGTGCGCAGAACGTGTGAAGGAAGAAGAGTACGAGGCGGAAATTTCCCGGGCAAAAGAGAAGGAACGAAAACGACGGGAGGCTGTTTGCAAGCAGCCTGGAGATGGGTTCCACGCAGCAGGTTGGTGCACTTCCGACAGAGGTGGAAGTTAAGTCACGTTTTGTGAAAGTCATTTCATAAACATTCCTGTTTATTTCGTGGGGTTTTTTTTGAACGACTGACACATTTACACGTATTTTCTTGCACATTTTAAAATATCGTGCACCCCATTCGTCCCCAAGCTGACGAGCTTAATTGGTTCTGTAACTCTGAATACTTTTCTATCAAATCAGCTTCCATTGAAATTACAATAGCATTAATTAAACATTGTTTTGTTTTCATTGAAGAAAACCTGAATTTTAGACATCTACATACCGTGTATGTTTTGTCTTCTTGTGTCCTGCAGACCTCAGTGAAGAAGATCTTCGTCCCGAGCAGCAGGAACCAGAGTGCGCCCACTTCAAGGAGGAGGAGGGGGAGCCTTGGCCTCCTCACCTGAAAGATGAAGAGCAGGAGGATGACATCACCAAGTTGCCATTGACCGGTGTCATGGTGAAGAGTGAAGAAGGTGACGGCGACCGCTGTGGAGGAGCCCAATCGGACAGACTCGCCGCTCCACGTTCAGATCGTGACAGCATAACGTCACACTCATCTGACAATGACAATGATGATGAGAATGATGATGAGGAGGAAGACTCGAAAGGTGAAATGGCACATCACGTAGACAAAAAATGCTTCAAATGTTCTCACTGTGGCAAACGTTTTTCCAACAAGTTCTCGCTGAACAGACACACAAAAACACACACTGGAGAAAAACCTTATGCTTGCTTAGTTTGTGGGAAAAGATTCTCTTTAAAAGCGGGTTTAACAACGCACACAAGAAGCAGACACAATGGAGAAAAACCTTTTGCCTGCTTGGTTTGTGGTAAAAGATTCTTTTTAAAGACAGGTTTAACAAGGCACACAAGAACACACACCGGAGAAAAACCTTTTGCTTGCTTAGTTTGTGGTAAAAGATTTTCTGTAAAGGCAAATTTAACAACACACACAAGAAGCAGACACAATGGAGAAAAATCTTTTGCCTGCTTAGTTTGTGGTAAAAGATTCTTTTTAAAGACAGGTTTAACAACGCACACAAGGACACACACTGGGGAGAAACCTTTTGTCTGCTCAATTTGTGGGAAAAGATTCAGTCAGAATGGAGATTTAAACATACATACGAGAACGCATACAGGAGAGAAACCTTTCGCTTGCTCAGTTTGCGGTGAAAGATTCTCTTTGAAGGCAAATTTAACAACGCACACAAGAAGACACAATGGAGAAAAACCTTTTGCCTGCTCTGTGTGTGGTAAACGATTTATTGACAAGGGAGAGTTAATAATCCACACAAGATCCCACACGGGAGAAAAACATTTTGCCTGCTCAGTCTGTGGTAAAAGATTCTCGAAAAATGCAAGTTTAACAATGCATACAAGAACACACACTGGCGAGAAACCTTGTACCTGCTCAGTTTGCGGCTCAAGTTTCAGTGCACGTTCAAATTTGACTCAACACATGAAAAGACACACTGGGGAGAAGCCCTATTCCTGCACACTTTGTGGCAGAGGATTCTCTCGAAGGTCAACTCTGACAACGCACACAAGAACACATGCTGAAGAAACAGAAAAGCGTGCTGGTGAGAAGCGCAAATGAAAACTGCTCGTGATATTGTTATTAGAATGCCTCATTGTATTATTGTTGACATAAAGGAATCTTCCTGAATACAAGTGACAAGTTGAAGAAATATTGTGGTTGAGACTATATTTGCACAGCACTGACAAAATTAGTGTTTGTTGTCCAAGATGGCGGCCCGCATTGGCTCGCGACATTTACGGCCTTTGGGGGGGAAAAAAAACAAACAACCACAGTTGTAAGAAAGCGCTGCCAATTGCTGTGACATCACGCAGTGGAAAACAACACCCACGCGCCAACCATTCACCTCATCGGCATCCGGTTGGACCGCCGAGGTGGTTCACGTAAGAGGCCAAAGGTGGTTTATTCGAGTCCTGAAACGGTTGCTGCCTATGACGTCAAATGTCACGCGAGCCAGCACCACCCAAAACGGTTCTTCACTTCTACACTTGACATGTGGCGTCTCCCTGACTTCCATAACATCACTGATGCCACCTGATTCTGAGTGCTTTGTTTGCATTCGCATTGCGTAGAAGCTAGTTTTGTTTTTCGTGTCGCTATTTTCCATCCATCTATTTTCTTCGGCTTATCCGACGTCGGGTCGCGGGGGCAGCGCTTTGGGCAGGGCGGCCCGGACCTCCCCCTCCCCCCGGCCCCTTCGTGCAGCTCTTCCGGGGGGATCCCGAGCCGTTCCCAGGCCTGCCGAGAGACGAATTATTTATATTTACCTTTAAAGACAAACCTGCAGTCTTTTGTGTGTGTGTTTCTTTTTTTTAAGAAAATAAACCTAAAGTTTGGGAAAAGTGCCAACATTTATAGTTTGATTTATTATACATGGTGAAGTCAAATTTTAGGAAGCAGGTAACAAATGCTATTTGGGAAGCGTTCCATATATCATAGATAAAAATTGTTAATCATTCAGGTATCCGATTATCTGCGGATTGGCAAAGTTCGTCGCAATTGGCTTGCCGTACGACATCTGCAGCAGCTTTACTTCCGTGTAGGTGTTTTCACGTGACCACACGCGCTTCACGAAATAAATCAATCGACTTGAATTTGTGCTGAACGTCCTGACGCCTCCACACAGTAAAGTACTCAGTACTTTACGCAACTCAAAACAGTATTCACGAAATCTTCGTTTCCAGATCAACTTCGTCTCGGTGCACGTTGGAACCTCTCGAACTAGCCTAGCTTAGCTTGCTAGCCGCTAGCAACGCGACGCGTTTTGTTCGCGACACGTCGCCAAGCGGAGGTCAAGTGCGGGTTTTCACTGTGCAAATGTGTGCAATGAGTCTGAGACAAGAAGCTCAATTGGAGGAACTTTCTGGAACAAAAGAGGAGGACGAGCGACGTCAATTGCTGCCTCGAGTTGTGTTACACACAGCAGGTTTGTTCACTTCACACTCTCACTGCTTTCGTATTTAATTGCTTTCTATTGTGTGGCGAAATCACTGCGTGGAAGCGGCGAGGCCGAAAACCCACATTGAATGCCCGTGACCTTCGATCCCTCAGGCGGCACTGCATCAAAAACCAACATCAAAGTGTAAAGGATATCACCGCGTGGGCTCAGGAACACTTCAGAAAACCAATGACAGTAAATACAGTTTGGCACTACATCCGTAAGTGCAACTTGAAACGTCTTTTTCATGGACGCCCCTGCTTATTTCAGCAAGACAATGCCAAACCGCATTCTGGACGTGTTACAACAGCGTGGCTTTGTAGTAAAAGAGTGCGGGCC
Source organism: Phycodurus eques (assembly GCF_024500275.1). Classification (NCBI taxonomy): domain Eukaryota; kingdom Metazoa; phylum Chordata; class Actinopteri; order Syngnathiformes; family Syngnathidae; genus Phycodurus; species Phycodurus eques. Next base: position 2,065,777 of record NC_084526.1, read on the forward strand.
TGCCTGCAGTCCAGACAGAGTTTTACTACATTGTCATGTTGTAAAAGAGTGTGGCCTGCCTGCAGTCCAGACCTGTCTCCCATTGAAAATGCGTGGCGCATTATGAAGTGTAAAATACAACAACGGAGACCCCGGACCGTTGAACAACTGAAGCTATACATCGAGCAAGAATGGGAAAGAATTCCACCGACAAAGCTTCAACAATTAGTGTTCTCAGTTCCCAAACGTTTATTGAATGTTGTTCAAAGAAAAGGTTGCAGCCACAAAATTCTAACGTCATGATTATTTGCTAAAAACAATCAAGTTTGTCAGTTTGAACATGAAATATCTTGTCTTTGTAGTGTATACAATTAAATATAGGTTGAACATGATTTACAAATCATTGTATTCTGTTTTTTATGTTTAACACAATGTCCCAACTTCATTGGAATTGGGGTTGTATAATGTCATTCGTGGCTATGCCCCACAGGTAGGATGTGACCTAGAGGTGAAAGAGAAATTCTGGAAGGAGCTAGACAAAGTAGTTCTGAGCATCCCAGACAGAGAGAGTCGTGATTGGTGCAGATTGTAATGGACATGTTGGTGAAGGAAATAGGGGTGATGAATAAGTGATGGGTAAGTACGGCATCCAGGAAAGGAACTTGGAGGGACAAGATGGTGGTAGACTTTGCAACAAGGATGCAAATGGCTGAAGTGAACACTTTCTTCCAGAAGAGGCAGGAACATAGGGTGACCTACTAGAGCGGAGGTAGAAGCACCCAGGTGGATTAAATTTTGTGCAGACGATGTCATCTGCAGTAGGTTACCGACTGGAAGGTAGTGGTAGGGGAGAGTGTGGCTAGACAGCATAGGCTGGTGGTGTGTAAGAGGACTCTGGTGGTGGGGAGGAAGATTAGGAAGACAAAGGCAGAGGAGAGAACCATGTGGTGGAAGCTGAGACAGGACGAGTGTTGTGCAGCTTTTCGGGAAGAGGTGAGACAGGCTCTCGGTGGACGGGAGGAGCTTCCAGAAGACTGGACCACTGCAGCCAAGGTGATCAGAGAGGCAGGCAGGAGAGTACTTGGTGTATCTTCTGGCAGGAAAGGAGAGAAGGAGACTTGGAACCTCACAGTACAGGAAATCATACAAGGAAAGAGGTTAGCTAAGAAGAAGTGGGACACACAGAGGACCGAAGAGAGGCGAAAGGAATACATTGTGATGCGACACAGGGCAAAGGTCGATGTGGCAAAGGCCAAACAAGAAGCATATGACGCATGCATGCATGGTTATCGTACCGTCAGAATCTGATACCGGCCCATGTCCACCCTTGTGAAACCGAATGAAATTCCATTTGGATTCGGCTTGTTTGTTCCGATTGAGGTGTTTTTATGGAGCATTTTCATTCGAAACCGGTTCTAATCGTAATAGAAGGCTCCACTTAAACCCCACCTGTGGAACAGAGAACACTTCCAATTTTGTGTCAAACAACAAAACTATTCGATCAGCTGAAAATGATGTGATAGGCCCCGATTTCCAATCACATGACAAAGTGAAATTTTGAAGTCTTGCTGTGTTTACGATCCAGCTGGTACGCGGCCATTTTATACGTCACTGTCGAGAAGATAAAAAAGACTTCACAAAGGAAACATCGTTCGGTTCCTCGAGTACAGCTCCTCCGTGGAGACTCTTCGATGCTCGATCCTGGATGGGCATTCAAGAAAATTGAATTTAGGGGTGTAAGAACAGGAACAAGGACCATTGAAGTTAAATTCTAATTCAATTTTTTGAGTTGATAACACGTACCTTGATTTTATTCAAAAGGAGTATTTTATTTTGTTGAAATTTTTTTAGTCAGTACTTTCATTTTATTTCCTTCTTTTAGTTGCCGTTACATCTGACTTTCCCTTCTTATCTTAAAACATTGCCAAAACACATAAACAATAATACCCACATGAAAGTTACAACATGACACCAAACCAACTGTGTCTTCTTGTGTCCTGCAGACATCAGTGACCATCTTCGTCCCGAGCAGCAGAAGCCAGAGCGCCCTCGTCGGGAAGAAGAGGAGGAGCCAGTGCGCCCACTCATTAAAGAGGAAGAGCAGGCAAACGACATCGCCGAGGTTCCGTTGACCGGCGTCATTGTGAAGAGTGAAGAAGCTGATGGAGGAGCCCAATCAGATCGTGACAACTTAATGTCCCACTCCCACGAAACTGATGATGAGGACGATGTGACATGTCACACTAACGACAAAAGCGTGAAATGTTCTGAGTGTGACAAAACGTTTTACAACAGGTCATTGTTAAAAATACACACACGAACGCACACCGGAGAAAAACCGTTTGCCTGCTTGGTTTGTGGGAAAAAATTCTCACGAAAGGAAAATTTGAACATACATACAAGAACACACACTGGGGAAAAACCTTTTGTCTGTGCAGATTGTGGTAAAACATTTTCTGTGAAGACAAGTTTAACAACGCACGCAAGAACACACACTGGTGAGAAACCTTTTGCCTGCTCAGTTTGTGGTCAAAGATTCGCTCAAAGATGCACTTTGACAGCACACACAAGAACACACACTGGTGAAAAACCTTTCGCCTGTTCAGTTTGTCATAAAAGATTCTCAAAAAATACAAATTTAACAGCACACAGTAGAACACACACTGGTGGGAAACCTTTTGCTTGCTCAGTTTGTGGTAAAAGGTTCTCTTTAAAGACAAACCTAATCATGCACACAAGAACACACACTGGAGAAAAACCTTTTGCCTGTTCAGTTTGTGATAAAAGATTCTCGAGAGAGGGAGGTTTAAGCATTCACAAAAGAACACATGCTGGAGAGAAACGGTTTGCGTGCTCAGTTTGTGGAAAAAGATTCTCTCGAAAGGGAGCTGTAAGAATTCACAAAAGAACACACACCGGTGAGAAACCTTTTGTCTGCTCAGTCTGTGGCTTCCGTTTTATTGATCGTTCAGGATTGGTTAAACACATGAAAACACATTCTGGAAACCATATTCCTGTTCGTCTTGTGGCAAAACATTCTCTATGAAGACAATGAAGTGATGCCTTGGGCTCTTGTAAATAAAGAAGGATATCATCTGTGTCAAGATTGATTTTGTGTTCTGACATACAGTAGGAGTACAGATCCCTTTAATGTTAGTGTTCTGCCGGGCTGCGAGTGCCAGCGGTTCGATAAATAGTGCGAATAGCAGGGGCAAGAGGGAGCGTCCGTGTCTAGTTCCTCTTTGTAAAGTGAAACTTTGTGACGTGATCCCATTTGTGGTGACAGTTGCGTTTGAATGAGTTGTATAACGTCGCGATCCAGTCAACAGATGAGTCACCGAAGCCAAATTTGTCAAGTACGTCAAAAAGAAAAGATCAGTTAACTTTGTCAAAAGACAATCGTTTTTCGGTTATTACGCTGAGACATACTTATTAGGTTTATCAGTCGCCTGACGTTGTTGGAGCTCCGTCCTTTAATGAAACCTGTTTGGTCAGAACGTGTTAACGACTGGAGAATATTTTCTAGTCTGTTGGCTAAAGCCTAAGATATGATGTTGCTGTTCATATTAATTAGTGTTAGAATACCCTACCCCTCCTTGAGCCGTCACCTTATCGCGGTGGAGGGGTTTATGTGTCCCAATGATCCTAGGAGCTAAGTTGTCTGTGGCTTTATGCCCCTGGCAGGGTCACCCATGGCAAACAGGTCCTAGGTGAGGGACTAGACAAAGCACGGCTCAAAGACCCCTTATGAAGAAGACAAATTATGGACTCAGGTTTCCCTTGCCTGGACGCGGGTCACCGGGGCCCCCCTCTGGAGCCAGGCCTGGAGTTGGGCTCGAAGGAGAGCGCCTGGTGGCCGGGCCTGCACCCATGGAGCTGGCCGGGCACAGCCGAGAGGGTAACATGGGTCCCCCTTCCCATTGGCTCACCACCTGTGGGAGGGGCCATAGGGGTCGGGAGCAGTGCGAGCTGGTCGGTGGCCGAAGGCGATCCGATCCCCGGCTACAGAAGCTGGCTCTAGGGACGTGGAATGTCACCTCTGGCAGGAAGGAGCCCGAGCTGGTGTGTGAGGTCGAGAAGTTCCGACTAGATATAGTCGGACTCGCCTCCACGCAAAGCTTGGGCTCTGGTACCAGTCCTCTCGAGAGGGGTTGGACTCTCTTCCACTCTGGAGTTGCCCACGGTGAGAGGCGCCGAGCAGGTGTGGGTATACTTATTGCTCCCCGGCTCGGCGCTTGTAAGTTGGGGTTCACCCCGGTGGACGAGAGGGTAGCCTCCCTCCGCCTTCGGGTGGGGGGACGGGTCCTGACTGCTGTTTGTGCCTATGCACCAAACACCAGTTCAGAGTACCCACCCTTTTTGGAGTCCTTGGAGGGGGTGCTGGAGAGCGCTCCTGCTGGGGACTCCATCGTTCTGCTGGGGGACTTCAATGCTCACGTGGGCAATGACAGTGAGACCTGGAAGGGCATGACTGGGAGCAACAGCCCCCCCGATCAGAACCCGAGTGGTGTTCTGTTATTGGACTTCTGTGCTCATCACGGATTGTCCATAACTAACACCATGTTCAAGCATAACGGTGTCCACACGTGCACTTGGCACCAGGACACCATAGGTCGCAGTTCGATGATTGACTATGTGGTCGTGTCATCGGACTTGCGGCCGCATGTCCTGGACACTCGGGTAAAGAGAGGGGCGGAGCTGTCAACTGATCAACACCTGTTGGTGAGTTGGCTCCGATGGTGGGGGAAGATGCCGGTCCAACGTGGCAGGAGTTCGGTGAGGCCATGGAGAAAGACTTCCGAACGGCTTCGAAGAAATTCGAAGCCTCAAGGCTCTGGATGTTGTAGGGCTGTCCTGGTTGACACGCCTCTGCAACATCGCGTGGACATCGGGGACAGTGCCTCTGGATTGGCAGACTGGGGTGGTGGTCCCCCTTTTTAAGAAGGGGGACCGGAGGGTGTGTTCCAACTACAGGGGGATCACACTCCTGAGCCTCCCTGGTAAGGTCTATTCAGGTGTGCTGGAGAGGAGGGTCCGTCGGGAAGTTGAATCCCAAATTCAGGGAGTGCAGTGTGGTTTCCGTCTTGGCCGTGGAACAGTGGACCAGCTCTACACCCTTGGCAGGGTCCTCGAGGGTGCATGGGAGTTCGCCCAACCAGTCTACATGTTTTTTGTGGACTTGGAGAAGGCGTTCGACCGTGTCCCTCGGGTGGTCCTGTGGGGGGTGCTTCGGGAGTATGGGGTACCGAACCCCCTGATACGGGCTGTTCGGTCCCTGTACGACCGGAGTCAGAGTTTGTTCCACATATCCGGCAGTAAGTCGGACTCGTTTCCGGTGAGGGTTGGACTCTGCCAAGGCTGCCCTTTGTCACCGATTCTGTTCATAACTTTTATGGACAGAATTTCTCGGCGCGGCCGAGGCGTAGAGGGGGTCCGGTTCGGTGGCCTCAGTATTGCATCTCTGCTTTTTGCAGATGATGTGGTTCTGTTGGCTTCATCAAACTGTGACATCCAACTCTCATTGGAGCAGTTCGCAGCCGAGTGTGAAGCGGCTGGGATGAGAATCAGCACCTCCAAATCTGAGACCATGGCCCTCAGTCGGAAAAGGGTGGCATGCCCTCTCCAGGTCGGGGATGAGATCCTGCCCCAAGTGGAGGAGTTCAAGTATCTTGGGGTCTTGTTCACGAGTGAGGGAAGAATGGAACGGGAGATCGACAGGCGGATCGGTGCAGCGTCTGCGGTGATGCGGACTTTGTATCGATCCGTTTTGGTAAAGAAGGGGCTAAACCGAAAGGCGAAGCTCTCGATTTACCGTTCAATCTACGTTCCTACCCTCACCTATGGTCACGAGCTGTGGGTCGTGATCGAAAGAACAAGATCCCGGATACAAGCGGCCGAAATGAGTTTCCTCCGCAGGGTGTCCGGGCTCTCCCTTAGAGATAGGGTGAGAAGCTCGGTCATCCGGGAGGATCTCAGAGTAGAGCCGTTGCTCCTTCACATCGAGAGGAGCCAGATGAGGTGGCTGGGGCATCTGATTCGGATGCCTCCCGGACGCCTCCCCGGTGAGGTGTTTCGGGCACGACCCACCGGGAGGAGACCCCGGGGACGACCCAGGACACGCTGGAGAGACTCCATCCTTCGGCTGGCCTGGGAACGCCTCGGGATCCCCCCAGAAGAGCTGGATGAAGTGGCTGGTGAAAGGGAAGTCTGGGCGTCCCTGCTAAAGTTACTTCCCCCGCGACCCGACCTCGGATAAGCGGTAGAAGATGGATGGATGGATAGAATACACTACAAAGACAAGATATTTAATGTTCTAACTGATAAAATTGATTGTTTTTAGCAAATAATCATGAACTTGGAATTTTATGGCACATTCCAAAAAAGCTGGCACAGGTGGCAAAAAAGACGGAGAAAGTTGAGGAATGCTCATCAAACACCTGTTTGGAACATCCCACAGGTGAACAGGCTCATTGGGAACAGGCGGGTGTCATGATTGGGTAGAAAAGGAGCCTCCCTGAATTGACAAGTTATGTTCATTCACAAGCAAAGATGGGGTGAGATACACCTCTTTGTGAACAAGTGCATGAGAAAAACTTAAAACTCTACTATGCAAAGCAAAAGCCATTCATCAGCAACACCCAGAAACGCCGCCGGCTTCTCTGGGCCGAGCTCCTCTAAGATGGACCGATGGAAAGTGGAAAAGTGTTCTCTGGTCCGACGAGTCCACATTTCAAATTGTTTTTGGAAATTGTGGAAGTGGTGTCCTCCGGGCCAAAGGGGAAAAGAACCATTCGGACTGTTATGGACGCAAAGTTCAAAAGCCAGCATCTGTGATGGTATGGGGCTGTGTTAGTACCAATGGCATGGGTAACTTACACATCTGTGAAGGCACCATTAATGTCGGGCCAATTATATATTACTCGTGCACTCACTGTAGTAGTCTCACCAAGCTGCACTATTTGCATATCTGTTGGTGACCAATACTGGCCACTCATGCCAGAGTCGCATCTGCTCCATTTGCACACTGATTGAGGAGTATCTGCCACATTTGCACAATCAACATTGTCCCAGATTATCGCACTCCTCGTCACTTTAAACCGCATACACTCCTTGAAGTCTCAGCGCCCTTTGCACAATGGTAATTGCAGCGGACTATTGCAATATTAGTCGTTCGAACTGCTCTAAGTGTTAGAGGACTCTGCATCTTTTGCACAATTGTCAAAAAAAAAATAATAATAATAATAATAATAATAATGTACCGGCATTACCAGACAACTAGCAAGCCTTTATTGCTCAGTGACTGTTTTTTTCTTTTTGTCAATGTCTTTATGTCACAAAGGTGTTCTTTGTCAATTGACTGTCTGTTGTCGTACAAGAGCGGCTCCAACTACCGGAGACAAATTCCTTGTGTGTTTTTTAGGACACACTTGGCAAATAAAGATGATTCTGATGCTGAAAGGTACGTACAGGTTTTGGAGAAACATGCTGCCATCCAAGCGACGTTTTTTTCATGGACGCCCCTGCTTATTTCAGCAAGACAATGCCAAACCACATTAAAATACGACAACGGAGACCCCGGACCTGAAGCTGTACATCAAGCAAGAATGGCAAAGAATTCCACCTACAAAGCGGCGAAGTGAAGAAAAGAAAGTGTATTCCCTTTTCGTATTTTATTCTCCGTATGTACAAATCGAAATCGTACATATATTCATCTAATATTCGGGAAGACTGTGATTGTCTGGAATGTTTTTGTATTTCATGGTCTACGGTTGGATCAAGTACTATATTAAAGTCGCCACCGATAATAATTGTTGAATTAGCTGACAAATTGGTCAGATGTGAAAAAAGTGTGACTTCCGGTTTTAAGGCTTGATCCCGCACCGGTCCGTTTACCTCAATCCAAAATGACTGGATTACTAATTCGTTCAAATTTTTGCCAAGTGTGTTGAGTCGTATCCTTAAAGCAAATTCAAACAGGTCAATATTCGAGTTCAATACGGCCTGATCGTCTTAATGCGTAGCTAGCATAGCTATTCATCAAAACTCCAAGACACGAGTCAATCATTGACATTTTGCTCAAGTTTTTTAAACAAATCAAACTATACAGCAACACAACATTTTAGTGTTTTGTCCTCCTTTCATAAAGATTTCACGTAGAAAGCCGGTTTTGTTTTTTTCTTTGAGGCCGACATTAGCTGGCATAGAGTGTTTAAAAACATTTCATGAGTGACGACAGTGCAGTTACAGTAGGTGGCGGTAAAGCACCACCTGGCGGCCAATCAACACAGAGTCGGGCCAAGTGTGACGTCAGGCGGCGGTTCGCGCGCATGGTGGTGACGTGTCTGGCAGCCATGTTGAGGAGGACGGCCATCTCGCCACATTTCGTCGAAGCCTCCCGATCAAAGCGGACTTGTGTTTTGTCACTCAAACTAAAGGATTACAGGCGATTATGTCGACGGACGATTTCCAAACCAAGTACGCATCCTTTATGGACGGACTAGTTAAGAATACGATAGCAGAAACGACCAACCTTTTCGAAACGCTGGTGGACGAATTAAAGGCAGAGTTAGCGAAGGTGAAGACGGAGAACGAGGCCCTGAAAACAACATGCAGACAAATGGCGGATGCGATTACCATTGCGAGCGGTGTACGTGGCCGTCCGGGGACGCGGGATGGAGCCGTTCAGTGCGGTGAGTTTGGATGCTTTTGTTTGTCTCAAATGTTGCCGAATCGTCTTTGGCGCTATCTCTAGGAATTGTGTGAGGGGGAAGGGGAACGCATTTTGTGAGGCGTCTGTAGTACATTCACTCCAGCCGATGCATGGCGGCGTGACGTTATTTCCGTTGTTAATAATACGGTTTACTCGCTTCCGGTTTGGCGAAGTCATACAGCAACGGCCATTCACGCTTGAGTAAAAAAAAAAAAACAGCCGATGGAGGAGCCTTATAAAACATCGATCTATTTTTCTGTTCCAAAAGCAACAAACAATAGCATGGAAATTGTTGTGTTCCTTTGTGCACAATCACTTCGTCATCTTCGTCTCCGAACATGCTTTTCCAGCTTTCCAGTTTTTAAATGGTCCTTTTATTCATTAAAGACGGTACTATTCAAAGCTACCTGACCATGTGAAGGAAAAAACTAATGGCCCCTAAACCCAATAGATGGTTTGATGATTATTATGGTATGTCATGATTAACTGTTGCGAATTAAATTTTGGGGAAAGCGGAGTTCCTTTTCACTGACCGCGTCCGAACCTGATTACCTCCAGACTTGTTCAATCAAGAAGTCATTTGAACATCATTTGAACATTTCAACCAAGACCCCAAAAAAGCTGCAACAAAATGCCACGTTCCAAATAAGTTCAAGAAGATAAGAAAGAAAGTCATTGAGAAAACATGGGACATGTGGTGAATATTTTAAGGAGTGGCCAGCCTCCAAATATTACCCCAAGAACACAGCAACGACTCATCCAATGGGTAACTAAGGAACTCAGGACAAATCTGAAGAGCTGCAGGCCTCCTTTGCCTCAGTTAAGATCATTGTTCATGACTCAACAATAAGGAATAGACCAGGGCGAAATGGCAGAGTTCTAAGGCAAAAACCACTGATAACGAAGAAGAAAATAAAGGCTCGTCTTACGTTTGGGGGGGGGGGGAAAACATCAGAATTATTTCCAACACTTTTGTGAGAATATTATATGAACCGATGACACGAAAGTTGAACATTTTCGAAGGTGTGTGTCTCGTTACATTTGGTGTAAATGTATTTCAGGAAAACAGCACCTTTCCAGAAGTCAAACATGATGGTGGTAGTTTGGTGGTCTGGGGCTGCTTTTCTCCTTCAGGACCTGGATAGCTTGCTGTGATTGATGGTATCATGAACACTGCTCTTGAATGCAGCCCTATGGGGGCACAAGCCAGTGCAAACTGTAGGCCGGTCCCAAGCCCGGATAAATGCAGAGGGTTGCGTCACGAAGGGAATCCGACTTAAAACTTTAGGTGGAAAGCGGGTTCTTTGGCAGAAAGAGAAGAGGAAACACAGCCTAGAACTGAATGTGGGGCCTTTGAATGTTGGGACTATGACAGGAAAATCTCAGGAGTTGGTTGACATGATGATTAGGAGAAAGGTTGATATATTGTGTGTCCAGAAGACCAGGTGGAAAGGCAGTAAGGCTAGAAGTTTAGGGGCAGGGTTGAAATTATTTTACCATGGTGTAGATGGGAAGAGAAATGGAGTCGGGGTTATTTTAAACGAAGAGTTGTCAAAGAATGTCTTGCAGGTAAAAAGAATATCAGATCGAGTGATGGGGCTGAAACTTGAAATTGAGGGTGTTATATGTCATGTGATTAGTGGCTATTCCACTAATCACATGAAATTCTGGAAGGAGCTCGACGAAGTAGTTCTGAGCATCCCAGACAGAGAGAGAGTCGTGATTGGTGCAGATTGTAATGGACATGTTGGTGGAAGAAATAGGGATGATGAAGAAGTGATGGGTAAGTACGGCATCCAGGAAAGGAACTTGGAGGGACAGATGGTGGTAGACTTTGCAAAAAAGGATGAAAATGGCTGTAGTGAACACTTTTTTCCAGAAGAGGCAGGAACATAGGGTGACCTACAAGAGCGGAGGTAGACGCACGCAGGGGGATTACATCTTGTGCAGATGATGTCATCTGAAGGAGGTTACCGACTGTAAGGTTGTGGTAGGAGAGAATGTGGCTAGACAGCATTGGATGGTGGTGTGTAAGATGACTGGTGGTGGGGAGTAAGATTAGGAAGACAAAGGCATAGCAGAGAACCATGTGGTGGAAGCTGAGACAGGACGAGTGTTGCGCGGCTTTTGGGGAAGAGGTGAGACAGGCTCTCGGTAGACAGGAGGAGCTTCCAGGAGACTGGACCACTGCAGCCAAGGTGATCAGAGAGGCAGACAGGAGAGTACTTGGTGTATCTTCTGGCAGGAAAGGAGAGAAGGAGACTTGGTGGTGGAACCTCACAGTACAGGAAATCATACAAGGAAAAAGGTTAGCTAAGAAGAAGTGGGACACTGAGAGGAGCGAGGAGAGGAGAAAGAGGCATATGATGACATGTATGCCAGGTTGGACACTAAAGAAGGAGAAAAGGATCTATACAGGCTGGCCAGACAGAGGGACAGAGATGGGAAGGATGTGCAGCAGGTTTGGGTGATTCAGGATAGAGATGGAAATATGTTGACTGGTGCCAGGAGTGTGCTAGCTAGATGGAAATAATACTTCGGAGAGCTGATGAGTGAGGAAAATGAGAGAGAAGGGAGAGTAGAAAAGGCAAGTGTGGTGGACCAGGAAGTGGCAATGATTAGTAAGGGGGAAGTTAGAAAGGCAATAAAGAGGATGAAAAATGGAAAGACAGTTGGTCCTGATGACATTCCTGTGGAGGTATGGAAGCATCTAGAAGAGGTGGCTGTGGAGTTTTTGACCAGCTTGTTCAATAGAATTCTAGCGCGTGAGAAGATGCCTGAGGAATGGAGGAAAAGTGTGCTGGTGCCCATTTTTAAGAACAAGGGTGATGTGCAGAGCTGTGGGAACTAGAGAAGAATAAAGTGGATCAGCCACACAATGAAGTTATGGGAAAGAGTAGTGGAGGCTAGACTCAGGACAGAAGTGAGTATTTGCGAGCAACAATATTGTTTCATGCCAAGAAAGAGTACCACAGGCGCATTATTTGCCTTGAGGATGTTGATGGAAAAGTACAGAGAGGTCAGAAGGAGCTACATTCTGTCTTTCTCGAACTAGAGAAAGCCTATGACAGAGTACCCAGAGAGGAACTGTGGTACTGCATGCGGAAGTCTGGAGTGGCAGAGAAGTATGTTAGAATAATACAGGACATGTACGAGGGCAGCAGAACAGCGGCGAGTTGTGCTGTAGGTTTGACGGACGAATTTAAGGTGGAGGTGGGACTGCATCAGGGATCAGTCCTGAGCCTTTTCCTTTTAGCAGTGGTGATGGATAGGCTGACAGATGCGGTTAGACTGGAATCCCCATGGACCGTGATGTTTGCAGATGACATTGTGATCTGCAGGGAGCAGGTGGAGGAACTGTTAGAAAGATGGAGCCATGCACTGGAAAGCAGAGGAATGAAGATTAGCCGAAGTAAAACAGAATATACGTGCATGAATGAGAGTGGTGGTGGGGGGAGAATGAGGCTACGGGGAGAAGAGATAGCAAGGGTGGAGGACTTTAAAAACAAAATGAAGTTTTTGGAGTGGCATAGTCAAAGTCCGGACTTGAATCTGATTGAAGTGTTATGGCATGACCTTATAAAGGCCGTTAATGCCCGAAAACCCTCCAGCGTTGCTAAATTAAAGCAGTTCGGTGAGGACGAGTGGGCCAAAATATCTCCTCAGAGGTGAAAAACTCTCAGCCAGTTATAGAAAAGTTATAGTTATAGTTCAGTTGTTGCTTTTGAGGGTGGCCCAACCAGCCATTATTGTTAAATAGTTGTTGTAGGTGGTTAATTCCATGTTGTTTCCATGTACAAAAATTAAGGGGTATATTATTAATTTCGAAATCTGGATAATCACAGATTGGGGAGAACAGTGTTGTCTATTACTCACATCAAAAGGTGACCATATCAAGGCATTAAAAAATATGCAAACGGGACGGGCGCCTGGCCTGGACGGATCCCTGTTGAATTCATTAAACATTTTTGGCCAATACTAGCGCCTCTATTTTTCAGAACAGTCAATGAGATAAAGGATAACGGTAGAATTTGTTGCCATATGAACATAGCTTCAATTAAGTTATTACTAAAGCCAGGCAATAAAACGGGAGATTATGTAAAAAGAGGCTATTATATGGTAAATGATGCAATTGCTTTTCCGATTTGCACGATTTGTGTCACAGCATAGGGCAAACCTTTTCTGGTTTACATTTTTTATTTGTGTGAAGAAAAAAATTTCGATCGGCAATCGTTTACGTTCGCTTTGCAGGATTTGAATGTAATTTTTCCATGTACGCTATATTATAAAAGTAAACTTTTTTTTTTTTTTTTCTAATTTTTACAAATGTGTGTTATCCAAGCAAATAACGCCTCAGTATTCTTTGCATTTGATCATATCCTACTGTGTTGCATCAATTGTCAAATTGTATTGCGTCTTATTTGCAATACTGTGAATTGTATTGTTTTGTAATCACACTGAATGGTATTGTAATGTTTAGTCATTTATTGTTTCGTAATAAGATTATACATCCTAAATGTATGGTAATTTTGGAAATGGGTCAAGATAACTATTGGTCTCAGTGATGGAGCTGCACATTACACAACACTGCATGTGATAAAGGCATTTCAGAATGTTAATTTGACTTTATGCAAACATTTGCAGACCTTCTTTCTGGCCATCTTTTGGTGATTGAGCAACCAGAAGAACAAGACAAACAATATAATGAAGAGGATATGGTGTACATCCTGCTAAATGACTTCGACGTTGACGCCGCAAAAGAAGGAAATTCAAACCTGTCAGTTGCACTTCCAAATCACGAGGTGTGTATGTCTTACTGGTCGCAAAAAGTCGACAACTTGTTGAAATGTTGGGTTGATTTCTACACCACACAAGCCATCAGTGCACCTCTGTACAATAAGCAAGGTAAGGCAAGTTGAGTTGTAGAGCAACATTTGTATAGAAGGCAATTCAAAGTGCTCGACAGTTGTATAAAATTACCAGAAGGTAAATAAAACTATTTATTAATATAAAATAATCATTAATTAATTCAATTAAAAGTGACGAGTGCAGATAAAACACTCTGTCATTATATGCACAAATAATAAATAGAATTGTGGTCAGTCTAGATTTGAACATTGTCAGAGTTGAGGCCTGTCTTGTCTTCTGGAAAACCGTTCAGATTTTAGCATCTTAAAACTGAAACACAGTGACACCGTGTTTAGTCTTGATTCTGGGTACCATTTGGAGACTGGTCCCTGACTTTCTCAGAGCCCAAGAAGGTTCATATGGCTTTTAACATGTCAGAGACGTACTTTGGCGCTAGACCATGAAGATACTTGTACACAAGCAGAACTGTTGAAAGGTCTATTCTCTGAGCATCAGGAAGCCCTCGCAGGGATTTCTCGTCAGGACTCCAGAAGCAGCGTTCTGGATATTCTGCAGCTGTTTTAGAGCTGGATTAGAGACCTCAGTGAGCAGGCCATTACGGTATTCTAACCTGCTGGAGACAGACACCTAGTTTCATCTCTCTAAGGCAGTTTTAGACACAATTACTCTGATTTTGGCAATGATTTTGAGATAATAAAAGGCTGCTGATGGTATTGATATAATGTGACCAGGTCTGAGTCCATTATAACCATTAACCCCCCTACTACGTTTCAGAGAAACTGTCTCATGGTGACTGATAACACATTCTTTGTTTCTGTGGGCCACAGACGATTTCAGTTTTGTTGGCGTTTACTCATTCATTCATTCATCTTCCATTCCGCTTATCCTCACTCGGGTCGCAGGGATTCTGGAGCCTATCCCAGCTATCTTCGGGCTAAAGGCGGGGTACACCCTGAACTGGTCGCCAGCCAATCGCAGGGCACATAGAAACAAACAACCATTCACACTCACATTCACACCCACGGGCAATTTAGAGTGTACAATTAATGCATCTACAGGCCTGTCGCTTTGACATCTGTGGTCATGAAGTCCTTTGAACGTCTCAGTGCTGGACCACCTCAAGAGTGTCACAGGTCCCCTGCTGGACCCCCTGCAGTTTGCCTACCAAGCGAACAGGTCTGCGGATGATGCAGTCAACATGGGACTGCACTTCATCCTAGAACACCTCGACAGTGCAGGGACCTACGCGAGGATCCTGTTCGTGGACTTCAGCTCAGCGTTCAACACCATCATCCCTGAACTCCTTTCATCCAAGCTTCTCCAGCTCAGCGTCTCACCTGCCATCTGCCAGTGGATTTACAGCTTTCTGACGGGCAGGACACAGCAGGTCAGGCTGGGGAAGGCCACCTCATCCACACGCAGCATCAGCACTGGGGCGCCCCAAGGTTGTGTCCTCTCTCCGCTGCTCTTCTCTCTCTACACCAACGACTGCACCTCAGCGAACCCGACTGTCAAGCTCCTGAAGTTTGAAGATGACACCACTGTCATCGGCCTCATCAAGGACGGTGACGAGTCTGCATATCGACAGGAAGCGGAGCGGCTGGAGCTGTGGTGCGGCCGACACAACCTGGAGCTGAACACGCTCAAGACGGTAGAGATGATCGTGGACTTCAGGAGGCATCCTTCGCCACAGCTGCCCCTCACGTTGTCCAGCTGCCTTGTGTCAACCGTCGAGACCTTCAAGTTCCTGGGAATTACAATCTCTCAGGACCTGAAGTGGGCGACCAACATCAACTCCGTCCTCAAAAAGGCCCAGCAGAGGATGTACTTCCTGCGGCTTCTGAGAAAGCACGGCCTGCCACCGGAGCTGCTGAGACAGTTCTACACAGCGGTCATCGAATCAGTCCTGTGTTCTTCCATCACAGTCTGGTTTGGTGCTGCTACAAAAAAGGACAAACTCCGACTGCAACGGACAATCAAAACTGCTGAAAGGATTGTCGGTACCCCCCTACCCACCATTGAGGACTTGCACGCTGCCAGAACTAAGACAAGGGCGTGCAAAATCCTCTCGGACCGTCTGCACCCCGGTCACCAGCTCTTCCAGCTCCTTCCCTCAGGTAGGCGCTACCGATCAACGCAAACTAGAACTAATAGACATTCCAACAGCTTCTTCCCTCTTGCAATCAACTTCTTAAACACCTAACCTATAATTCCATACAACAAGCTGGCAATTTTTTGACTTGAGTTCGTTGTCACATTTCTGTGGGGCCAATTATGTATTACTCGTGCACTCACTGTAGTTGTCTCGCCATGCTGCACTATTTGCATATACTGGCCACTCATGCCAGAGTAGCATCTGCTCCATTTGCACACCGATTGAGGAGTATCTGTAACATTTGCACAACCAACATTGTCCCAGATGATCGCACTACTCGTCACTTTAAACCGCATACACTCCTTGAAGTCTCAGCGCCCTTTGCACAATGGTCATTGCACCGGACTATTGCAATATTAGTCGTTCGAACTGCTCTAAGTGCTAGAGGACTCTGCATCTTTTTGCACAATTGTTTTTTGTCAATGTCTTTGTCCCCAAAGTGTTCTGTAAATTGACTGTCTGTTGTACTAGAGCGGCTCCAACTACCGGAGACAAATTCCTTGTGTGTTTTGGACATACTTGGCAAATAAAGATGATTCTGATTCTGATTGTGATGTTTTTGGGATGTGGGAGGAAACCGGAGTGCCCGGAGAAAACCCACGCAGGCACGTGGGAGAACATGCAAACTCAACACAGGCGGGGCCGGGATTTGCACCCCAGTCCTCAGAACTGTGAGACAGATGTGCTCACCAGTCGGCCCCCATGCCGCTTGTTGGAGTTTAACTAGAGAAAATTGTTTTGCATCCACACACTGATCTGTTTGATGCAGTGACCGAGTAAATCTACAGGCCCATGTTCACCTGCCAGTGACATGTAGATCTGAGTGTCATCTACATGGTATGACACTTTATAATTGTCTGTTATCTGGCTTAATGGAAGCATGTAAGAGTTGAATAATAGGGATCCCAGGATTGACCCCTGGGGAACCCCATAGGCTGTAGCCATTTGGCCCGAGAAACTAATTTCAACGAAAAACTTCTTGTCCTCGAGAGAGAACTTGAACCAGTTTAGAACAGTACCAGAGAGTCTCCCCAAGTGTTCTAACCCGTGTGATAAGCTCAGATGGTCAACTGTCAAAAGTAATGCTCAGGTCCAGCAGAACTAAGACTGCGACTTTGCCTGCATCCGTGTTGAGACAAATATAATTTATCGCCTTGATCAGAGTTGCGTCAGGGCTGAGGTGCGACCTGAGGCCTGATTGGAAAGTATCAAAAGCATTATTAGACAAGAGAAAGTCAGTAAGCTGTTGGTATACAACTTTCTAGGACCTAGAATAGCAGGTTTGATATGGGCAGTTAAAGTTATTGAGTACCGTGGCATCAAGATAGCTCTTCTTTAGAAGAAGCTTAAAGGTCGGAGAACAAAGATGTCAGGGGGTCAGTTAAAATTAATATTTGCATTGTTTATGTAATACATGGTTTATCTTGTCAAATCAAACACTGTCGGAGAGGCGTAACCAGAAAACGTGTGACTGGTCAACGTGACCGGATACACTCCTTACCATGGTGACGACAACAAGAATGTGCCACACCATTGTCAGTGTGTCGGGTGAAAAAAAGAACAAAATGAGGAAAACTGTGGTGGTGATCACCGGTGCTCCGGAGAGGACGTTCATTTGAAGACAGCATGAGGAGTCTAATGTTGAGCCTTTTCACCTGCTCTGATGAAAGCGATTATTTTCTTGGCGGTGACCTGGAACTTGTTGTTCTGGATCACTGAACAAATGGACTCTGCGACTGACCTAAGGACTTCGTCGTGGCGAACAGCGATAACACCCGTCCCCTAAAGCCTGCAGGTAGAACCTCAGGCCCTAAGTGTGCAGATTCCTCAAGGTGGTGCCTCAAGCGCAGATTTTAAAAGGACACTTTCACACCCCACACCCACCCAGGCACACCACTGACCACCATCACACCTCTGACTCCCCCTTCTATGTTGACCATCCACGAACAAGAGCGTCACAGGTCCCCTGCTGGTCCCCTGCAGTTTGGTTACCGAGAAAACAGGTCTGTGAATGACGCAGTAACATGGGACTCCATTTCATCCTCGGTCACCTCGACGGTGCGGGGACCTACACAAGGATCCTTCCTGTATATGCAGTTTAACACCATCATCCCCGAACTCCTCTCCTCCAAGCTTCTGCAGCTCAGCGTCTCACCTGCCATCTGCCAATAATGTACAGCTTCCTGACAGGCTGGACACAGTGGGTGAGGCTGGGGGATACCACCTCATCCACACACACCACCAGCACTGGGGCGCCCCAAGGATGTGTCCTCTCTCTGCTGCTCTTTTCGCTGTACACGAACAACTGCACCTCAATGCACCCAGCTGTCAAACTCCTGAAATTTGCAGAATACTCCACAGTCATCGGCCTCATCAAAGACTGTGACGAGTCTGCATATCGACAGGAAGTTGAGCGGCTGGAGCCGTAGTGCGGCCGACACAACCTGGATCTGAACACGCTCGAGACTGTAGAGATGATCGTGGACGTCAGGAACCATCCTTCCCCCTCAGCTGCCCCTCACGCTGACCAACTTCCCTCTGACAACCATCAAGACCTTCAAGTTCCTGGGAATTAGTCTCTCAGGGCCTGAAATGGGAGACAAACATCAATTCCATCCTCAAAAAAACACGTCCTGCCACAGGAGCTTCCTGTTGTCTCTTCAGTGCCACTGTCTCTAATCCGTACATCATGGCTGGCCTCACCACTGTCTTGTAAACTTTGCCATTCATCACAGCAGAGACTCTTCTGTCACATAACACACCTGGCACCTTCCTCCACCCATTCCAACCTGGTTGAACTGGTTTCTTTACTTCCTTCTCACACTCACAGTTGCTCTGGACTGTTGACCCCAAGTATTTAAGTCCACCACCCTTGCTCTTCTCCCTGTAGCCTCACTCTTCCCCTTTCACTCCTTTCATTTATGCACGTATATTAGTTACTTCGGCTCATCTTCATTCCTCTCGTCAGTGTATGCTTTCACCTTTCTAACTGTTCCTCCACCTGCTCCCTGCTTTCACTGCAGATCACAATGTCATCTGTGAACATCATGGTCCACGAGGACTCCAGTCTAACCTCATCTGTCAGCCTATCCATCTCCCAGCTCCATCTAAAACTCCTCTGTCACACCTACAGCACACCTCGCCACTGTTCTGCTGCCCTCATACACATCCTGTACTAACATACTTCTCTGCGACTCCAGACTTCCATATGCAGTACCACAGTTCCTCTCTAAGTACTCTGTCATAGGCTTTCTCTCGATCTACAAAGACAATGCAGTTCCCTGCGGCCTTCTCTGTACTTCCCCATCAACACCCTCAAGGCAAATAATGCATCTGTGGTAATCTTTCTAGACAGGAAACCATGCTGTTGCTCACAAATACTCACTTCTGTCCTGAGTCTAGCCTCCACGACAGTTTCCTATCACGTCATTGTGTGGTTCATCACCTTTATTCCTCTATAGTTCCCACATCACCCTTGTTCTTAAAAATGGGCACCAGCACACTTTTCCTCCATTCCTCAGGCATTTTCTCACACGCTAGAATTCTATTGAACAAGCTGGTCAAAAACTCCACAGCTACCTCTCCTAGATGCTTTCATATCTCCACAGGAATGTCATCAGGACCAACTGCCTTTCTAACTTCCCCCTTAGTAATCTTTGCTACTTCCTGGTCTACCACACTTGCCTCGTCTACTCTTCTTTCTGTCTGATTTTCCTCATTCATCAACTCCTCGAGGTATTCTTTCCATCTATCCAGCACACTACTGGCACCAGTCAACACATTTCCATCTCTATCCTTCATCACCCTAACCTGCTGCACATCCTTCCCATCTCTATCCCTCTGTCTGGCCAACCTGTATAGATCCTTTTCTCCTTCTTTAGTGTCCAACCTGGCATACATGTCATCATATATATGCCTTTTGGTTGGCTTTGGTCACCTCTACCTTCACGCTATGTTGCATCTCAATGTATCTCTTTCTCCTCTCCTCGGTCCTCTCAATGTCCCACTTCTGCTTAGCTATGCTCTTTCCTGCACGTTGAGGTTCCACTACCAAGTCTCCTTCTCCCCTTTCAG
This sequence comes from Phycodurus eques, assembly GCF_024500275.1. NCBI lineage: Eukaryota > Metazoa > Chordata > Actinopteri > Syngnathiformes > Syngnathidae > Phycodurus > Phycodurus eques. Next base: position 2,085,564 of record NC_084526.1, read on the forward strand.
ACAAGAAGATACACCCAAGTACTCTCCTGCCTGTCTCTCTGATCACCTTGACTGTAGTGGTCCAGTCTTCTGGAAGCTCCTCCTGTCCACCGAGAACCCTTCTAACCTCTTCCCGAAAAAACACACAACACTCTTCCTTTCTCAGCTTCCACCATATGGTTCGCGTCTCTGTCTTTGTCTTCTTAATATTTCTCCCCACCACCAGAGTTATCTTACAGACCACCATCCTAAGAGAAAGCCAGTAACCTGTTGGTATCCAACTTTCTAGTACTTAGAATAGCAGGTTAGATATGGGCCATTAGTTGAGTACTGTGGCATCAAGACAGCTCTTCTTTAGAAGAGGCTTTGGGGGGAGGGATGTCAGGACATTGTTATAGGCTTAAGGTGATGCCTCAAACCTCCTTCTCTGTTTACAGACGGCTTTTCCAGTTTGACATAATGTAGATAGCTTACCCCGCTTTCTCACCAGCGATCCTCCCTATCCACACTGATGCTGCGCCAGGCATCTGTGCAGCGGCTGATTAGTCTTTCTATTCTCCACTTCACATTTGCTGTAGCATTGCATTCTGTTTTTACATATCCACGTTTTGGGCACATATTATCTTGATCTTCGGCTTGTATTTCCTTCACTTTGCGTCACAAATCTCTTGCTCCCACTTGCGCCACAGAAACTCACTCCATTCAGTCAGGCATACCGTCACCTATGGTAGCCTACCAGCTTGGACTCTCGGAAACCAGGGTTTCCGTAAGGCTAGTGCTTTCTTGCTTTCTTGGTCTTTTCAGCCGACTCCCTCAGGTATTTACCCTGTACTTCACAGAGATCAGAGGTTTTTTGCCCCACCTCAATCAGACCTGCTGGGTCCATGGCTGTCTCAGCTCGCCCGGGTGACTAGTTCAGGTGCAGCGAATCTATACCAGAGGGCGAACTTGACTTCAGGCACAACTTCTGCAAATGTTTCGTCGCAATCCTTTGCCATCTTTGTGATATTCTCTGCTTGTGACCTGCTGTCATCGATGATTGCCTCAGCTAGACCCTCCCATGTAATCGGTGCTGGCTGCAATGAGGTTGAAGTATTTGCTATCAAGCTTTTCTGATTCAGCCTTCAGCTTTTCTTCTGTGGATGAGTTTGCAGTTTGGGTTAGGATATTTAGTCTCCTGGTGAATGCTGATTGAGATCAAGAACACTTGAGATTTCCCAGAATCTCATTGACTTCTGCATTGTCAGCCATTTTGTCTCAGTCCATATCCACTGATAGATCCTTTAGCTGGATGATAGGTAACTTGTTAGTTGTATGAAGGCTAACCTTTTAGCTGGATGATAGCTAGCTTGATAGCTAGAATGTTTACCACCTTATTGGCTTCCTCAGTTCGCATCAGATGCAAGCTAGCATGTTAGATGCATAAAGGTTCGCTTGTTGGCTTCCCCCGGTACCTTCAAATGCTAGCTAGTGTTTTAGCTGGATGATGGCTAGCTTATTATCTATCTTAGCTCATCTGTTAGCTTGATGATAGCCAGTTTATTAGCATCATCAAATAGAGTCAGATGCTAGCTCGCTTGTTGTCTTCCCCAGCTATCTTGTTTGCTTTTTTAGCTAGCTTCAGATGGTTGCTAGCGCTCTGTGTTTCCCCACTAGCTGACGCTGACCGTGGTCTGGGGGTTCCTCCTCAGGTCCTTGCTGGTTGGCTTTGTTTTGTTATCCCTTGCTGTCCAGCTTCCTTCTGTCCAGGTTTGCCCGGCTGATAAGTGTTTGTATATTTTTCCCTCCGAATGGGGACAGTTCACATGGGGTGTGACAACCCAATGCAATTTTGGGAAATTTTTGACATTTCTTTTTGCACTTCAAGCTGCTTATCAACCTTCAATTAAATGATACAAACAACACACAAATACAAAAACTACTGTATGCTCAGCAACAGATACCCAATTTACAATAAAGTATACAAAAACAAACATCATTTGACATAAACTGCTAAACAAAAGAGCCAAACATTTGTTACCAGCTGTCCAGTGGTCTGTGTCTTTGAGTGAAGAAACATTTTCAAACAGTTCTACCCCCATAAATATGTCCCAACAGAAACAGAAGTCCCAACACAAGCCAGTCCAAACTGTAGGCCGGTCCCAAGCCCGGATAAATGCAGAGGGTTTCGTCAGGAAGGGAATCCGGTTTAAAACTTTTCCAAACAAATGAGCGTTCATCTAAAGATTTCTATACCGGATCAGTTGTGGCCCTGGTTAACAACGTCCACCCTCGGCACCATTAACCTGCAGGGCGGCAGTGGAAATTCAGCTACTGTGGGTCAAAGACGGAGAGGTGGAAATCAAGTTCTTAGGCAGAAAGAGAAGAGGAAAGCACAGAGCCTAGAATTGAATGTGGGCACTTTGAATGTTGGGACTATGACAGGAAAATCTCGGGACTTGGTTGACATGATGATAAGGAGAAAGGTTGATATATTGTGTGTCCAGGAGACCAGGTGGAAAGACAGTAAGGCTAGACATTTAGGGGCAGGGTTGAAATTATTTTACCATGGTGTAGATGGGAAGAGAAATGGAGTCTGGGTTATTTTAAAAGAAGAGTTGGCTAAGAATGTCTTGGAGGTTAAAAGAGTATCAGATCGAGCGATGACGCTGAAACTTGAAATTGATGGTGTTATGTATAATGTGATAGTGGCTATGCCCCTCAGGTAGGATGTGACCTAGAGGTGAAAGATAAATTCTGGAGGGAGCTAGACGAAGTAGTTCTGAGCATCCCAGACAGAGAGAGTCGTGATTGGTTTAGATTGTAATGGACATTTTGGTGAAGGAAACAGGTGATTAAGACGTAATGGGTAAGTACGGCATCCAGGAAAGGTGGTTGTAGACTTTGCAAAAAGCATGGAAATGGCTGTAGTGAACATTTTCTTCCAGAAGAGGCAGGAACATAGGGTGACCTCCAAGAGCGGGGGTAGAAGCACACAGGTGGATGACAACTTGTGCAGACGATGTAATCTGAAGGAGGTTACCAACTGTAAGGTTGTGGTAGGGGAGAGTGTGGCTAGACCGCATAGGATGGTGGCGTGTAAGATGAGTCCGGTGGTGTGGAGGAAGATTAAGAAGACAAAGGCAGAGCAGAGAACCATGTGGTGGAAGCTGAGAAAGGAAGAGTGTTGTGCGGTTTTTCGGGAAGAGGTGAGACATGCTCTCGTTGGACAGGAGGAGCTTCCAGAAGACTGGACCACTACACCCAAGATGATCAGAGAAACCGGCACTAGAGTACTTGGTGTATCTTCTGGCAGGAAAGGAGAGGAGGAGACTTGGTGGTGGAACCTCAAAGTACAGGAACTCATACAAGGAAAGAGGTTAGCTAAGAAGTGGGACACACAGAGGACCGAGGGTAGGAGAAAGGAATACATTGAGATGCGACGTAGGGCGAAGGTAGAGGCGGCAAAGGCCAAACAAGAGGCATATGATGACATGTATGCCAGGTTGGACACTAAAGAAGGAGATAAAGATCGACACAGGTTGGCCAGACAGAGGGATAGAGATGGAAGGATGTGTAGCAGGTTAGGGTGATAAAGCATAGAGATGGAAATGTTTTGACTGGTCCCAGCAGTCTGCTGGATAGATGGAAACAATACTTTGAGGAGTTCATGAATGAGGAAAATGAGAGAGAAGGAAGAGAAGAAGATGCAAGTGTGGTGGACCAGGAAGTGGCAATGATTAGTCAGGGGGAAGTTCGAAAGGCATTAAAGAGGATGAAAAATGGAAAGGCAGTTTGTCCTGATGACATTCCTGTGGAGGTATGGAAGCGGAAGGTATGGAGAGGTGGCTGTGGATTTGACCAGCTTGTTTAACAGAATTCTTGCGGGTGATAAGATGCCTGAGGAATGGAGCAAAAGTGTGCTGGTGCCCATTTTTAAGAACAAGGGTGATGTGCAGAGCTGTGGTAACTATAGAGGAATAAAGTGGATGAGCCACACAATGAAGTTATGGAAAAGAGTAGTGGAGGCTAGACTCAGGACAAAAGTGAGTATTTGCGAGCAACAGTATGGTTTCATGCCTAGAATGAGTACCACAGATGCATTATTTGCCTTGAGGATGTTGATGGAAAAGTACAGAGAAGGTCAGAAGGAGCTACAATTTGGTCTTTGTAGATCTAGAGAAAGCCGATGACAGAGTACCCAAAGAGGAACTGTGGTACTGCATGCGGAAGTCTGGAGTGGCAGAGAAGTATGTTAGAATAATACAGAACATGTACGAGGGCAGCACAACAGCGGTGAGGAGTGCTGGAGGTGTGACAGACAAATTTAAGGTGGAGGTGGGACTGCATCAGGGATCAGCCCTGAGCCCCTTCCAGTTTGCAGTGGTGATGGATAGGCTGACAGATGAGGTTAGACTGGAATCCCCCTGGACCATGATGTTTGCAGATGACATTGTGATCTGCAGTGATCAGGAAGTGAAGAAACGGGTCCAAGCAGGTTGGAACGGGTGGAGGATGGTGTCAGGTGTGTTATGTGACAGAAGAGTCTCTGCTAGGATGAAGGGCAAAGTTTATAAAACAGTGGTGAGGCCAGCCATGATGCCATGATGCACGGATTAGAGACAGTGGCACTGAAGAGACAACAGGAAGCAGAGCTGGAGGTGGCGGAAATGAAGATGTTGAGGTTCGCACTCGGAGTGACCAGGTTGGATAAAATTAGAAATGAGCTCATCAGAGGGACAGCCGAGGTTCGATGTTTTGGAGACAAAGTTAGAGAGAGCAGACTTGGATGGTTTGGACATGTCCAGAGGAGGAAGAGTGAGTATATTGGTAGAAGGATGATGAGGATGGAGCTGCCAGGCAAGAGAGCGAGAGGAAGACCAAAGAGAAGGTTGATGGATGTCGTGAGGGCAGTTGGTGTTCGAGAGGAGGATGCAGGAGATAGGATGAAGAAACAGAAGTAAGGCTTCCACCCAGCTGAAACCTATAGATTGTAAAATAAACCAAAATCTCAACAGTTATGTTTCGAGTTGGTTTTTTTTCTTCTTCCGCAAACATAACATCCCAATGCATTTCAAACGCAGTAACACACACGGACAAAAGATGGGTCACGCCATGGACGTAATCCAGAGAAGCAAACTCAGCAATATTGTTTATGCAGCGCAGTCCAATGAGGGGGTGCACTAAGCAGCTGCTGCACATCGACGGGATGCTTCTTCGGGTCCAGAATCGGCGGTTCATTTGCACTCAAGAAAGGACATTTATTCACGGATAACAACGTCCAAATCTGGAGGGGGAGGATAGCTGGTTTGAAACGGGTGTAAAAGTAACCAAACCTGTCCTGACATCTTTCTCCCTAAAGATCACCACCTTCAACAGAAAGAGTGGCCCTCATGAGCTGTCCCCCCCCCCACCCCCTTCTCAAATTATTATTATTATTATTTTTTTTTTCTTTTTGCAGTTGACCCACCTTGCTTTAGATCATCAAACAAATCTATGGCAAATATCAGGCTACGATAACCCAAGTAAACATAAAATGCAGTTGTTTTTTTTTAAAAATCATGTCATTTATCAAAGGGTCCCATGTTATCAGATTTTTTTTTAAATCTTTGATGTCCTTTTATCAGGTTTGCAAGATAATATGGGTTGAAAATAGGGTTATATGGCACGATCGACTTTTTTACACCAATCGTATTTTAAAATGATCGCTTTACAGCCAGCCATGCCTCTCACAGGTGGCGCTGGAGTGCGGTGGAGATGGCTCACCTCTGATTGTGAAAATGCTTATTAGACGATTACCTTAATTTTGTTGCAAGATAGAAACGAGATCGGAGGTAAAAAAAAAAATTTGCAAAATAACATTCATTTCGCCTAAATACATGGAAAATAAATTTGAGTAATTTTTCCAATGCCGTTAAAAGAACAATGAAAGGTGGAGCTTATTGAGTCTCTGGTCTTTAATTATTTAGCCCCCGGGCCTGTTTAATTCTAAGGCTCGGTACCCATCCCTAGTCATGTCACATCAACGGATTGTGGTCAAAGTGGACCATTGTCATTGCTGAAAGCAATCGAATCATTAATGGAGGGCAGAAGCAAAGGGCACAAATAATTCATTCCTAACTTGTTTGCTGGCACAACCCGGTCGAGAAACTCTAAACTATAATTAAGTGGGTACCTTGCCATGAGCTGTCACCTGGCTGCATTCACATTTTGACATGCTTACGTCATTTTTATATAATGTGTATATTCTTCCTATAGTCCTATATTTAACTTTAAAAAATAAAAAACTTTGTGTCATTGATGAGAAATGAACATTTATGGCATGACTACGAAGAAATAATCCGGCTTGGGTGATTTGGTTCTCTCTATCTTTGTCCAAAGTTTGTTATGAAATTGTCTAATATTTTTTTCTCTGTTTATTTTAAAGGATTCTGAACCCACTGTAGTCAGCAGTGACATATTGTATGCAGTTGCAGGTGAGACGCTTAAGCTGACTAAAAATAGTGAAGTGAATTTTGAAATTATACTTGAAAAAGGCTTACAAACTCTCGATGTTGTCGGTCTTAAGTCCCTTTGATTATTCCCCCCTCACTTTTTCTAGGTCTACCACCAACCTCAGCTTGTGAAAATGGAACAGAAGACCCCAAGAGCCATCAATGTTCAACTGGAGAGCTCAGAAGAAGCCATTACACTCAAGGGACCACAGTTTACCCCACTTTGGAAGAGAATCACAATTTACACGAGGCACAAAATCTGTCAATAGAGCCAGTAAATCATCTTAGCCCACTTACTGCAGTAGGTGATAATATGCAAATGGTATTGGAGCAACCATCAAGAGGTCATGAACAAGCAGAAAAAGCAGAGGAACAGAATGTCGAGCCAACACTGCGGAACATACAAGTAGGAGAACAGATCAAATGTGGCTTGATGGAAGAGAAGACCAAGTGTGAAACAGAAGGGCAAATAAACAAAAACAGAAAACAAAGAAAACAGCCCTCACAAAAAGTGAAACGCCTACAAAAGACCCCAAAGGAAACACGTTTGTTACCCTCAGCTGGTGCTGATGGTGCATTACATGATGAAGTGAAGAATCCACCTCCCTGCCAAAATGCTTCATTACCACAAGCACTGTCGCATCCACCTGGGATATGTAGCAGCTCTGTAATGCTCCAGGACGCATTGCTACTCGTTGAAGCAATGGATCAGTCAAAGAGTGAATCCTCACCACAAGAAAAGGCAACAGCCCAAGACCAGTGTCCTCTCTCTGTTGCTACCTTACCTTCTGTGGTGGAATCTCCACTACTTACCCCAGCATTGCCATCACAGTCACCACCGACTGCCAGTGTAAGTGACAAGGGTGCAGAAGAGGTGTCAACAAACCAGGCACTTTTTGTCACTTATACAACCAACTCCAGCAATTCTCACTCCCACGTTAGTGTTCCTACAGCGCACCAACAAAAACACGGTGTTGGTTCTTCCGGCAATACATCGACATCATTGTTGACTGCTACAGCAGGCAAATCGCTTGAGCAGCGCGCTCCCCATCCTCCGAGTGGATTGGCAGAACCATTAGAGACAACGATGGGCCCAGACCCCGCCCCCAAGAAAATCTTTGTTTTTTCCAAATCACCATCCACTCATCCACAAGAACCAATTGCCCCGCTGTCCCCAAACCAGATCTCAGCTGTTGTGTCAACAGTTGCTGCTCAAAGCAAAAATGATGTTACCTCCACAACAGCTGCCCCCCGTGTTATGTCTGACACAACAATCAGCTCAACAGAACAAAGGGCACACCCAACACCGTGCAAAAAAATCAAAATAATCATTCACAGAGCTACAGGTCTTGTGGCAAGCCAACCACAAATGTCCGAGACACTAGTTGCACCTATCAACCAGAATTCAGTGGGACCAGCTGTCACCGTGTCACCATCGCAACACCCAAACACAGGTGCTCAAGTGACTTCCGATAAAAAAGAAACCCCATTGCCAACTGAACAGATAACACCTTCGTCATCATCGCAGCACCCAAATACAGGTGCTCCAATGGCTTCCGATGAAAAGGAAACCCCATTGCCAAATGAACAGACGTCCCCATTGTCACACCCGCAACTGGAATGTTCGTCACAGCAAACGAGCGTTTGTGAAAGCTTAAAAGTAACTCCTGGGGAACAAGCAGCAGCATTGTCAACCGAGAGTGTACCGATAAACCGTTTTCCACTCGTCCCAGTAATCAGACTGAAAAGGCTGCCATATCCGGCTTTGTCCACTGGATCATTTTTGGTTTCACAACTTTCTTCTCATGAAAGGGAATCAGACGTTGTGCCGCCAGACAGCACCTCGTCTTTGACCAACGACCAGGCATCAGAGCCAACAGTCTGTCCGACAGAAGTGCCTCCATTATTAACCAGGAAGTGTTCCAATTTAAAAGAAACTTTAAATCCCTCCTCAACATCAGAGAAGGCATCACCATGCTCCACTTTGGAAGAGGCACCAGCCACTGGTTTGTCACCCAGTGTGTCTGAACCAATCTTGGCGAAAACAACAATAGAATTTGGCAAGGCTGAGTTGTCAGGTGTATCTGACCAAGAATGTGAAACCTGCACTCTGGATGAGGAAATAATCGACGATGCAGAGCAGGGCTATTCGGCTACCGCTGTGCAATTAACCCCCATCGCAAAGGACTTACCTGAACCTCATTTACAATCGAGCAAAACTCAGTTCATTGCGCAGTTGGCAATTTCACCTGTGATTCAAGAAGCCGACAAGGTAATGTAGAAGTTTACTACCTTTAGGTCTAAAAAGATTTTCAATCGTTAATTTTGGCAACGTGATGAGAATTGCTGTCAAAATGCCGGAGTCCGGTTGGAACGGCCACTTCAACCAGAGTACAACGCAGCGAGACTTGGCAAAATTGGAAGATGGGCTCAGTTTTTTTCTATCTGAAAAAAAAGGGCCCTTTTGAGCAATGTTGTTGTGTGATATCACCAATAGAAAATCTGGTCAAAGAACGACTCCAAATTGGAATAAAACAGTACAATTTCATTATTTCTCAGGATATCTCCTTGACCGTTTCGAACCCCTTCTCCGCTTGGCCGGCAAGTTTCAGTTACAAAATATCCACCAATTGCTCGTACGGGCTGAAATTCTGAGACGTCGACACGTCAAAATGACCCTGACACTTCGGACGGCATCACTTGCCCTAAAAACTCAACTTAACTCGCACAAATGGAACATTATTTGTGAGAAGAGCAGTGTGGGCAGTAGAATAGGTCATGTACTGTAATGGAGGATTTTAGAAGCGATTGAAGTGCTCGTTCCGTTTTTTTATTTGATGTTATTTATTTTTTTAACTGCACAAAAATGGCGGCCACTTGTCACGTTGCTGCTAATATACATTGAATGTTAAAATATAAGTCACGGCTGTGTAATTGATTGATTGATTGTGTTTTCCTTCTGATCAAAATAATGCTGTCTTCTTGTGTTGCAGGTACTAGCAAATGAGTCTCCAGATGCCCAAAGTTTGCGCGAAGGGACCAATACCGACAGCAGGAGAAAGCTACAGAAAAAATCCGTTTTTGCTCGTCTCGGAATTCACCTCAAAAAGCACTCTCGTGCTAAAAGAGCAACAACAAAAGCATGTATGCCTGAAAGTCCCAAGAAACCCAGATTAGAGAATGTTAGTACGACTGAGCAAGATTCTACCCTTGAGCCGAGTCCTGTTTCCACAAACACAGCCAGTCCCTTAAGTCCTACAGGGCAACTAACAGAAATCGAGTTTCTCCAAGTAAGTCTCAGAAATCAACAGAGTACAGACATCAGTTACACTGAAAGGACGAGTACATGTGAGCCTGTTTCTGTTAGGCTCCCGAAAGCCAGTCGTAAGTTTGTGTAGGCTATCTCTAAAAGATACGAGAGACAGCGCCTCAATTATGCCGCACACTGAAATAAATGTCGCCCATGGAAGCTCAACAAAGAATGCGTTGGAGTCTGGCAGTCGAACAATGCGAGATCCTATTGAACGCCTTCCAATAAACTCAGAAAAGCCCTCTGCAGCTGAAGAGTGTGCAAACAAACCATTTGAATCTCCAGTCTCTCCAAAGTCAAGCTCAACTATGCGTACAACTGACATGGCAAAGACAAAATTAGCCCAGCTGAGTCGCTCTTCGTCCAACCAATGTACCGATAATGCGTCCTCTGAAAAATTGCGAGATTCTAATAGGAGTCCTGGGTCAGGTTTAACTAAAGGTAAACCGTGTGTTACTCAAACAACACTCCCTGCTGTGATTGCTGGAAAGCCGAGCACGAATAGAGATGAGAATAGCGCAAACAAGTTGAAAGTCATTCCAGCAGTATTTAAGGTCTAATACAACTAAAGATACCAACACCCCTCTAAAGCCCAAATTTCAACCTGAGAGTCGTACAAGGTGTCTCTCTCCTAAGGAAAATGCAAGTGTTAAAATGAGCCATCCAGACCAGTCTGCCCAGAAAAAGACTTCTACCTCTCCTTCTCCTCCAAGGACGAAATTAGCTAGCCCCAAAAAGTCCCCGCTGCCTCCCGTCGGTCAGAATGGTTCCAGTTCAATGAAAACTGCTCATTCTCAATCTCTCAGGAGTGGCAACTTCTGTAAAGAAGAGAAAAGCGCAAAAGGAGAATCCAATTCGTCATTAGGGAAAACCGCTTTCGCGAGTGCTCGGTTGCCAAAATGGGCTACAAATGATGCCAGTTCAAGTAAAACTGGAGAAAGTTCTCCTAGGAATTCGAGATTCAACCGAATGTATACTGTTCAAAAAATGAATGTGAAGAGGCAGAATGCAAATACGTTATCCACAGCAGCCATATCGAACCCTGTACCGAAAAATAAACAACCTAAATTTAAGACAACTAAGCAGGTAATGAACAGTCATCCGAGGGGTGAAACGGGAATCAAATATATTTCTCCCCGTAGAGTGCGAGCGGCAGCTGCTGTAGGATCGCCGCAACCTCGATTGGTCATTGGTAAGCGGCTGCTTAAGAACCAGTGCAAGGAATGCGGTCGCGTTCTTAGCAGTAGTTCTGCTCTCGAAAGCCACGTCAGTCTCCATACCGGACACAGGCCATACTGTTGCACGCTCTGCAGAAAGAGCTTTCCTGACGCCAAGGGTCTTAACAGGCATGGCAGAGTGCATCACAAGGGTAGGAACCATATCTGCCAGAAGTGCGGGAAGGGTTTTGTTTATGGTTTTGGCCTCACCAAACATCTCCAGATGGTACATGGGAAAATTAAGCCCTTTGTCTGCCAGATGTGCAACAAGGCGTTCTTCACAAAGAGAGATGTGGAGACCCACATACGCAGCCATACAGGGGAGAGACCATTCCACTGCCACTTGTGTGAAAAAAAGTTTGCCAGGAGTGTCGAACTCAATGCGCATCTGCGGTGGCATCGTGGGGAGAAAAGACACTGGTGCCCGTATTGTGGGAAAGGGTTTTTTGACCAGAACAACTTGAAAAGACACAAGTACATCCACACAGGAGAGAAACCACATTCTTGCCCACATTGCCCGAAGCACTTTACACAGTCTGGACACCTGAAAAAACATGTTAAAAATGTACATAAAGTCCAATGAAATTTTTTTTTTTTATGTTTCTTTCACTTCAGATGTTTTCTTATGACAGGTTTTCTATGAAATAAAAGTCATTCATTATTTTTTTAAGTGCTGTATTTGTGCATTGTAATTGCAGTATCTATTAAACAAGAACCGAATGAGTTGAATTCCATTTTTCGTCATTTGTTGTCGATGTTAGTGTCTGAAACATTGTCTCCGTGCTGTTAAGTGGTCCGGTGTCAGTAAATTGGACTGAACGTGATGAAGTACAGCGCAGACTTACTAATCAAATCCAGCAATATTTGCTCAAGTCCAACTGGAAAGGGAGTTTCCGGTTGACAGTGCTTTAAAAGTTGGTCCTTGCTTTTAGATGTTCAGTTATTCCACAGTGGGAAAAAGTTGTGCTCCGGCACCAAAAGCACAGTAAGTATCAACTGTTGTAGTAAAAAATGATAGCGCTAGTCATAAGTCAAGAAGCCCGCATGAGCAAGCATATGGCGGAGGAGGCAACGAATCCCTCGAAAAACTGGGACCCTTTATCATGTTTTGAGGCTCCACATACAATATTCTGCATTGTAATGTACAATATTCTGCATTGTAATGTTTTTTTTTTTTTTTTAATTGAACCACAAAAACATGATGCAATTGTCAAGGAAGAAAATGAATGCCACTAAAGGTGAGAAAGGATGAGTGGATGTATTTTGGGAGGCTGTTGGCATTTTAGCAACGGAGACTCCCCACGCTTTGCTTTCTTGCCACAGGTATGTATTAAATTAGAAATTCGACAATTTTTCATTACTTCAAAGTCAGAAACGTACAGACATTTAAGAAGTATTTGGTAGCCTTGCCTTTAAACCGTACGACTTGGGTCAAACATTTTCAATATCTTTCCACAAGCTTCTCGTAATAGTTTGGCAAGGATTTTGGCCCATTCCTCCCGGTGTAAAACCTGAGCCAAGTTTGTAGGCCGTCATGCTCGCACGCCTTTTTTAGGTCCGCCCAAGACCCACGCCCCACTGACACTGAGTTCACTTCTGCGAAGGTTAAAAATACAGAGGACAAATTTAATCAATATGTTCAAGACCATGACGATTGCTTTATTCAAAATACAAGGATACAATTATGATTTTATTAACATACAATGCCCATGATGCGTGTATGTCGCAGTGATAGAGCACACGACACCATAATTCTGTCGTCATTTGTGGATTTTTTTGTTCAGGAACACACACACACACACTTTTACAGCTTGCCGTTTCTTTACAGTCTTCCATGGTTCACTGATCACTTCTATTCTCACCAGCACACTTGTGTCTCTTAACATGATCCTTACGAGAGAATATTTTATCGCACACGCTGCAACTGAATGGTTTTTCTCCAGTGTGTGTTCTTGTGTGTGTTCTTAAGCTTCCGCTGACAGAGAACCTTTGACCGCAAACTGAACAGGCAAAAGGTTTCTCTCCGGTATGCGTTCTTGTGTGTGCTCTTAAATGTCCCTTGAGAGTAAAGCTCCTCCCACAAACTGAGCAGACAAAAGGTTTCTCCCCAGTGTGTGTTCTTGTGTGTATTCTTAAATCTCCCTTCTGAGTGAATCTTTTATCACATACAGAGCAGGCAAAAGGTTTTTCCCCAGTGTGTTTTCTTGTGTGAATTATTAAACTATATTTCACGGAGAATGTTTGACCGCAGACTAAGCAGGCAAAAGGTTTCTCCCCAGTGTGTGTTCTTTTGTGTGTCGTCAAATGCGTCTTAACAGAGAATCTTTGATCGCAAATTGTGCATGCAAAAGGTTTCTCTCCAGTGTGTGTTCTGTTGTGCATTATTAAACGTTCCTTGACAGAGAATCTTTTCGCGCAAACTGAGCAGGCGAAAGCTTTTTCCCCAGTGTGTGTTCTTGTGTGCACTTTCAACCCCCACTTTGAACTAAAGGTTTTACCGCACCGCGAGCATTTTACATGTTTGTTGTCAGTGTGACATGTCAATTCACCTTTAGAGTGCTCTCCGTCATGGGCATTACCATCATCATCATGCGATTGTGATGTTGTGTCGTCACTATCTGATAGTGGCGCAAAGAGGCCGTCTGCTTGTGCTGCTCCACAGTGGTCTCCATCATCTTCTGCTGCCATGCGTTGACTTGAGCTGCTGCTTGGAGGCTGTGTCCCTCTGTTCTCCTCGTGCTGTTGACCTTTGTCTTCATCTTGTTCACCCTTCAAATGGTCAAAGGTCAACGGGAACTCGGTGAGCTCACCCTCCTCTTCGTCTTTAACGTGAAAGGACGCTGGCTCCTCTTCCTCTTTAATGTGAGGAGACTCTGGTCCTTGTTGCTCAGGATGAAAATATTTTTCACTGACGTCTGCAGGACAGAAGAAGCCAAACACAGATGGTTTGGTAAAGTCTTGTCCTCATGTAGCGACTTGGATGTTGTGTATTTGTAAGGGGGGGGGGGGCATGTTACAGGAAGTGCTATACTAAGTGCATGAAGGTTGCTAGCGTAACAGCGTTTTTTATATGTTTTGTTTTTTTGCAAGGGCAGGAGCATTTTTACCTTTTTAATTTGTATTTTTTACGATTAAAACGTTACTTTTAACTTGAACTCTTTTTATGATTTCCAAATTATGGCTGGTTAGCACATCTGCCTCACAGTTCCGCGTATTCGGCAATAAAACCTTTGCATACAGTAAATGAAAAGTCCTAATCAAGTCGAAGCACTGATCCAAATGCTGTACTTCAACATGTTCTTCTTTCTTTGCCAACGTTGGAATCCGAGTCAGAAATCAAATTAGTGTTAAGGTTGGCAAGCGACGGAATACAAGACCACTTCCAACTTCCGCGTTTGTAAACTACTTCTAAAACGGTCGATCGTAACAAGTGAACAAACCTGCTCCGTATGGCCCAAACTGAGGCTGCTCCAAAACGGCGTCCAGTGGTAGACGTGGGCGCTCGGTCCCCTCTTCTGTCCGACAAATGTCCTCCTCGCACTCTTCTTCTTTCACACTCTTTGCACGCATTTTCACGCGAGCGTCGCCACACTTTCCACGCACGCTTCGCGACGTGTCCATACCAAACGCGTCTATTTGTTAGCAGCTAGCAAGCGAAGCCGAGCTAGTCGGGACTCGCTCGAGAAAGCTTCAAGGTGCACCCAGGGACGAGTTCAAAGATTTATTGAAGAGCTTTCGGTTCAGTCGTGATGGACGTGCTGTCGATGCTCCAGTGAGTTCAGGACTAATTCGGGAAGAATTATTTCATAAACCCAGGCGAGTTGTTACGTAAAAAAAAACGTATGCGGAAGTAGAAAGTGAAGTCGTACGGCAACTCCACTTGGACAAAATATGCGTATTTTAATTCCGGGGCCACATTCAGCGCATTTTTCTTCTCAAGTGGGCCGGACCAGTAGATTCGTATAAATATCGACAATTGCAAATGTTTCCGATTTTGTTGCAAACAATTAGAAGTCCATTTGTAAAATATTCACATTTATCTCGTTGCAAATCTTGCTTCAAATATGAGCAATCAGAAATGTCTTCACAAAAAAATAAGTGCAATATCAATCAAACTATGAATCAGTGTACTCAATTACACGTGTAACTTACAGATGACAGTGGATTTATACACTCTAAGCACATTTTATAAAACAACTTGCTGCGATCTAGAAAATCATTTCAAATTTGTTATTTCCCGCATCCATCCGGACATCTGGACAAACTCAACTGACTCATTCGAACCATGGAAAGCAAAGTTGGAGCTTTTCAGGAATGACGGTGCAGTTGTCACCTTGCCTTATAAATCCATCCATAAAATTACAAGTTGAAAACCCTCACCGTATTCTTCATCGTGCAACTTTTTGTATGAAGTAAAGCTTACTTGGTATCTTTTAGCCTTCACAAATGCATCAACGTCAGGCGTCAAAATCCTGAATAAAAAGTCAATTTCAGAATGTCACTTAAGTGGTACGTGGACATTATAATGGCGGTCAGTGCGACCTTCAGTGGACAAAATTAGCAACAAGTTGCTTTTAAAACAATAATAATTAAAAAAATTTAAAAAATCGGAATGAACTGCCTACCCATCAGACACTACAACGTGATTTTTGTTCTTTTACTTTTGGCCACAATTTTGACGTAATAATCGTGCACACGAGGCTTTCCCGGGAGACAAACGTCTCAGCAGCGTGACCTGGGTCCTCCCCGGGGTCTCCTCCCGGTGGGACGTGCCCGGAACAGTTCCCATACACAAACAACCATGTATGTAACGTTGAACCTGATGATAATAAATGTTTACTCCACCATGTATAAAACTGTACTGTAATTTGGAGGCAGTGTGGATGAGAAAATCCCAAATAAATTGTGACGTTTGCTGCCAATTCTGGTTTTGAAACGTCTTTGAAGACCACCAAAAGACTCACATTCATGTGACTATTCAGGCCCATCATGTTGAGTGTATGTAAACGTCTGTAATCGTTCAAGTATCACCGCCTGCCATGGATAACGGCACACAGCACTGCAGTTCTTATTAGCTTTGATGAATTTATTGATTTCACGTCTGTACGTTATTAAACTCACCCTTCTTTTTTTCAGGATCAGCTGTACACTTTACAGCAGGTCAGTTTTTTTTTTTTTTTTTTTCCAATCTGCTTAAAGCTTCATTCAACACTGCTCATCTCAACAACACACTTGTGTCTCTTAACATGATGCTTACTCGAGAATCTTCGGTCACACACACTGCAACTGAATGGTTTCTCACCTGTGTGTGTTCTTGCGTGTCTTGTTAAATTTGCCTTCATAGAAAATCTTTGCCCGCAAACTGGACAGGCAAAAGGTTTCTCCCCAGTGTGTGTTCTTGTGTGTGTTGTTAAATTTGTCTTCGTTGCGAATCTTTGACCACAAATTGAGCATGCAAAAGCCTTCTCTCTAGAGTGCGTTACTGTGTGTGTTACTAAATCTCCTTTCAAAGTGAAACTTTGACCACAAACTGAGCAGGCAAAAGGTTTTTCTCCAGTGTGCATTTGTGTGTGTGTGACTAAAGTTGTCTTTGCACTGAATCTTTCATGACAAACTAAGCAAGCAAAAGGTTTCTCTCCAGTATGTGTTCTTGTGTGTCTCATCAAATCTGTCTTTAAAATGAATCGTTTCTCACAAACTGAACACACAAAAGGTTTCTCTCCAGTGTGCCTTCTTACATGCGTTGTTAAATTTTTCTTCAAAGTGAATCTTTTCTCACAAAATGAGCATGCAAAAGGCTTCTCTCCAGTGTGTGTTCTTGTATGTGATGTTAAGTTTTTCTTCAAAGCAAATTTTTTCTCGCAAACTGCGCAGGCAAAAGGGTTTCTCCCCGGTGTGTGTTCTTGCATGTTTCCTTAAGTTTCCCATTTGAGAGAATCGTTGATCGCAAACTGAGCAGGCAAATGGTTTCTCCCCAGTGTGTGTTCTTGTGTGGGTTTTTAAATCTCTCTTCAATTTGAATCGTTTCCCGCAAACCGCACAGGGAAAAGGTTTCTCTCCAGTATGGATTCTCATGTGTAATCTCAAACTGCCCTTTGAACGAAATGTTTTTCCACAAAGAGAACATTCCCATCGTGTATGATCAGTGTGACATGTCATATCACCGTTGGGGTATTCATCCTCATCACCGTCATCATCATGATCATGAGAGTGTGACGTTATGTCGTCACTATCTGATAGCGGAGCTAAGAGGCGGTCTGATTGGGATCCGCCATCACCTTCTGTTGTCATGTGTTGACTTGAGCTGCTGCTTGGAGGCTCCGCCCCTCGGTTGGCTTCACTTTGACCTTTATCTTCATCTTCTTCACTCTTAAAAGGAACAAAGGTCAATGGAAACTTGATGAGGTTGTGCTCCTCTTCCTCCTTAATGTAGAGGGTCTCTCCGTCCTCCTCTTCCTCTTTAAGGTGAAGGGGATCTGGCTGTACTTCCATGATAACGTAAGGGGGCTCCTCCTCCTCTTCCTCCTTTATGTGCGTTGACTCTGGTTCCTGTTGCTCAGGATGAAGATCATCACAGGCGTCTGCAGGACACAAGAAGACAAACACACATTTGGTTTGGTAAAGTCAAATCTCATGCTGGGATGTTGAGGATTATTTTTTTGATACAGTGGGTATGGAAAGTATTCAGACCCCGTTCAATTTTTCACTTTTTTTTATATTTTTATTTTATTTTTTTTTATATTTTTTTTTATATTGCAAATATAATTGTTATATTTATATTTGCTAAAATCACTTAAGTTCATTTTTCCCCCCACATGAATGTACACACAGCTCCCCCATATTGACAGAAAAAAAACTGAATTGTTGACAGTTTTGCAGATTTATTCAAAAAAGAAAAGCTGAAATATATTTAGTAGATGTTTATGCTTATTCTTCTGTTTTACTTTGTTTTATTTTTCCTGTTTTAAGTGGGAAATATAGATAATAATCGATCCATCCATTTCCCCACATTTCGTCAATGCGCCGTATGAAAGGTTTCACAGAGGAGGCATGTTCTTGTTTCGGTGGCATGCGTATTGGGCTGGCGTCAGCATGGAAACGACGACGATGCCATTCTTTCGGAGGCCGGACCCAAGTGGAAGTAGACAAAGGGGAAAGAGGAGAGCTCAAGAATGGAGCCTTGGGGCACTCCAGACAAACAGTGGCGGACTCAGCAGCAAGAAGGACAAAAAAACTTCTGTCTGCCCGTTCAACAAGACAAAAAGAGAAGACAAAAGAATCTGCCTGTCCACACTGTCAAAGGCTGCAGGTCAGTCCAACATGACCGATGAGTCTGCGGCTAAAAGACATAATTGAAAACTCACTTCCTGCACTTGTGTACAAACAGATTTCCCTGTGCATGGTCGCCGCTGCGCTTTCCACGTCCGGTCGTCCTTTGAGCATTTAGGAACGTCCATTCGAGTGACCAAAGCTCAGCAAAAGCAGTGAAAAGTGAAGGTGAGCCATTTATATATTTTTTAAAAAAAAAGGTTGCATGCTGCGCCTTTAGCAAAGCATTTGAACTGCTTTCACAGAAAATACAATTTTCAAAGGGTTAGTCTCTCGCAGTTTCACGTTGCTATAAACGTCTCAGTCAAATTATGCAAAATATGGGGCAGGGATAAATGAATTTGTTCTTTTGGAGGATCTAAATTGAAACTGGCGGAATGCGTCATCAGACAGCATGCAATGCATTTGTAACTTCTTTCAAGGTCACACAATTAATAATGCAATTAATCTCGGCAAATGATCAGTTAGTGAACAAGTGGAAGTAAAAAAAAGTCAACAAACCTGCAGCGGGGAGCACAAGTGGAGGCCGCGGTCGCTCGTGCTCGTCTTCTGTTCCGCACATGTCCTCCGCGCACTCTTCTTCTTTCACGCCGTTTAGCGCACATTTTCACAAGGCATCCGCCAGACTTTGCACTCACTCGCGCCCGATCTCCGCTCAGCGACGTGATCTGCCCGTGAGCGGCTGGCGAGCGAAGATCCCACTTAAGGATGTTTTAGTGGCGCAAAAAAAAAAAAAAAGGAGTGACGGGCGTGCTGTGTCCACAGCAGCGCAAACGCACCCAAGTCAAGCGAGTCACACGTTTTGGTTTCCGGTTCCCGTCACCGTAACATCCGGCCACGGAAAGCCACGCCCGAGGCATTACTGCCATCTAGTGACAGCACACACACACAAAAGATGGAGAACTGATTAGTAAAGTTGTCTTCGACTGAAATGAATTATTAATATTTTGGTCTTCAGTCACGCATCCAATAAACATTTCCAAAAGCTTAATCTATCATGATTTCATTTAAAAAAAACAAAAAACATCAAAAAAAAAAAAAAAAACACCTTGGTTTTGTCACACTCGTTTCCAGAAAAAGCTCCTCGGACAGCTACTTCTGTTTGACCCAGTTTTGTATCCGTTGTCCATATTTGGCTAAGACCGCCCCCTTTCCTCTGATTGGTTGCCTCCATGAACAAGACCCACTCGTGAGAGCACATGTGTTTGTTGACAGCCCAGATCCAGATCTTCGCTGGTGACGTAGATAAGCTCGAGGAATTCCAATGACCTGATTTCAGGGCTCTCAACAAAAAAAAACGTCTACAACTCAGGAATGCTCTCCAGTGTGTGTTTTTGTGTGAGCTATTAAATTTGTCTGAAAACAAATTGTTTACCGTAAACAGTGCACCCAGAAATTTGCCTTCGAAGTGAATCTTTGAACACAAACAAATCATATCATTTCATAATGCGATACGCCGTGGACAGGTACAAAATCAAAAAGTAATTTTTACAGTCAATTATTTACAATGCACGTTTTGATAAAAAAAAAAAAAAAACAGGAAAAACTGCACTCAAATGACTTTCACTGTTTTTTAACTTGTGTCGTGCTTCTCATTATGAGCACTGCAAATAAAACCTCACGAGACATTTTTTCAAAACAACGTGATCCTGTTTTTCCGTCTTGAGTGAAGAGTCAACTATGTAGGCCGCAATATAAAACTCCCCAAATAGCGACAACGGCGTATGATCTCAGTCAATGTTTGCCAACAATAACTGCTTGCAATCATGAACTCATTCTCTTGTTTCTCACAAAGTGAGCAAGCAAAAGGTTTCTCTCCAGTGTAAGTTCTTATGTGTTTTTAAAGTTGTAGTGCGACTGATTCGTGTCTCGCAAAGTGAGCAAGTGAAATGTTTTTCTCCCGTGTGTGTTGTCGTGTGCTTTTAACTGTCCGCTGACAGAGAATGAGAGGTCACAAAATGTGCAGGCAAAAGGTTTCTCTCCAGTATGTGTTATCGTGTGTGTTTTTTTTAATGTTCCTTTTGAGAAAGGTTTTTAATCACAAAATGAGCAGTGAAAGAGTTTCTCACCAATGTGTTTAGTTGTGTGTCTTGTTAAATTTTAGTTTTTAGAGAATCTTTTATCACTAAATGGGCAGGCAAGTGTTTTCTTTCCAGTGTGTGTTTTTGTATGCGTTTTCAACGATGTCTTGTTTTTCATTGTTTTGTCACAATAGTACACACATTTGTTGTCATTGTGACAGGTCACGTGAATGAAGTCCCAACACAAGCCAGTCCAAACTGTAGGCCGGTCCCAAGCCCGGATAAAATGCAGAGGGTTGCGTCAGGAAGGGCATCCGGCTTAAAACGTTGCCAAACAAATATGAGCGTTCATCCAAAGAATTCCATACCGGATCGGTCGTGGCCTGGGTTAACAACGTCCGCCACCGGCGCTGTTGGAAATTCAGCTACTTTGGGTCGAAGTCTAAGAAGAAGAAGAGGTGGAAAGCAGGTTCTTCTGGCAGGAGAGAGAGAAGGAGACTTGGTGGTGGAACCTCACAGAACAGGAAATCATACAAGGAGAAAGGTTAGCTAAGCAGAAGTGGGACACTGAGAGAACAGAGGAGAGGCGAAAGGAATACATTGAGATGCGACACAGGGCAAAGGTTGAGGTGGCAAAGGCCAAACAAGAGGCATATGATGACATGTATGGCAGGTTGGACACTAAAGAAGAAGAAAAGGATCAATACAGGCTGGCCAGACAGAGGGATAGAGATGGGAAGGATGTGCAGCAGGTTAGGGTGATTAAGGATAGAGATGGAAATATGTTGACTGGTGCCAGCAGTGTGCTCGCTCGATGGAAAGAATACTTCGAGAAGTTGATGAATGAGTAAAATGATAGAGAATGGAGAGTAGAAGAGGCAAGTGTGGTGGACCAGGAAGTGGCAATGATTAGTAAGGGGAAGTTAGAAAGGCATTAAAGAGGATGAAAAATGGAAAGGCAGTTGGTCCTGATGACATTCCTGTGGAGGTATGGAAGCATCTAGGAGAGGTGGCTGTGGAGTTTTTGACCAGCTTGTTCAATAGAATTCTAGCGGGTGAGAAGATGCCTGAGAAATGGAGCAAAAGTGTGCTGGTGCCCATTTTTAAGAACAAGGGTGACGTGCAGAGCTGTGGGAACTAGAGAGGAATAAAGTGGATGAGCCACACAATGAAGTTATGGGAAAGAGTCGTGGAGGCTAGACTCAGGACAGAAGTGAGTATTTGCGAGCAACAGTATGGTTTCATGCCTAGAATGAGTACCACAGATGCATTATTTGCCTTAAGGATGTTGATGGAAAAGTACAGAGAAGGCCAGAATGAGCTACATTGTGTCTTTGTAGATCTAGAGAAAGCCTATGACAGAGTACCCAGAGAGGAACTGTGGTACTGCATGCGGAAGTCTGGAGTGGCAGAGAAGTATGTTAGAATAATACAGGACATGTACGAGGGCGGCAGAACAGCGGTGAGGTGTGCTGGAGGTGTGACAGACGAATTGAAGGTGGAGGTGAGACTGCATCAGGGATCAGCCCTGAGCCCCTTCCTGTTTGCAGTGGTGATAGATAGGCTGACAGATGAGGTTAGACTGGAATCCCCGTGGACCATGATGTTTGCAGATGACATTGTGATCTGCAGTGAGAGAAGGGAGCAGCTGGAGGAACAGTTAGAAAGATGGAGGCATGCACTGGAAAGCAGAGGAATGAAGATTAGCCGAAGTAAGACAGAAAATATGTGACTGAATGAGAGGGGTGGTGGGGGAAGAGTGAGGCTACAGGGAGAAGAGATAGCAAGGGTGGAGGACTTGAAATACTTGGGGTCAACCGTCCGGAGCAATGGTGAGTGTGGTCAGGAAGTGAAGAAACGGGTCCAAGGAGGTTGGAACGGGTGGAGGACGGTGTCAGGTGTGTTATGTGACAGAAGAAGTCTCTGCTAGGATGAAGGGCAAAGTTCATAAAACAGTGGTGAGGCCAGCCATGATGTACGGATTAGAGACAGTGGCACTGAAGAGACAACAGGAAGCAGAGCTGGAGGTGGCGGAAATGAAGATGTTGAGGTTCGCACTCGGAGTGACCAGGTTGGATAAAATTAGAAATGAGCTCATCAGAGGGAGAGCCAAGGTTCGATGTTTTGGAGACAAAGTTAGAGAGAGCAGACTTGGATGGTTTGGACACGTCCAGAGGAGGAAGAGTGAGTATATTGGTAGAAGGATGATGAGGATGGAGCTGCCAGGCGAGAGAGCGAGAGGAAGAGCAAAGAGAAGGTTGATGGATGTCGTGAGAGAAGACATGAGGGCAGTTGGTGTTGGAGAGGAGCATGCAGGAGATAGGCCGACATGGAAAAGGATGACGCTCTGTGGCGACCCCTAAAGGGACGAGCCCAAAGGAAAAGAAGAAGAAGAAGAAGAAGTGACAGGTCACGTGACCTTGGGAGTTTTTGTCATAACCATCATCAGTGTAAGCAGATTGTGATGTTACTCTGTCACTATCTGAGTATGGTGCTATGAGGCTGCCTGTTTGTGGTCATGAAGTCCTTTGGACGTCTCATGCTGGACCACCTCAAGAGCGTGACAGGCCCCCCTGTTGGACCCCCTGCAGTTTGCCTACCGATGCAGTCAACATGGGACTGTACTTTATCCGAGAACACCTCGAGAGTGCAGGGATATACGCGAGGATCCTGTTCGTGGACTTCAGATCAGCGTTCAACACCATCATCCCTGAACTCCTTTCAACCAAGCTTCTCCAGCTCAGCGTCTCACCTGCCATCTGCCAGTGGATTTACAGCTTTCTGACGGGCAGGACACAGCAGGTCAGGCTGGGGGAGGCCACCTCATCCACACGCAGCATCAGCACTGGGGCACCCCAAGGTTGTTTCCTCTCTCCACTTCTCTTCTCTCGCTACACAAACGACTGCACCTCAACACACCCGGCTGTCAAACTCCTCAAGTTTGCAGATGAAACCACTGTCATCGGCCTCATCGAGGACGGTGACGAGTCTGCATATCGACAGGAAGTGGAGCGCCCGGAGCTGCGGTGCGACCCTCCACATCCCGGTCACGCTCAGGTCGGCGCTACCGATCAATGCAAACTATAACTAGCAGACATTCCAACAGCTTCTTCCCTCTTGCAATCAACTTCTTAAACACCTAACTTACAATTTCATTGCAACATGCTGGCATTTTTTTTGTCTTTTTGTCTTCAGTTTGTTGTCACATTTCTGTCGGGCCAATCATATATTACTCGTGCACTCACTGTAGTAGTCTCGCCACGCTGCCCTATTTGCATATCTGTTGTCGACCAATACTGGCCACTCATGCCAGAGTAGCATCTGCCCCATTTGCACACTGACTGAGGAGTATCTGCAACATTTGCACAATCAACATTGTCCCAGATTATCACGCTACTCGCTTGAAGTCTCGGCGCCCTTTGCACAATGGTCACTATTGCAATATTAGTCATTCGAACTGCTCTCAGTGCTAGAGCACTCTGCATCTTTTTGCACAACTGTCAAAAAAATAATAATAAATGTACCGGCATTACCAGATAACTAGCAACCCTTTACTGCTCAGAAACTGTTTTTTTTTTTTTGTCAATGTCTTTATGTCTCAAAAGTATTCTCTGTCAATTGACTGTCTGTTGTCGTACTCGAGCGGCTCCAACTACCGGACACAAATTCCTTGTGTGTTTTTTGGACATACTTGGGAAGTAAAGATGATTCTGATTCTGATAATAGCTCAATGCTCCTTCATTGAATAATGAATAATTCATGCTGCACTATTTGACCTGAGTCTGTAGATGCCAGACCCCTACTGGGTTTATATTCCATTAGCATTTCTTTCATGTATTCAGGAACTAAACCATTTAGTGATTCATAGGCCAGCAGCAGAACTTTAAAATCTATTCTGAAGCTGACTGGAAGCCAGTGGAGAGACTTTAGAATTGGAGTAATATGCTGTGACCTCTTTGTTCTGGTCTAGACCCAAGCCGCATCATTCTGAATGAGCTGCAGCTGTTTAATGCTCTTTTGGGGGAATCCAGTCAGAAGACCATTACAATAGTCAATTCTACTGCTCTCCTCAACCGTCTCCACAACCCCGATCCAGTCCCGATCATCCCGTCCTCACATTCCTTCACGGGCCTACTCTGCATACGTCTTAAGTCCATCCACCATCCCCCTGACCTACCCCATGACTCTTCCTCCTTGACACCCCTAGTCCCCGCCTTACATTGAAGTAAACCTAATTGTCTCCACATCAGGTGCGTTAGGAAGAACGCCATTTGACACTGTTTTGACGAGGCATAATAAACCCCGACCGAGCAGTGTAAGACGGATCCCGGGTCCCCATCCGATTTCACGCACCCTTCCCTCATCTGGATGCGTACGGACAATCCTCAAACATATATTAATGACTGTATAACCTCCCAGTGGGGTTGAACATGATTTGAAAACCATTGTATTCTGTTGTTATTTATGTTTAACACAACGTCCCAACTTCATTGTAATTAGGGTTGTGTAATCATAAAAATGTTGAGACACACTTATATACCAAAAGTTTGGGTAACACAGGATAACTAGCCTTGCCGTGACACAATTAGAAACGCATGCCATCTTGTGAAATCTTGATTCAAGCCAATCAGGACCAAGGGGTGGACTCAAAACAAGATGGGCGAGTCCCAGAGAAAAGTCTATTTCAGGAGATGTTCCCATTGTACTCATTCAGTTCTGGGTTTCCTCCAAATTGACCGAAGTTCTTCCAAAGCTTTGAATCAACATGCAGCGATCAGCTCCAGATTTTGTCTTTTGGTTTTCATTCGACCATTCAAGTCTTGGTCTAATTTTGTTTCCCGAAAACTTGGAAGAGTTTAAATTCAAATCCAGTCCGTCATATGCCCAGCATCTGCTGGAAAGAGCCAGAAAGAAGTCCGCAGCCTCTCAAGCATTTTCTATTCAGGCTCCAGTACTCTGGACTGCCCAACCCGCACCAAGTCGAGCTATCACCTCAGTAGAAATGTTTTCATTTTTACTAAAGACTTGTTTTTAGTTTTAGTTTATAGTTAAAGTTCGGGTTGGGCATCGAGAATCGAGAACAGATTGGAACCGGGACTAAACATTCCGGTTATCCCTGAACCGTTCAAATCTCAAAATTTCGGTTCCCAGTTTTTGATGCCTACAGTCCGCTGACCCCGAAGAAGAAAGTGGCGAAAACCAACGAAGAAGAATGCGCACGAAGAAGTGAAAAAAATCTAATTGCCTATTTTGGGATATACATTTCTGTCCATATCGCACAGCACTTGTTTTTTTTTCTTTTTCTTTTTACAAATCAAATTTTTGGTCGTCTAATTAGAATTAATTTGACATTTTTTGATACCACGCTGTTATGTTAATAATACAATGCTGTCACCGCATTCGTCCAATACTTATATATTGCAGGGGTAGAAATATGCAGGATTATTTTAAATAATTTTACAATTAATTATTCGGTTACATGACAATAGTAAAATGTTCAAACAAGCGAAACACAAAATGAAAAAGTTTCTCGCAGCTTCGCGCAGCGGGGGCGCGCAAAGAATCCTGGGACAACGCCGTAGTTTGTCCAAGTGGTGTTGCCGTACTATGCTCGAGCGCTACTTGTGCACTTTTTTTTTTGTTTTTTTTTGTTTTTGGGGGGGGTTTCGTGTCGCCACACGCGCACCAATAAAGAATTCTTCCTCAGTTCGAACCGAAGCCTCGACACGGTAGGCTCGTCGCTACTTGACGGGACGGAAACGTCGTTCGTTGCAATTTTTCGTGTTTTGGACAAACCTCGTCACGTTGCACGTCCGAGCCTCTCGAGCTAGCCTTAGCTTCGCTGAGCTCGCTAGCCGCCGCCGTCGAAGAAGAGACGCCTTTGTCGGCGACGTCATCGATTCGGTAGCGATCGAGCGTGAAAGTGATTGTGGCTATCGTGCGAGAATGTGTGCAAGAAAGACAGCGCAATACGCGGAGGAACTTTCCGGAACGAAAGAGGAGATCGAGCCATTAATGGACGCTGCTTTCGAGCAGCCTGCGTTTGCGTCACACGGAGCAGGTTTGTTCACTTCCGACCTCCTCGCTCTCGAGAAACTTTACTATCGATTTTTAATGGACAAACGAGGCAGTTATTTGCTCTCTGACAATTATTGTAAGTGTTCTATTATTCTATATAATGTATCAGTACTGAAATAAATGGAAATGTGCTTCCAAATGCGAATGTATCTCGAAGTGTATGTGACTTGCAGGTAGCGGCTGCTCAACAAGGGCGCCGCCCTACCGGTCAGCTGAGTCACTACATTGAATAATTAAAAAAAAAAAAAAAAAAAAAAGATAAGCGGTAAAGAAAATGGATGAATGATATACAGATGATCTATATCTATTTTTAATTGCACAGGATAATATACTGTTAATTACGAGTAAAAATGATTTGGTTTTATTGCCGCCATCTCAACGACGTAACTTCCGGTCTCTCTCTCTCTCTCTCTCTCTCTTTCTTTCTTTCTTTCTTTCTCGCTCTCTCTGCATTTGGAGACAAGCAAAGTAAGAATTTCATGTCGGTTTATTTTTTATTTTTTTCCGTACTCAATGAATATTCCGCGGTACATTGCGCCATCTAGTGGTGGCGACGAATAGTGCATCTTAACCAGAATAGCCGTCAACAATTGCTTTCTTCCACGAGGAGGAGTTGAAGTCATTATCGTTATACAAAATTATTCACAGTTTGGGTTGGTAGAGCGAGTCGTCCACCGAGCTAAGGGTCGACGGTTCGAATTCCAGCCAAGACCGTCCGCAGTTGACGCGTCCTTGGGCAACACACTAAATTGCCTCCAGGTCGGCAATGTAAATAAGAAACTGGTCCAAATCGGCTGACCTGGTTAAACAAAGGAAATTAATTATTCATATATATGATATGTTTTTTTTTTTTTTTTCAGGGACCATTCTGATTAGTAGTTCATAAGTAGTTCCCTAAAGTTTACCCCGTTTTAATTTGAAGGTGCAAGTGGAATGTGCAAGTATTTTGCACATATACCGGATTGACTTTAAAGTTCTGCTGCCGGTCCATGGATCACAAAATGGTTTCGGCGAATAGAATATAAACCCAGTCGGGCTCTGAGATCTGCAGACTCTGGTCAAATCGCGGAGCACAGAGTCCATAGCAAACATGGTGAAGCAGCATGTGGCTCTTATGCTGCACACTAATGGACGAAGTTGCCGACACAAGTCAAGTTTGAACTTGATGTTATTTTGGGAAAAAAGTGACAGAGTCTATTGAGAAAACATTGTAAAAATATGAATATACAAGATTATAGCCAATGCAGTTCAAATAGTGTCAATGTTTTGAAGTCCAGGTTCCTCATACTTATGATCGAGAATTTCAGAGCATTTTTTTTCCATTTTTTTTTCTTGCTCTGTATGTTTTTAGTACAACCCCAATTCCAATGAAGTTGGGACGTTGTGTTAAACATCAATAACAACAGAATACAATGACTTGCAAATCATGTTCAACCTATATTTAATTTAATACACTACAAAGACAAGATATTTCATGTTCAAACTGATCAACTTGATTGTTTTTAGCAAATAATCATAAACTTAGAATTTTCTGTCTGCAACACGTTCCCAAAAAGCTGGGACAGATGGCAAAAAAGACTGAGAAAGTTGTGGAATGCTCATCAAACACCTGTTTGGAACATCCCACAGGTGAACAGGCTCATTGGGAACAGGTGGGTGCCATGATTGCTTCCCTGAATTGCGCAGTCATTCACAAGCAAAGATGGGGCGAGGTTCACCTCTTTGTGAACAAGTGCGTGAGAAAATAGTCCAACAGTTTAAGGACAATGTTCCTCAACGTACAATTGCAAGGAATTGAGGGATTTCATTATCTACAGTCCATAATATAATCAAAAGGTTCAGAGAATCTGGAGAAATCCCTGCATGTCAGCGGCGAGGCCGAAAACCAACATTGAATGCCCGTGACCTTCGCTCCCTCGGCACTGCATCAAAAACCGTAAAGGATATCACCGCATGGGCTCAGGAACACTTCAGAAAAACCAATGTCCGTATATACAGTTCGGCGCTACATCCGTAAGTGCAGCTTGAAACTCGACTATGCAAAGCAAAAGCCATTCATCAACAACACCCAGAAACGTCGCCGGCTTCTCTGGGCCCGAGCTCATCTAAGATGGACTGACGCAAAGTGGAAAAGTGTTCTGTGGTCCGACGAGTCCACATTTCAAATTGTTTTTGGAAATTGTGGATGTCGTTTCCTCTGGGCCAAAGAGGAAAAGAACTGCTATGGACGCAAAGTTCAAAAGCCAGCATTTGTGATGGTACAGGGCTGTGTTAGTGCCAATGGCATGGGTAACTTACACATCTGTGAATGCACCATTCATGCTGAAAGGTACATACTGGTTTTGGAGAAACACATGCTGCCATCCAAGCAACATCTTTTTCATGGACGCCCCTGCTTATTTCAGCAAGACAATGCCAAACCACATTCTGCACGTGTTACAACAGCGTGGCTTCGTAGTAAAAGAGTGCGGGTACTAGACTGGCCTGCCTGCAGTCCAGACCTGTCTCCCATTGAAAATGTGTGGCGCGTTGTGCAGCGTAAACTACGACAACGGAGACCCCGGACTGTTGAACAGCTGAAGCTATACATCGAGCAAGAATGCAAGCACTTCAACAATTGGTGTCCTCAGTTCCCAAACGTTTATTGAATGTTGTTCAAAGAAAAGGTGACGTAACACAGTGGTAAACATGACCCTGTCTCAGCTTTTTGGGAATGTGTTGCAGCCATCAAATTCTAAGTTCATGATTATGTTCTAAAAACAATCAAGTTGATCAGTTTGAACATTAAATATCTTGTAGTGTATTCAATTACATATAGGTTGAACATGATTTGCAAATCATCATATTCTATTTTTATTTGTTTAACACAACGTCCCAACTTCATTGGAATTGGGGTTGTAATTTAATCTCTTTGTTTTTAAATTATTATAAGATTTAATTTTACTTGTCTGTACTTTGTTTTTTTAATGTCTTTTGTTCATTGTTTTAAAAATGTTTTTAATCCTGTAAAGCACATTGAGTGACATTGTGGATGAAATGTGCTGTATAAATACATTAGCCTTTGTTTATGAGACTTTTGGGTTGTTTATAATTTTTAAAAGCAGTTTATTCTCTCTTACAATGTTATCGTATTTATATTTAACAATACAATGTTTGTTTTTTACTCGATACGTTTTTTTTTCCTGGGCTGGAACATATGACGGACATTTCCATCGATCACAGTCGGGGAAATTCATTTTATAGAAGAGTACTTTGAGTAACAAGCTTGGTCACAGAACGAATTAAGCTTGTCAGTCCAAACACAACCCCAAAGTCACAGCATGACTTTTGACTTTAGCAAACCAAGTGTGTGTTTGTTTTCTTGTCCTGTAGACGTCTGTGAAGAGCTTCATCCTGAGCAACGGGAACCCGAGCGCGCCCACATTAAAGAGGAAGAGGAGGAAGAGCCCCCCTACATTATAGTGGAAGTGCAGCCAGAGCCAACTCACATTAAAGAGGAAGAGGAAGAAGAGCCCGACTACAATAAAGAGGAAGAGGAGCCAGAGACCTTCCACATCAAAGAGGAGGAGGAGCTCATCATGTTGCCATTGACATTTGCGCCTTTCAAGAGTGAAATTGAGGGTAAGGGTGATAATGACGGTAGCAGAGGGGCGGAGCCTCCAAGCAGCAGCTCGAGTCAAGACATGACAACAGAAGGTGACGAAGACAACCGCGCAGGATCTCAAGAAGACGGCCTCTTAGCGCCACTATCGGATAGTGACGACATAACGTCACACTCTCATGATGACGACGATGATGACGACGACGACGATGACGACGACGACGATGATGACGACGATGATGATGACGACGATGATGACGATTACGATGACGACGATTATGATGATGATGATGATGACGATTATCAACACTCAAAAGGTGACATGACATGTCACACGAACAAAAAACACTGGAAATGTTCTCAGTGTGAGAAAACATTAAGTTCCAAGCGGGTTTTGAAAGAACACATGAGAATACACACTGGAGAGAAACCTTTTGCCTGCTCAGTTTGTGGTCAACGATTCTCGTTTCGGGAAAACTTAAGAATACACACAAGAACACACACTAAGGAGAAACCTTTTGTTTGCTCAGTTTGCGGTAAAAGATTTACTCAAAAGACAAATTTAACAAAACACACAAGAACCCACACAGAGGAGAAACCTTTTGCCTGCTTGGTTTGTGGTAAGAGATTTACTCAAAAGACGAATTTATCAACACACTCAAGAGCGCACACTGGAGAAAAACCTTTTGCCTGTTCAGTTTGTGATCAGAGATTCTCTGTAAGGGGGAACTTAAGAAGACACACAAGAACACATACTGGAGAGAAACCTTTTGTCTGTTCAGTTTGTGGTCAAAGATTCTCTACGAAACCAAATTTAACAAGACACACAAGAACACACACAGAAGAAAAACCTTTTGCTTGCTCATTTTGCGATGAACGATTCAATTTACAGAAAAAATTAATTACACACACTAGATTGCACAGTGGACAAAAAACGTTTGCCTGCTCAGTTTGTGGTAAAAGATTCTCTGTAAGGGGGAACTTAAGAAGACACGTGAGAACGCACACTGGCGAGAAACCTTTTGCCTGTTCAGTTTGTGGTCAAAGAATCTCTTCCAAGGCAAATTTAACAACACACACAAGAAAACACACCGGGGAGAAACCATTCAGTTGCAATGTGTGCGAGAAAAGATTCTTTAGCAAGGCTTATGTTAAGAGACACAAGTGTGCCGGAGAGAACAGCAGCGATCAATAAAGCTACGAATAGACCGAACAAACTGACTGTGGTGAAGTGTGAAGTGTATTTGTGATTGTGAATAAAATGCAACGTTGGATTTGATGATGTAAAGACGTTCAATCAATAAATTGATCAGTGACAGAAGAACCATGGTGCGGTGTACTGTATCTGCCGTACGGAGAGTGAATGGATGAGCTCTGGAGTATAGAAAACCAATTTATTGGTAGTAGTGGGACGTCAGGACGTAGGGCGGACACGGACGCACAGACCCCAGGTGGCGCTCAAGCTTTTGCACTGGTTAAAAAAAGTGCCCGTTTTTTCTGCAGCACATTGTTTCTTCATTCATCAATATTTGAAATAAAAGACACCAAAAATGTTCGGAAAAACTTTCAAGAACAGCTGAGATTCATTTGGGGTTAATCAGGGCCACTTCAAGTGGTGGCACTCAAAACTTACATTTTAGGACTTTGAAGGTAATTGTGGGCAGCTGTGGCCCAATGGTTAAGATCATCACCTGACACCGTGGGGGACCTAGGTTCAAGACCCTGACCGGAGCATCCGCCAACATCCCCCGGACTCCCGGCTATGGTATCCTTGAGCAAGACACTGATACCCCGAAATGCTCCCCGGGCTTCAAGTTGCACTTCCGGATGTAGCGCCAAACTGTATTTACCGACATTGGTTTTCTGAAGTGTTCATGAGCCCATGTGGTGATATCCTTTACACGTTGATGTCGGTTTTTGATGCAGTGCCGCCTGAGGGATCGAAGGTCACGGGCATTCAATGTCGGTTTTCGGCCTCGCCGCTGACATGCGGTGATTTCTCCAGATTCTCTGAACCTTTTGATGATATTATGGACCGTAGATGATGAAATCCCTCAATTCCTTGCAATTGTACGTTGAGGAACATTGTCCTTAAACTGTTGGGACTATTTTCTCACGCACTCGAGGTGAACCTTGCCCCATCTTTGCTTATGAATGACTGAGCAATTCAGGGAAGCAATCATGGCCCCCACCTGTTCCCAATTGGCCTGTTCACCTGTGGGATGTTCCAAACAGGTGTTTGATAAGCATTCCTCCACTTTCTCCGTCTTTTTTTCCACCTGTCCCAGCTTTTTTGGAACGTGTTGCAGCCATCAAATTCTAAGTTCATTATTATACGTTGATCAGTTTGAACATGAAATATCTTGTCTTTGTAGTGTATTCAATTAAATATAGGTTGAACATGATTTGCAAATCATTGTATTCTGTTTTTATTGATGTTTAACACAACGTCCCAACTTCATTGGAATTGGGGTTGTAGAACTCCATGAGGTAAAAAATAATGAAATTAAAAAAGACCATGAAGAGAATAGACTGTTGGGAATAAATATGATTTCATGAAACAAATAAATTGGTGCCTTGACTTATGAGTTGAATTGGTTCCGTGACATGCTCATAACTCAAGTCACTAGTATCTCAAATCAACTTTTCTCATTGAAATGAATGGAAAAGCCATCCCAGCCCCCGGAAAAAAACACCCAAAGAAAATGTATGTGCTTTTAAAATGATTTTTGTTTTTAATTTGCACTGTACTGTATTGTACTGTTTCAAAACTTACAGTAATAACATAATTCACTAGAATGGAAAGAAATTTTTTTTTAGTTGCTACATATTTTCTTTTTTTTTTTTGAGGGGGGGCTTTTTCACCTGCATGCTTTCCTTGCTTTCAGCACCTTCTCCAACTTTTTGTAAACAGAGGTCCACCACTTTGAAATGATTTGAACACCCTTTGGTCGGCGTTATAATCTTTATTGACTCCTTTACGCTCATTTTCTGACGCGAAAAAGTTCGCGGCACTCGAACGTCCAGGCACCACCGCTTCAGGATGTAATTAAAAGAAGATTATTGGTATTAGAATAAGTTAGAAAAATACACTTTCAAAAGTATTCACGACCACCTGTCCTCTTTCTTGCCCACAAAGCTTTTCCAAATAAGAGGCAACGCGTGCATGCTTTAAGCTGTTTATTTGACACCTACAGTTGAACTTTATTGTCAAACTTGCACATGCAACAAAAGAGACTTAGTGTATATTTCAACAGCAAAACATTCAACCAAAACCAAAATCTGCTGGCTGAATGTGAACATAATGCAACGCACCAAAGATGGGCACATCGTACAAAATTTGAAAATACATTTTTATGGTCATATTTACAATAC
The DNA here is from genome assembly GCF_024500275.1 of Phycodurus eques. Lineage (NCBI taxonomy): Eukaryota > Metazoa > Chordata > Actinopteri > Syngnathiformes > Syngnathidae > Phycodurus > Phycodurus eques. Next base: position 2,118,947 of record NC_084526.1, read on the forward strand.
CGATTTTGATAACTTTGATAACTAAAATTGTCTGCAATTTATTTGGAGACAGATTAATTTCTCTCTTTATTCAATTGAGCAGTGCTTATTCTGAGAAGATAAATAGCACTAGAAATGATAAGCAACGTGGTTCCATTTTTCATTGACCGCTGCTCTTCTCACCAGCACACTTGTGACTCTTAAAATCACGCTTAACAGCAAATATTTTATTACACGCAATGCAGTGTGTGTTCTTCTCAAAGTTCCCTTTTCAGTGAAGCTTTTACTGCAAACTGAGCAGGCAAAAGGTTTCTCTCCGGTGTGTGTTCTTGTGTGGCTTTTCAAATGTGCATTCCGAGTGAAACCTCGACCACAAACTCCACACACAAAAGGTTTTTCTACATTGTGAGTTCTTTTGTGTGTTTTCAACGACGACTTGTGGAAAGTTTTGTCATATTTACCGCATTTGTCGTCGTCGTGATATGCCATATCAGCTTTAGAGTGTTTACCACCACCATCGTCTTTGGCATCATCATGGCAAGTGTCAGAAGTGTGTGTCATTATGTCATAACTATCTGGGAGGCCGTCTGATTGTGATCCTCCACCGGGGTCTCCATCACCTTCTTCACTGTTCACAATGACAGTCAATGGAAAGTTGAGAATCTCAACCTCCTGCTCTTCCTCTTTAACAAATTTCATTTAATTGCGGCGGCCCGCCACTAATAAATGTATATGTGGGAAATCCTGTTAACATTCACTGCCATTGACGGCTTTAGAAGTCAAATATCCATGTTAACTGGGAAGGCTGGCAGTGAATGAGTTAATTAAGTGTCGATGTTTTTAGCATGTAGTGGTATATTCGCCCGACTTGGGTGCAGGACCCTATCCAGGCTGGCCAATCCCGTCTCGTGTGGGGGCTCGTGCGTCTTGCACAAATTGCTCAAAGCTGTATTATGTATGGCTGTCCATGTTTCAGGAAAGGGATGATTTCAATTAAATTGGCGGAAAATGACAACGTTATCCCACATATTGAAGTTGTGTGTTACCGTGGGAACAAACCGAGCGTACTGTGTTTATTTTTTGTTTTCTCATCATGTGTCACATGGTTTCCGTTATGTGCGGGAGTGTTACTATGTCCTTGTTTTTGGGGTCCGTTTCACTTTTCTTTCCTTTTTCTTCTGGCTTGCTGCTTTCCTTTGTTTACGGCCAATTTTGGATCCTATTTTGCCCATTTTGCCTATTTCGACCTCCATGCAGTGACTCTCTAAGATGGACTTAGTATAAAAGTGTCAATTCCATTAAAAAAAAAAAATCCTTGTTTTTGTCACACTCGTGTCCAGAAAAGCTCCCTCCCTCGGACAGCGACTTCTGTTTGACCCAGTTTTGTATCCATATTTGGCTAAGACCGCCCGCTTTCGTCTGATTGGTTGTAGAAGAGCACTTTTGAGAGCACACGTGTTTGTTATGTCGACAGCGCCGGTTCGGGAGCGGAAAGGCGGAGAGCGTCGCTAGTGAGGTCGATGAGCTTGAGAAATTCCAATGACCTGATTTCAGGCCTGTCGACAAAAACGTCTGGAACTTCGGAATGCGTGGATGACTCCCATTCATATTTCACATTTACTGAGGCACCAGAGAGACAATATTACATTCCAAATACGACATAAAGTTGCTTTGACAAAATATGTCCCCTTTAAGACCAGGAATGATACAGTCCGGTTAGTTTCCTCTTCAAGTGTGAATTTTATGTCCATTTTGTTGAGATGGTCTGGAAGTTCTCCAGTTTTTGTTATTCGTAGTACGTCGTCTACGTACCGTTCCCGTAGTATTGGTTTGAGTTTGTGGGGGTTCATATACCGAGAAGATTGTTTGTCACGAGAGTTAAGACGTGAACAAACCTGCGCTGTCGGACACATCGTGAGGCGGCTTGCTGAAGAAGACCCTCAGGAGTTGACCTTGACGCCGGTTCTCCTCCTGCGCGCGGCCAAGTTCCTCGTCGCACTCCGCTACGGTTCTTCCCAACGCCGCAGAAGATTTCCTCCCCTCGCTCGTTCACAAAAGTTCTCGGCATTCGGATTTGAGACGTTTTCGCAAGATAATCTCGAACACTTTATGCTCACGGTTGAGCGACTTTGCTGACTTTCGCGTCTCGTCGTTAGCGGCTAGCTAAAGGCTAAATTGCGCAAACACGGGCCGCAGAATCCCGCGCGCTATTATTACCGTCACGAAGCTAGCACAGACATGGAGAGGCGATGTTTACACAGTGGAGGTAAAATCACAGAATGAGTCAATGATGAGCAACACAGCCTCGGCTTCTTGCGTTTATTGTGCAGCTTCATTGAGGGCTGCTCTTCGCGCCGGCACACTTGTGTCTCTTCAGCTCATACTTGACATGGAACCTTTTATTACACACAGTGCAGCGGAACGGTTTCTCGCCAGTGTGTCTGCGTGTGTGGGCCGTCAACGAGCGTCTTTGAGTGAACCCCTTCCCACAAAATGAGCAGACGAAAGGTATCTCTCCAGTGTGTGTTCTTTTGTGTGTGGTTAGTTGTCCCTGCGCAGCAAATTTTTGACCACAAACTAAACAGGCAAAAGGTTTTTCCCCAGAGTGTGTTCTTGTATGTCGTGTTAAATCCCCCTTCTGAGTGAATCTTTTACCGCAAATTGAGCAGGCAAAAGGTTTATCCCCAGTGTGTGTTCTTGTGTGTATTCTTAAATCGACATTTTGAGTGAATCGTTTCCCGCAAACTGAGCAGGCAAAAGGTTTTTCTCCTGTGTGCGTTCTTGTGTGCCTCGTTAAATTTGTCTTCACTGAGAATCTTTTCCCACAAACTGAGCAAACAAATGGTTTATCTCCAGTGTGTGTTCTTGTGTGTTTTGTTAAATGTGTCTTTGTCGAGAATCTTTGACCACAAACTGAGCAGACAAAAGGTTTTTCTCCAGTGTGCGTCCTTGTGTGCGTTTTTAAATCGACGTTCTGAATAAATCTCTTACCGCAAACTGAGCAGACAAAAGGTTTGTCACCAGTGTGTGTAACTGTGTGTCTTGTTAAAGTTGCCTTTCTCGAGAATCTTTTGCCACAAACTAAGCAGGCAAAAGGTTTTTCTCGAATGTGTGTTCTTTCATGTGCTTTCAACAACGACTTTTTGTCAAACGTTTTGTCACAGCGAGAACACCGCTCACGTTTGTTGTCAGTGCTGGCCTGTCCTATCACCTTTCGAGTGTTCCTCATCCTCGCCGTCGCCTTCATTCGAAGAGTGTGACGTCATGTCGTCACTATCTGAGAGTGGAGCCGAGAGGCCGTCTGATTGGCCATCAGTCGATGCAAACGTGGTGATATCATCGTCCTGCCCTTCTTCTTTAATGTAAGGGGACTTGGGCTCCCCTTCCTTACAGATACGAGGAAGCTCTGGCTCCTCCTCCTCTTCTTTAAAGCAGGCTGACTGTGGCTCCTGCTCAGGATGAAGATATTCTTCACTAACATCTGCACCGCACAAGAAGATAAAAACGTGGTTTACGCAAGTCAAGCTTTGTCTTCTTCAACTCGTACTTCAAGGTACCACTAAGTTATTTGTGTAAGTGTACGTCAGTGATTGTGACCCAAACAAACGAGCTGAACGCAGGGATGTGGTTCATGAAATTAAAGTAGTTGGAAAGCAAGTGAGAGTAGAAAAGTGACCAAACCTTCTGCGTTGAACCCAACTCGAGGCTGCTCGAAACCAGCCTCCAGCAGGTGACGTTCGTTCTCTTTTGTCCGAGAAATTTCTTCCTCGTACTCTTCTTCTTTCTTACTTTTTGAACACATCGTCGCAGGACATCCACGACGCTTTACACTCACACTTGAGCTCTGCTTTGGTCACAAACGCGTTTCTTTGTGAGCGGCTAGCAAGCTAAGCTAAGCTAAGCTAAACTCGCTGGGGAAGCTTTAAAGTGGACTAAGACGAGTATATCCGGTCACGAGGATAGAACAAATGTTCTTTAGCGCATTAAAGTAGTGATGGGCGTCCTGCGTTGAGGCTCCAGTCCGTTCAGTAGATGTATTTATTCGGGAAGATGTATTTGGTGAGGCTTGTGTGCTCGCGTCATCCGCTGTTCATCTCCTTCCTTCCGCGTGCAGTTGACAGATGACGCCCGAGAAAGGAAGATGTAGACACGCCCCTTTTGAGCTGCGTGCCTATGCCGACGTCACGCTAGGGAGATCGAAGTCTTCAGCGCATTCCGTGTGTGGACGGCAAGAAAACCAAAAGACCAGCGATTCCGGTACATTGCATCTTTCGTGCAATTACGACAAGGGAACTGGCAATGGAAGTAACCTTTCACAGATTTAGTTGTTGTTGTTTCTTTTTTTTTTCAAATGTTATGTGTTGATAGCAGACGCTTTGGCGTTGACAAAAAGTGAACTTCATGAAAATCAGTTGGGAAATGAACAAATTACAACTTAATTTCAACGTCCGGACGTTAACTTGGATGGAACTGTCGACCTCTCCAACATGGCCGCCACGTAGACACGCCAGTTAGCCGGGCTGCTACAATGCGCTGGCGTAACAGTTTTAATATCTATGGACGCAAACACACGAGAACAGTTTTTTTGTCAATTAACTTTTAGTATTTTTCTTGTTTTTAGTTCTTATTGTTGTTGCTGCTGTTTCTTAAACAGTTTGTGGTGGAGCTTCAGGCTCGGATGGAGGTGTGTGTGGAAGTTTATTCGTGCTCTACGAAATACATAGAGCTGTGCGATATAACAGTACTGTATGTATCGTATCGTAGTGTGACGTAAAAACGTACATCGTACAGTAAAACCCTCTGTTGTTTACATTGTTATTTTGAATTTCACTTGCAGCTACCCTGGTAGTTTCATTTCCGCCGCAATGAGCATGAGCAACTTTCACAGTAGCCACGTCGCTATCTAGCTAACTTGACAAAACAGCAAATATGACCGGAAGGTCGCTGTTCATCTCACAACTCACAGTCAGACTTTTATGAAACAGAAAACACACACACCAACGTTGTCTGCCGTATAGCTAAGACACACACTCATAATAATATGGGCAGGAACAAATGTAAGTAAAGAGCAACATTGAGCTTGATTTACTACAAGAATTATTCTTATGCCAAGCGAGAGGGGACCCCACTGCCTGCCCGACGCAGACTGCGTTAGAAGTTTACACACGGACTAATGTGACAGCCGGGTTGGGCAGAAATATCGATTCATCATTGTATCAGAATATTCCGTTCCCCAGTTCAATATTGATTTCGCAAATCCTCTGAAGCAATTCACCTCCTGGCCAGTGGGGGGCGCTTTGCATGTGAGTTGCATTTTATGGACGCAGGCCACACTCAATCAAATACAACAAAATGGCAACCAAAGCAAGCTGCAGATATTTGGAGTCATTTCACCTAGGGACCTAGGTGCATGTAGCCAGTTTCTACTCAATTGCGCACTCGTTTTCAACCTTCAACCATACAGTTATCCCATCGAACTTATGTCACTAACCTCCTCTGCGGCAAAGCAACCAAATGGTCCACTTCCATATGGCAAAACTCCCCCCTGTACTCCACTCATTCGATTCCTTTTCCAGCGAACTCTGGAAAGTGTTCGATCACCCCATTCAGGGCAAAGAAGCCACCTGTCGTCTCCTCACACAGGGTGCTAACTCAGCAGCAGAATATTCCATAGAGTTCCGGATATTGGCGGGTGAATGTGGGTGGGATGACGCAGCATTTAGGGGGATTTTTTCTAATGGCCTTTCCGAGCAGCTCAAGGATGAGCCAGCAGTCCGGGACGAGCCCTCCTCTCTCGAGGATCTCATCGGCCTTTCCATCCGTCTGGATAACAGCCTGCGAGAGCGAACACGAGAGTTCGCTCGCACAAAAGCCCTCCCAATCCGAGCGTCACGCCTCCCGCACCGTTTTCCGCACTTCAGTCACTGCCCGTAGCTACCGAAGAGCCCATGCAAATTGAAAAAGATCATCAGCATCATATCACACAACTGCTGTGTATTTACTGCGTTCCATCCGGTCACTTTCCTTGTGTCCCCTCCGGCCAAAAGACCAGGATCACCGTGACCCGAGAGCGTCGTGGTGAGCCAAACCTCCGTTCCCTCAAGCTCTCCTTTTCGCATGACCGTTCCCGCTTGCATTATAGTTTCTGCTCATAACACCCCCATCACTGCCCTGATTGATTCCGGTGCCGATGACAATTTCATTCACAAAGCCATAATTCACCAACTCCAAATCCCTCTCCAACCACTTCCGTCCCCGAAGAAAGTCACAGCCCTAGATGGCCAAATCATCTCCCCCTGTTACCCACCAAACCGTGCCATTCACCTTGCTTATTTCAGGAAATCCCCGTGAGAACATCTCTCTTTTTGTTATCCCTTCCCCTGATACCCCATTATACCTTGGAATTCCCTGGCTCAAAAAACATAACCCCACCATAGACTGGACACACTTAGCCATCACCGGATGGAGCCCTCACTGCCTGCTCTCAGCTATACCTCCCTCTGGTAAACCGCCACCCTCTTCCATGCCCGTTGACCTCTCCAAAATCCTTGAAGAATATCATGATCTCGCTCCGGTGTTTTTCGTAAAGACCTGGCCATTTCTCTACCCCCCCCCCCACCGCCCGTATGACTGTGCTGCTGGGGGGCACTCTTCCCTCCAGCCGTCTCTACAACCTTTCCCGACCTGAGAAAAGGGCAATGGAGGACTATATCCATGACTCTCTGGCTTCTGGACTCCTTCGACCTTCCTCTTCTCCAGTTGGGGCCGGCTTCTTTTTTGTTGAAAAGAAAGACACCACTCTCCGCCCATGTATCAACTACCGTGGTCTCAATGATATCACCGTGAAGAATAAATCTCCGCTTCCCCTCATCGACCCCTCGTTTGAACCCCTCTGTGACGTCCAGGTATTCACCAAATTGGATCTACGAAACGCCTACTACCTCATCCGTATCCGAGAGGGGGACGAATGGAAGACCGCCTCAATACCCTTCCCGGACACTTCGAGTATCTGGTCATGCCAATTGGTTTAACCAACGCCCCTGCAGTTTTCCAAACATGTGTTACTGACGTCCTCCGTCACATGCTCAACCGGTTCGCGTTTGTATACCTCGATGTCATCCTCATTGTCTCCCGCTTCCCCAAAGAACACCGCATCCATGTATGCCAAGTCATTCAGCGTCTCCTTGAAAACAGTCTGTATGTTAAACCTGAAAAGTGCGAATTCCACCTCTCCTCCGTACACTTCCTGGGCTTCATCATCTCCGAGGACAACTACAACCCCGCCAATTTCTACCGTCGATTCATCCGTAATTACAGCAAGGTTACTATTCCCCTCACTAGCCTGACATCCACCAGCTAGCTCCCTCTTTCAATGGACGCCGGCAGCATCCCAAGCATTCAGTCACCTCAAGACCCTGTTCACCAGTGCGCCCCATTCTTCACCACCCCGACCCCTCCCTCCAGTTTGTGGTCGAGGTTGACGCCTCGGGCTGTCCTCTTGCAGCGAGACCCCACGACCCAGAAACTTCACCCCTGTGCCTTTTTTTCCCGTCTGTCCCTTGCCGAGAGGAACTACGATGTCGGCAACCGAGAGCTACTGGCCATTGTATGGGCCTTGGAAGAGTGGAGGCACTGGCTGGAGGGGACTGAACTACCAGTAATCACTTGGACAGACCACAAGAATCTCTCTTACCTCCGTTCTGCCAAACGCCTTAACCCTTCGACAAGCTCGCTGGGCTCTCTTCTTGAGCAGGTTTAATTTCAATCTCTCCTTCCGTCCTGGCTCCAGAAACAGCAAACCAGATGCCCTGTCTCGACTTTATTCACCCCCCACCAGCCCTGACAAACCGGAACCCATTCTTCCTTCCTTATGCTTCGTTGGAGCAGCCACTTGGCAGATCGAACAGGTGGTTAAGGAGGCCCAAAAGACTCACCCGGATCCCAAGACCGGGCCTCCAAACCGCCTGTTTGTACCAGATTCTGCACGCTCTGACGTTCTTCAGTGGGCTCACAATTCCAAACTCGCCTGTCACCCTGGCATCACCCGCACCATTCAGTTCATCCGGCAGCATTTCTGGTAGCCCAGCCTTGTTCAAGACACCCGGGAGTTCGTCCAAGCCTGCTCCGTCTGTGCCTGAGAGAAGTCTTCACACCTGCCCCCAGCTGGGCTGCTGCATCCATGGCCTATCCCTAGCCGCCCCTTGATCCCATATCGCTCTGGACTTCGTTACTGGGCTACCTCCTTCTGAAAGTAACTCTATCATTCACACTATTGTCGATCGGTTTTCCAAATCTGTCCATTACGTACCCCTCCCCAAACTACCATCCGCCTTCGAAACTGCTAACCTCCTTGTCCAGCATGTCTTTAGACTCCACGGTATACCCATTGATATTGTCTCTGACAGAGGTCCTCAGTTCTCATCCCTGGTATGGAAGGAATTCTGTAAAGCGGTGGGCGCAGCAGCCAGCTTGTCATCAGGATATCATCCGCAGACCAACGGCCAGACTGAGCGAGCAAACCAATCCCTAGAATCAGCCCTCCGTTGTGTTGCCGCACGCAACCACCCTCCTTTAGCTCATTCCTCCCGTGGATTGAGTACGCCCACAACTCCCTCACCAGTTCCGCTACCGGTATGTCCTCATTCATGGCTTGCTATGGTTACCAACCGCCATTATTCAAAGAACAGGAGCAGGCAGTGGCAGTCCCCGCAGTCAAGGATCATCTCCAGAGAATCCAGGCAGTGTGGAAAGACGTCCATGCGGCTTTGACCCAGTCCGCCGCACGCAATAAACAGCTCGCAGACCGTCATTGCTCCCTGACACCCTAATACAAGGTGGGCAAATCTGTCTGGCTTTCTTCTTACGACCTCCCGCTTCAAACTAAATCCCGTAAACTCACTCCCCATTTCATTGGCCCTTTCCCAATTACCAAAATCATCAATCCCACATCCGTCCAGTTGAAGCTTCCACAGTCCTTAAAGATTCACCCAACCTTCCATGTCTCGGTGCTCAAGCCTGTCTCCCCCCCCCGGATTATTGACGACCATCCGGCCTTCACAGTGTCGCGCATCCTCAACGTGAGGCCTTCCCCCGTGTTCCTGATCCACGTCATTCCTGCCGCCAAGCCAGCCGCCTGCCTCCTGTCCACGCCACCGCCTGCGCTTGGATCCAGCTACTCCCCATACGTGACAGCATTTACAAGAAACACGATTTAAAGGGTGTATGGGTCTTAATGGTCCATATTTCACTAAGAAGTTGATTTTATGTATTTTTTTGCTCAAGAAAATGAGACTGCCGGTCATTCCTAATGACATCAGTCCATTTTGGCGCAATTGATAAATAACGAATTGCCTCTGGAACACCCCTTTTCATTGCTAAAATGGACACGCCCCCCCATGTGACGGCGTGATGTCAGTCGCAGAAGCGGAGACCAAATTCAACTGCACAGCCGCTGTGGAAAAAGGAAGGTACTATATTATAAAGTGGCAATATTTAGTCATAGTTTATATATCGTAGCTGTCGGGTGGAGTCCCCTGACCTCCAGAATGACATCTTTTCAGGAAATAAAACAAAAATGACAGCTTGCCTGAATTTCCAAACTGTGCTTTTTTTTTTTTCAATTTGGTGTTATACTTTATGTGGCTGCCATATATCGTTGCACTCTCACATGAACAGCAGCTAGCACCCCAAAATTATGTTCCATCACTAATTTAATATGCTCAAAAATTTTCAATTTACTAGGGTGTCATGGATTAAAATGATACAAACACAGCGGGCGCCCCGTGCCACATAGTAATAATAATAAATTACACTTATGTACCACTTTTCTAGGCACTCAGACACTTCACGTGTTATGCGTTTCTCGGTTGCTTGAAAATGACATGCACTGAATGTTTTGGATCTTTCCAAATTGAGGGGTGCCGGGCTTTATTTTAGGGGTGGTTCAGCAGCCGCAAAAGTGGGCCAGAAACACCTATGCACTGCACTCACGCACGAGTCGAGAGTGCGTCAAAGATCATGTCCAAACTTTATGATCTTTTAACTCTTAGAAAAAGAAGGTAATGCAATGCAATACTGGAAACTAACATGCCGCAACAGCATTTCTACAATTGCCAACATAAGGCATCAATGACTATCTTGTGTTGATTTGTTTTGCTTTTGTATATGTTCAATTTGAACAAAAAGGTTAGCAAATTTAATACAGTTTACCACCGTTTGAACCAAATGTAAAGCCCACACAAGTAGCCAAGGACAGACAGCCGCTGGTTCACTTTCTATTGACAAACGCTAATGACCGCAGTGATGTGTGATATGTCAAAAATAATTGTAAGAACTGGTTAAAAAAAATACTGATGCTTGGAAAATTCTCAATGTTTAGCACTAGTAAGTTAGTAAAAGAGACAAACTATTTTATGTGCAGTTTTGTTTTGCAAAATGATCAAAACAGGTACAGTTAGTATATCAATGACAAATTCATTTTTACTTTTGACATGCTTTGTTGACATTTGTTTTAATTTATTTCAGTTAAGTGAATGAGTTGAATCAGTAATTCTACTTTCCCCAGAATATTTAATATTTTTTTATTTAATTTTTTTTACCCAAGTATGTGAGTGCTTCGGCTGCTGGAGTTTCCCCTCCCAAAGCAGTGTAGCCAGAGACGGCGCCCCTAGTGGTCAAAGCTACAATTACACTTTACTGTCCACAGCGGCAGGTGTGCTTTTTCCCCCATCAGGACTGCTTCGGCATTCTGTTGAATTTCGACCAGAAACAAAGAGGTAATTACAAACGTCGCCCTAATTATAAGCAGTAAATTTGTACCGCGTCGAGTTAATGTAGTATGGTTCAGTTTCAGTTTTTCTTTTCTAACGGGGCTAACGGCTAATGTTAGCTTTTTAACGAGCGGCCATTTTGCTGGATTGCGTGTCGTTGTTTGACTTCAGGTTAACTTCAAATTCGTGTCGTCGTTAAATAACGCTTTATTTTATTGTCCTTTCCGTATTCACATTTTTCTAAGACCCAGTGAACGTCTGCGAGGCGGAAGACGATGTTCAAATTGCTGAATTTGAAGGTAAGTTGGCACTAATGATCTGGAGCCTAATCAACGTCACGTTGCTCCACTTTCACACATCATCGATGTAATTACGAATACGTGACAGAAGTGAGTGTATATAGTCTTCCAAAGTTATAATTTTTAATTGCTGGTAACATGGCTGTTATTAAATGAATGAATTATGTTATACGAAAAATTTAAAAACGACTTGTACCCCCCCCCCCCAAACAAAATTATTGAGCTACTCGACACGTGTGTAATAATCTGTCCTTAGAGCATTAAAAAAAAAAAAAAAAAAAAAGGTCTTCAGGAGTTGACATTCTTCAACTTTAATTTATTAAAGGCACTAAAACCAATTCATCAGTCTGTGTACAAATATGTTAAATAATGTATGCGCGCACACACTCGACATGACTTTTTTTTAATGTATTCTGTGGGCCACAAAAAAAAAAAAAAAGCATAGAAGGAGAAAATGTCTCCTTGATGTATTCTGCGGGCCGCATTAATTGTAGCAGAAGTAAAAGTGTACGTAAGCATCCCTGTTTTCAACGTTGCAGCTGGTGGACCCGACATGTATGTGGGCGCAGCTGGACGGCCCCGTCGGCGTGGAGGCGCTCGACAAGCGTCAGTACGACGAGCTTTTCACGCGCATGAACGTCTTCTACAATGGCGTCACCAGGGACATGTGCGCGGTGACGCCCTCCTCGCTGGCGGTGGGACAGGTAAGCTTCACTCATCCGGCGGTGTCACATGGTCGTGTGTGCATGTGTTTCTTGAGGACGTGTGTGCTGCCCTCAGGTGTGTGTGGTGTACTGGTCCCAGATGAAGATGTGGTGCCGGGCCCGGCTGGAGTCCATCGCCTCAGACTCGCACGCGTTTTACGCTTGTTGTTACCTGCTGGACCACGGAGAACCTCTGGTTGTCCTCTTCAGCCAGTAAGCGCCTACTGTACAGTGCGTGTGTGTGTGTGTGTGTGTGTGCGTGCGTGTGCGTGCGTGCGTACGCGTGTGTTCTCTGCTTGCCGCATGTATCCACACTTTTTGTTCTTCACTTGTCAGTCACAACTAAGTGATTCCTTGAATTGCGCAACATGCTACTGTATTTTTTGGGAAGTTTGTCCAATTATAAAAATTAATGTTAAATGGGTCAACACTGGGCCGCACATTGGCGCCAGTGTTCAGCAAGTGTGTCTCACAGTTCTCTGGTACGGGGTTCGAATCTCAGCTCTGGCCTTCCTGTGTCGAGTTTGCATGTTCACCCTGTGCTTGCGTGACTTTTCTACAGGTACTCTAACGTGTTAGCTTCATTGAAGACTCCAGTCTAAATTATCCATAACTACAATTGTATATGAAGATATGAAGAGTTCAAATGCAAAAGCAGACCTCTCCATTTTATTGTGAATTGAGTAAAATGTTGTTGCCGACAAGTAGACTTTACACGATCAGGATTTTTGGGGCCGATCAGAGAGTTTAAAAAAAACGATAACCGATCACATGATGGAGCAATGTGTCTATTTAAATGACCTGTTCATTTACTTAATTGCTAAAAAAAATTATATTTACAATAAAGAATGTATCTTTGTTCTTCTATTTATGCCAGTGAGGCATAGTGACAGACAGAACAAATGAATGGTCTTCTATTATATGTCAGGAAGTACATACAGTAGTTAATGTATCCACCTTTTGTGACATTTTTATTTGTTGGTGTGACGTGAGATTTTTTTAAAATTGTAAAATATGTTCCTTGGCTCCATAAAGGTTGGAAATCACTGCTCTGGTCAGAGTGAAAAATTTAAGGGGGTCTGAAAACTTTCCGTACCCACTGTACGTTCACACCTATGGGCAATTTAGAGTCGTCAATTAACCTACCATGTATGTTTTTGGAATGTGGGAGGAAAGCGGAGTACCCGGACGAAACCCACGCAGGCACGAAGAGAACATGCAGACTCCACACAGGTGAGGCCGGGTTTGAGCCCAGGTCCTCAGGACTGTGAGGCAGATGTGCTAACCAGTCGGCCTCTGGGCCGCCCTAAATACATTCAGTGGAAAAGAATTAATGACTAAAGCGCATGCTCTATTCCACTGCCCACACTGCTCTTCTCAACAAAATAATGTTCCATATGCGCTATTTCAGTCGGGTTTTCGGGCAAGTGAGGTCACAGTTTGAAACCTCACAGTAATTTCGACGCGTCAACTTGGAGAACCCCTCGGAATTTCAGCCCGTACCAACTTATTGGTAACTTGTCAGCCAATCGGAGAAGGGATTTCCCCAGTATCAGACAAAACGAAAGGGTCGAGTAGGGGTAGCTCTATTTTTCTTTAAATGACGCTTGACGGCTTTTGCTTTTGAACTGTTCATATGTCCCCTGTGATTGGGTGATGATCAGTCCAGGGTGTGCCCAGCTTCTCGCCTGAAGTCAGCTGGGATAGGGCGGAGCTCACCTAAGACCCCGATGAGGACAAGCGCCACTTGACATTGTAAAAATTATGTCGAGGGTGTGAATGTGGCAGCTGATGTGTCTAAACGTTTTGTTGTCGCCCCCATTTGAGAATCCGACGTGTCGAGCTGGACTTCCTCCAGCTCCCGTTCATGATGAGGAGGTTACACCTGGCGAGGGTCAAGCCCCTGACGCTGCAAGTGTCTGTTTGCGAGAAGGCCAAGCTGGTGTAAGAGCGCTCATCATCACTAACTCGACATTCCCGCCGGCTTGTGATGGGGGGGGTGTTTTGTTTGCAGGCCGTCCAGCCGCTGGGACAGCTCGGCCACGTCTTACTTGTACCACCTTTTCAAAAGTGAGCCATATGACGCGCGCACACGCGTGCTTGTCAGTGTTCATCACTCACGCGTTCTTCTCGTGTCAAAGCATCGAGTCAGGTGGAGGCCGTGGTACTGCAGGACGGGTCCCACTCTACCGCCATCGAGCTCTACGTGAGCGTCAACGGTGTCAAGGTCACCTCACACGAACGCAAACATTCATTGTAGTCATTTCCCTCCAGTGGAGGGCTCCACATGAAATTAAACCGCTTAAAAGGAGACAATTTATGCTTCTATGCTTTTTCTTTTTTCATCTTCCCCCTTTTTACCTCCCCCCCCACACAAATTATGAGTTCCCAGTTCCACATTGGCTCGTTTTAGGGGCGGGCTTAGAGATTCCATTGCAATGCATTCCATGCAGCGTTTTATCACCAACACTAGGGTTGGGCATCGAGAATCGATTGGAACCGGGACTAACGTTCCGGTTCTCTCGGAATCGTTCAAAGTTAAAAATGTCGGTTCCCAGTTTCGATGCCTACAGTCTGCCCACCCCGAAGAAGAAGTGGCGAAAATCAACAAAGAAGCGGCAAAACCCACAAAGAACGCGCACGAAGACGTGCTTGTGCCCAATGGCGGCAGCGGCGAACAAAAATGTCTTAACTTTGTTAAAATGAATGCCCGGTCGCCTAAGTGCAACACTTGGAATAAGATTTTATTGTGCAAAGGAGGCTTTGATGATGTGTAGCGTCTGACGCGCTCCGAGCCTCAGCCTACACCGGGCGGAGCCTCAGTCAAGTCAACTCTCAGTCAATTGGGTGAGTTAAACAATAAAATAAGTCTATGGCATCATTGAGACATGCTAAGTTCCGGTGCGTACCCTTCAAAATAAAAGGCTACAAGCTTAAAACAGGAACTCAAGTTAAAACTTGCACATATAAACATTTGACGTGATGAAACAGTCCCAAATAACTATTTTAACAATGCTATATTTAACCTTTAGCTGAAACATTAATTAATGAATATTAAGCCAATTGGATTAGTTCCACACATATTGCCTTTTAGTTCATAGGTTTGATATTGGTACTGGTTTTAAAAAACTTGAAGTCTATGCTGCGGGCTGCTAAGAAAATGGATGTTCATAATTTGGACAACCTTTATTTAAACCATGAAAACTTTTTGACCCAGTCCCCTAAAAGAATTGGAATCGAGAATCGTTTGCAACCGGAATCAAAATAAGGAACCGGAATCGCTCTAATTCAAACGATACCCAACCCTGACCGAGACAGAAATACATGTCAATTATTGTAGCAGTGTGGTGCACAACATGGCCAAACGCACGCGAGTAGATGACACCCCCTTCCCTCCAAAAAGACGTATGATTGCCACACAGTTCCTTGCCACCAAGGAACTATATAGCAAAAGTAATTCTTTTGTTGCTTTGAACTGAGCACAAAAACAGTGAATATGGGATTTGCTTTTTTTCTGTAACACTGGGTTACAAAAATCTTGTCTGTTTTTTTTTCAACTGATTTAGGACAATTTTGCATTGCTGAATAAGAAAATGACATTTATTTCTCTTGTTCAGGTCAAGTTTTTATGTCAAGTTAGTTTATTAATCAAATGATACAAACTTTGCTTACTGTAAATTAAATGGTAGACATTGATAAAAGTACCCGAAAGTTGAATGTTACGCCATCATTGTTCAAAATGTTCAAGTGATATGTAATGATTCTACAAACTATTATTCTTATTTTCAGATTTGTGTGAATGATGAGCTGGTGGCCAAGAGGTTTGCTATTTACAGCCAAGACGTGTCTAATAGCAGCAAGCTGGAGCAGCTCAATATTCAGCATTTTAGGTTTCCAAACCGCGGCCTCAAAGCACCTGCCTGGAAGCCGCCAGCACAGGTCGCGGCCGCTCCAGTGCCAGTAACAGAAGTGGAAACTGCACCCCCTCCGGGTAAAAACACGTTTTTATCATCTTATGGAATGATGATGATGTCATTAATCTGTCATGTGACCCTCAGTGATGCAGCCTGCTGGACTGCGAGCCTGTGATCTAATGACGGCGCCCTCTCAGGTCAGTGTTTATTAGTGCATTTGTCCCACTGAGGCATGGTCATCACAGGCGTCGTCATGTTTTATCCTTGGTCACTGTTTTGTCAGAGTCCTGAGTACGAGGGAGGCATCACCTCAGAGGTCACAGATGGACAAGCGTTACTGGGCAGCCAATCAGAGAGGTGAAAGCGCATCACTGCGAATGAGCGGCGAAAAAAAAAAAAAGAGAGGGTCATGTGACATCAGCGTGTTGTTTCAGTGACACATTAGAGGAATCCGATGCCTCCCTGGCTACCGCGTTCAAGTCCCACCTCACTCTGTTCAGGTGAGTTATGAAAATACGCTCTCATCTGATTGGCTGGCAGCTGTTGACCTTGTGGCTGATGTCTCCGCAGGTTCATGAGGTTCCTCAATCCTGAATGCAGCTTCGAGGCCGAGACAAGTGTGAGTTTCGTCTGAAGCATTTTGAAAAGTAACGTGATGAGAGACAACAACAATTGCGGTCGTACGTGAACATTACAGGTGAGTCAACCTGAGGAGCTGACAGAGTGTTCACCGCCACATGCTTCCAGCTCGCCCAGCACAGGACAGGAAGTGTAAGCCGCCAGTTCGACACCACCAGTTACAAAACATCTAAAAGATCAGTGCAGGCTCTGTAGATCGGTGGTTCTCAAATTTTGGGTCCCCGGAACCATGGGGGTCTGTAAGTTGTAGCGTGTGGGTCCACAAGATAATTTGTAGTAATATGTTGTTATTTTTAAAGAAGTAGTACATTTATGAAGTACATTTATGTTCTGTAAACACTGAGGTGTTACAGTACCTTTTGTTAATGTAGAGAGACATTCATTTCCAGGTTTAAAGCAACAGGACAGAAAATAGCTGTTGCGCTGCCCCCAAGCCATTGAATTACATTATAAACTATACATCTACTGTGTTTTACAACAATACTTAACTATATTTATTGTACCTGTGGATAAAAAAAGCAAAGCTTGTGGCCAAATTGTACGTGGGCGATACGTACGCAGTACACCGGCCGTTCAAATAAGCGAGCCTCTGTTAAAATCCCGTGTCACACTCCCACGTCCTGTTTCTGCAGCAACCTGCTTCTTCCTTAACCACTGATCTATCTTTTTATGGTTACATGAATTTGGTTAAATCCAATACAATATACTGTATGTGCAGCATCCAACGCCTACGCAAGCTCGTTGTTCAGGGCGTCCAATAATATCCAACTGCTCAGTGTGTGTGGGGGGGGGGAAGGGTAATCGAGGAGCAGCTGTCATTTGATACTTGACAGCAGTGCAACACAGCCCTCCTCTTCGTCCTCTTTTTCCATCTTGATTCTTTATTCATGTTAGTCATTACAGCGGTTTGCAAACCTGAATGTCATAGACAGGCCGGGTGAGACCCTCTTGCACGCCTACCCGTTGAAAAACGTACTTGATGACTGCATTTGTCAGTGCCAGAAAAGAGTTGCATTTCAGTTGACGAATAAAACATCTATGCCAGTGAATTAGTTAATTCCTATGACATTTATGGGTACCCATGGTAGTTAAATTTAATTGAAGTTAGGGTTATGTTGCGGTCCTTGGGAAAAAAATTCCCCTTGTAAGGATTCCCTGCACCCTCAAAGTTTGAGAACCCTTCATCTAAGATGGAAATGGAGCAATCCAGGTTTGGTGAAACATCAGACTCAAGTTGATTGTAAATGTTGGACGTGATTGTGTGTGGCATTTCAGCAGGCTGCCTCCCGGCCAATCGGACGTGATGAAGAGGACCGACGACAACTGGGCTTGCACGAGGTGTTTGTACACAGTGTAACCGATGATGCATATTGAAATCTAAGCATAAAAAGCCTAATTTGAATGCCAGACTTTTATTTAATCTAAATCCGTTCCTTTCTCATTGCCACTCGTAGACTTTTGGAGTGGCTGAATCCACAATCTCTGAAGTTTCATTCAGAAGATGCAGGTGACCCGGTAGGTCTGCTTTTATTTGCAGGGTCCTGATAGCTGCCACAAGTCCATGTGACTCGTCCTTGTTGAATGAAAGGCTCATCAGGATAAGAAGGTGGTGATGATGTTATTTTGTTGTCAGGTCCTTCCCAGCACTCCCAAGACTGGTGACATTCTGGTACACTCTGACCTCCCAATGGAGACGTTTTCAAGCCTGGATGACGCCCCCATCACTGACACCTTCCGCAGGGTAAACAATGATTGTTAATATCGCTACAGCTGACATTTAGACGCACAACCCTGGAAAGCCTAACCATTTGATAAGTGACCTCCTTACTGGCTCTACTTTCCCAAAATGCACATTTAGAAATGGAAGACAAATCAATTAAGTCGACGGACACATTTCATTCAGCATATTAACTTGTTGCGGCAAGCGGCATTGACTCCTCAAGACAAAAACGTGATTAGCGACTAATCCACATCACGCTCTAAACGTCATTGTTGAGTAGTAAAGTCGACAAGTCCACTGGTCTTTACATCCCCTACTATATGCTGTTTTTCTTCTCTCTGAAATCCTCTCAGGTGCAACAAGATGGGATCAAAAGCACTGTCTTGGTGATGCTGGTGACATCTTGACTGAGAGACAATTACAAACATTTAGGGGGGGAGCGTATTACTCGTTTTTTTTCACTTGTTCCCTGTCGGCTGTGAATAATTACTCCTTACTGAACAGCAGTGATTTTTAAAGTGTGGCACTAGTGCCACAAGTGGTATGCAGACTCCTTCTTGTAGTACACGAAAGAATCACCGCTTAAGCACACGAGCGTCGTATTTAACTTTTTAGTACAATCCAAACAACCAAACATCCATCTTCTATATCACTGATGGGGTAATAGTATTTGCATTTAATTTTTAATAACTATTTGTTTTAAACTTTTTGGAGCAATGCTCAATAAATGTTAATTGACTCATTATTTAAGTCCTGTTTATTTACTTTTAGTGGACTACATATTCACGGTTCAGAATTCACCGATAGTAATCCTCTCTGCATCGTGGGGGTTACGTTCCAGACCATCCTTGCAATGAGAGAAAGTGGCGAAATAGAAATTCTTTATTTAAATACACCTAGGCATGTTTTCATAGCAGTTACAGAGTAAAATTTTTCAAAGTTTGTATAACACACTTACAATACAAACATATTTAAAAACCTGTGTAACGATTCATTCATTCGATCAATGGATTGATTTATTTACCTATGGTCCAACTGAATCATTCTGTGCTCAGCTTTCTGGACAAAAATGGTCAATCATTCTGAACTGTTTTTAAAAAGTAATTAATGAATAGTATCGACACTACAAAATAATGCATTGGATTTACGCACGACAAACTTTATATGGAGGTGTGTACGTGTTGTATTTACAAGAAACACACTTGATTCTTGGAAAGCCGTTCCAAGCCGTCCAAACCCGTTCCAACCTGCCTGGACCTGTTTCTTCTCTTCCTTACTACACTCACCATTGCTCTGGACTGTTGAGCCCAATTATTTCAAGTCCTCCACCCTTGCTATCTCTTCTCCTTGTAGCCTCACTCTTCCCCCTCCACCCTTCTCATTCATGTACATATATATATTCTGGCTCATCTTCATTCCTCTCCTTTCCAGTGCATGCCTCCACCTTTCTCACTGTTCCTCACCTGCTCCCTGCTTTCACTGCAGATCACAATGTCATCTGCGAACATCATGGTCCACCGGGATTTAAAGTCTAACCTCATCCGTCATCCTATTCATCACCACTGCAAACAGGAAGGGGCTCAGGGCTGATCACTGATGCAGTCCCACCTTCACCATAAACTCCTCTGTCACACCTCACCACTGTTCTGCTGCCCTTGTACATGTCCTGTATTATTCTAACATACTTCTGCCACTCCAGACTCCTGCATACAGTACCACAGTTCCTCTCTGGGTATTCTGTTATAGGCTTTGTCTAGATGTACAGAGACACAATGTAGCTCCTTCTCAGCTTCTCTGTACTTCTCCATCAACATCCTCAATGCAAATAATGCATCTATGGTACTCTTTCTAGGCATGAAACCGTACTGTTGCTCACAAATACTCACGTCTGTCCTGAGTCTAGCCTCCACGACTCTTTCCCATAACTTAATTGTGTGGCTCATCAACTCTGTAGTTCCCGCTGCTCTGCACATCCACCCTTGTTCTTAAAAATGCCACCAGCCCACTTTTCCTCCATTCCTCAGGCATCTTCTCACCCACTAGAATTCAGTTGAACAAGCTGGTCAAAAACACCACAGCCACCTCTCCTAGATTCTTACATACCTCCACACGAATGTCATCAGGACCAACAGCCTTTCCATTTTTCATCCTCTTTAGTGCCCTTTTAACTTCCCCCTGACTAATAATTGCCACTTCCTGGTCCCCCACACTTGCCTCTACGACTCTTCCTTCTCTTTCATTTTCGTCATTTATCAACTCCTCAAAGTAGTCCTATCTATGCAGCACACTACTGGCACCAGTCAACACATGTCAATCGCTATCCTTAACCACCCTAAACTGCTGTACATCCTTCCATCTCTAGCCCTCTGTCTGGCCAACCTGTATAGATCTTTTTCTCCTCCTTTAGTGTCCAACCTGGCATACATGTTGTCATGTGCCTTTTTGTTTGGCCTTTCCCTTCGCCCTACGTCGTATCTCCATGTGTTCCTTTCCCCTATTCTCAGTCCTCTGTGTCCCACTTCTTCTTAGCTAACCTCTTGGATGATTTCATGTACTGTGAGGTTCCCCCACCAAGTCTCCATCTCCCCTTCCCTACCAGAAGATACACCAAGTAATCTGCTGCCCGTCTCTCTGATCAACTTGGCTGTAGTGGTCCAGTCTCCTGGAAGCTCCTCCTGTCCACCGAGAGCCTTTCTCACCTCTTCTCGAAAAGCTGCACAAAACTCTTCCTTTCTCAGCTTCCACCACATGGTTCTCTGCTCTGCCTTTGTCTTCTTAATCTTCCTCCCCACCACCAGAGTTATCTTACACAGCACCATCCTATGCTGTCTAGCCACACTTTCCCCTACCACTACCTTACAGTCAGTAACTTCCATCAGGTCTGCACAAGATGTAATCCACCCGTGTGTTTCTACCTCCGCTTTCGTAGGTCACCTTATGTTCCTCCCTCTTCTGGAAGAAAGTGTTCACTATAGCCATTTCCATCCTTTTCACATCATCCACCTGTCCCTCCAAGTTCCTTTCCTGGATGCCGAAGGTACCCATCACTTCTTTTTCACCCCTATTTCATTCACCAAACATGTCCATTACAATCTGCACCAATCACGACTCTCTCGCTGTCTGGGATGCTCAGAACTACTTCGTCTAGCTCCTTCCAGTATTTCTCTTTCATCACTAGGTCACATCCTACCTGTGGGGCATAGCCACTAATCACATTATACATAACACCCTCAATTTCAAGTTTCAGACTCATCACTCGATCTGATACTCTTTGCACCTCCAAGACATTCTTAGCCTTCTTTTAAAATAAAAAGACGTTGCTTGGATGGCAGCATGTTTCTCCAAAACCTGTATGTACCTTTCAGCATTAATGGTGCCTTCACAGATGTGTAAGTTACCCATGCCATTGGCATGAACACAGCACCATACCATCACAAATGCTGGCTTTTGAACTTTGGGTCCATAACATTCCGGATGGTTCTTTTCCTCTTTGGCCCGGAGGACACGACGTCCACAATTTCCAAAAACAATTTGAAATTTGGACTCATCGGACCACAGAACACTTTTCCACTTTGCGTCAGTCCATCTTAGATGAGCTCAGGCCCAGAGAAGCCGGCGGTGTTTCTGGGTGTTGTTGATAAATGGCTTTTGCTTTGCATAGTAGAGTTTCAAGTTGCACTTACGGATGTAGCGCCGAACTGCATTTACTGACATTGGTTTTATGAAGTGTTCCTGAGCCCATGCGGTTATATCCTTTACACGTTGTCGGTTTTTTATGCAGTGCCGCCTGAGGGATCGAAGGTCACGGCCATTTGATGTTGGTTTTCGGCCTTGCTTCTTACATGCAGTGATTTCTCCAGATTCTCTGAACCTTTTGATTATATTATGGACCGTATATGATGAAATCCCTAAATTCCTTGCAATTGTACGTTGAGGAGCATTGTCCTTAAACTATGGACTCGTCGGACCACAGAACGGCCCAGAGAAGCTGGCGGTGTTTCAGGGTGTTGTTGATAAATGGCTTTTGCTTTGCATAGTAGAGTTTCAAATTGAACTTACGGATGTAGCGCCAAACTGTATTTACTGACATTGGTTTTCTGAAGTGTTTCTGAGCCCATGTGGTGATATCCTTTACGCATCGTGCTGCCTGAGGGAACGAAGGTCACGGGCATTCAATGTTGGTTTTCGGCCTCGCCGCTTAGATGCAGTGATTTCTCCATATTCTCTGAACCTTTTGATGATATTATGGACCATAAATGATGAAATACCTAAATTCATTGCAATTGTACATTGAGGAACATTGTCCTTAAACTGTTGGACTATTTTCACACGCACTTGTTCACAAAGAGGTGAACCTCACCCCATCTTTGCTTGTGAACATCTGAGCAATTTAGGGAATCTCCTTTTCTACCCAATCATGGCACCCACCTGTTCCCAATTAGCCTGTTCACCTGTGGGATGTTCCAAACAGCTGTTTGATGAGCCTTCCTCAACTTTCTCAGTCTTTTTTGCTACCTGTCCCAGATTTTTTGGAATGTGTTGCAGCCATAAAATTCTAAGTTAATGATTTGCTAAAAACAAAGTTTATCAGTTAGAACCTTACATATCTTGTCTTTGTAGTGTATTCAAATAAATATAGGCTGAACATGATTTGCAAATCATTGTATTCTGTTTTTATTTACGTTTAACACAACCTCCCAACTTCATTGGAATTGGGGTTGTAGATCGAGAAGTGCTTTTTGCCAATGGAGGAGAGGACTTGAATATGGGTGTCAGGAGAGCAAAGTTGTAAATCTTCAGTGCTAGTGGACGAATTACCCTTTCGTCTTTTCAGTGGATGGCTGTGGTCGTCATGGTGGGCTCCACTGGTTTGCATGACAAAGCGATCGAAAGATCCGTCGATGAAATCTTCGAGTGGCTCCATGGTGGTATCTTGGCGTCCGCAGGGATTGGAAAAAAGTAATCAATAATAATCAGCCTCGTAATAAGAGACAAAATAATGGATGAGGAGGAATTTAAGTCTTGGGGTTGCTAATCTGATTTTGCACTGTTGCCGCCAAAATTTCATCTGGGAAATCTCACAGTGTCAGAGCATGTCACAATTGTGTTGGTGTCTACCAAATGAAGCCCCTCCTCGTCTCTGGTACGTGTGGTGCGAATGTGGCAAATACACGTTCGGTGTGTGCACTTTTTGTTTCTGCTTTTTGTCCAGATGTTGCAGAGGAAGCAGTTTTGCCCGTCTCCTGCGGACCTCCTCACTTGGGCCGCCGTGGCTCGAGGAAACAACACAGTGGTCATTTCGCATGCTGGTGACCAGCCTCAAAGCTACCTGGCCCCCCTCCTCAGTCACATACTGCTCAGCACCATCTTCACCGTCTCCTCATCCAGAGCGGGCGTGAGCGCACTATTGTGAATATCACACATTACGTTACCAAGAACGATGGAAACAAGCGGCTCGTGTTATGTGCACTTGCAGCCAGTAGCAGTGGTGCTGTGTCCCGGCTGGGAGAAGGTCCACCTGCTGTGCGACCTTCTTGAGGAGAGCAAGGTTTCCCAGAGGCTCAAGACAACCAGTGTGCTGATAGGTGGTGCCAAAGATGAGGCCAACAACATCAATATTCCCAAAGACTGTAAGTTCCTGGAACGTGACTTTGGTTAAACTGCAGTGGTTCTCAAAGTGGGGTCATGCTGTAGCTTGTGGGTCCGCAAAATAATTTGCAATAAATTGTTGACATTTTCAAAAGCGCAGACCTGCACATGGGTACCGAAGCTCTAATAAAACCATGCATGCAAATCAGTCGCCTTTAGGCGAAATTCATAGTTTTGAACTGAAAATAGATCCGATGATTTTTGTTCCTGGGGGGTTGGGTGTCATAGACTGTTTTGTACTCCTTGAACACTGGCAGCTAGATCCATTTCACACGTCCACCATCCACACACAGATGTAATTGTGACTATTACTCCGCGACGGACTAATATTCGAGCGTATTGGCCTGAGGTTCCGCCTGTGTGCTGGGCACCTGCTGTGGATAAGTCACAGGAGTTGACGAGACAAAAAAAACACTTGCGCCGCTTCTCCTGTTAAGAAGTAACGGCACTTTTACTCCGTTACAATGATCTAAATGTCGCTTGCTACTTTGATCAATTTTTGCTTATTTTCGCGTTGAGGTGCTGCGGGTCGCGGTCCCGGCGGAACCGCCAAGCACACGTAACTTCGGTGACAAGAGTTGATCCGCTACTACATCTTGTATTAATTAGGAAACGCGTCTACAATTATCTAATTAGTTTACGGATGTTAATGTTAAATGTATTAAGCGAGGGATTTATGTTAGGGATTGTCACAACACAGAATGAACTAACTTCAAAGTCAGAAATGGCCAGTAAAAGCAGACAAATATTGGATTTAATGTTTTCCTGGAGGAAGCACTTTGGATTAGCCTTTAAAGTTGGTAATAGTGAAAAATTAAGTAAAACGGACGAATGATTTTAGTCAATTCTTTTCCAGAATGAGAGTGCTTGAAGAGGTGGATGCTATTCATGTGGCACAGCTTGAAGCTGGCATCAGGTGGAGATGGGCCTGGCTCAAGTTGGAGGCCAAAACAAAAAAGCAAAGGAATGAGGCAAATTTTATTTTAATCTGAAATTTGTACATCAACATATACTTGAGCGGTGGAAATAAATATTTTTATGCGTGAAGAAAATTATTTTTCCTTATTGTACTCTTCAGAGTCTTCTAAATTGCTTGATTTATGTTAATATCCCAAAAAGTCTCTGCGGGAGCCCGGGGATCCCTCCAGACCCCACCACTACAATTTCTTTCTTTTTAAAAAATTCTTTTTTTTATGGTCACCTTTTTCATGCCTTGTTTGCATGTATGTAAAACCAACATAATAAACAAATTACTCCTCCCTATAAACGTTCTGACATGATTGTGACGCATCATCACATACAGTAAATCTGACATCCACAAATGAATAAGAACAAAAGGCTAATTACAGGGATACTCTTTTTTTTTTTTTTAGAATTTTCCTTTGGGCTTGTCCCTTTAGGGGTCGCCACAGCGCGTCATCCTTTTCCATGTAAGCCTATTTCCTGCATCCTCCTCTCGAACACCAACTGCCATCATGTCTTCCCTCACAACATCCATCAACCTTCTCTTTGGTCTTCCTCTAGCTCTCTTGCCTGGCAGCTCCATCCTCATCCTCCTTCTACCAATATACTCACTATTTGTCCTCTGGATGTGTTCAAACCATTAAAGTCTGCTCTTTCTAACTTTGTCTCCAAAACATCGAACCTTGGCTGTCCCTCTGATGAGCTCATTTCTAATTTTATCCAACCTGGTCACTCCAAGAGCGAACCTCAACATCTTCATTTCCGCCACCTCCAGCTCTGCTTCCTGTTGTCTCTTCAGTGCCACTGTCTCTAATCCGTGCATCATGGCCGGCCTCACCACTGTTTTATAAACTTTGCCCTTCATCCGAGCAGAGACTATTCTGTCACATAACACACCTGACACCTTCCTCCACCCGTTCCAACCTGCTTAGACCCGTTTCTTCACTTCCTGACCACACTCACCATTGCTCCGGATGGTTGACCCCAAGTATTTCAAGTCCTCCATCCTTGCTATCTCTTCTCCCTGTAGCCTCATTCTTCCCCCACCACCTCTCTCATTCATGCACATATATTCTGTTTTACTTCGGCTCATCTTCATTCCTCTTCTTTCCAGTGCATGCCTCCATCTTTCTAACTGTTCCTCCAGCTGCTCCCTTCTTTCACTGCAGATCACAATGTCATCTGCAAACATCATGGTCCACGGGAATTCCAGTCTAATCTCATCTGTCAGCCTATCCATCACCACTGCACAAAGGAAGGGGCTCAGGGCTGATCCCTGATGCAGTCCCACGTCCACCTTCAATTCGTCTGTCACACCTACAGAACACCTCACCGCTGTTCTGCCGCCCTTGTACATGTCCTGTATTATTCTAACATACTTCTCTGCCACTCCAGACTTCCGCATGCAGTACCACAGTTCCTCTCTGGGTACTCTGTCATAGGCTTTCTCTAGATCTACAAAGACACAATGTAGCTCCTTCTGACCTTCTCTGTACTTTTCCATCAACATCCTCAAAGCAAATAATGCATCTGTGGTACTCTTTCTCGGCATGAAACCAAACTGTTGCTCGCAAATACTCACTTCTGTCCTGAGTCTAGCCTCCACGACTCTTTCCCATAACTTCATTGTGTGGCTCATCAACTTTATTCCTCGATAGTTTCCACAGCTCTGCACATCACCTTTGTTCTTAAAAATGGGCACCAGTATGCTTTTCCTCCATTCCTCAGGCATCTTCTCACCCGCTAGAATTCTATTGAACAAGCTGGTCAGAAACTCCACAGCCACCTCTCCTAGATGCTTCCATACCTCCACAGGAATGTCATCAGGACCAACTGCCTTTCCATTTTTCATTCTCTTTAATGCCTTTCTACCTTCCCCCTTACTAATCATTGCCACTTCCTGGTCCACCACACTTGCCTCTTCTACTCTCCCTTCTCTATCATTTTCCTCATTCATCAACTCCTCGAAGTATTCTTTCCATCGAGCGAGCACACTGCTGGCACCAGTCAACATATTTCCATCTCTATCTTAATCACCCTAACCTGCTGCACATCCTTCCCATCTCTATCCCTCTGTCTGGCCAGCCTGTATAGATCCTTTTCTCCTTCTTTAGTGTCCAACCTGCCATACATGTCATCATATGCCTCTTGTTTTGCCTTTGCCACCTCGACCTTTGCCCTGTGTCGCATCTCAATGTATTCCTTTCGCCTCTCCTCGGTCCTCTCCGTGTCCCACTTCTTCTTTGCTAACCTTTTTCCTTGTATGATTTCCTGTACTGTGAGGTTCCACCACCAAGTCTCCTTCTCTCCTTTCCTGCCAGAAGATACACCAAGTACTCTCCTGCCTGCTTCTCTGATCACCTTGGCGGCAGTGGTCCAGTCTTCTGGAAGCTCCTCCCGTCCACCGAGAACCTGTATCACCTCTTCCCGAAAAGCTGCACAACACTCGTCCTGTCTCAGCTTCCGCCACATGGTTCTCTTCTCTGCCTTTGTCTTCCGAATTTTCCTCCCCACCACCAGAGTCCTCTTACACACCACCATCCTATGCTGTCTAGCCACACTCTCCCCTACCACTACCTTACAGTCGGTAACCTCCTTCAGATGACATCGTCTGCACAAGATGTAATCCACCTGTGTGCTTTTACCTCCGCTCTTGTAGGTCACCCTATGTTCGTGCCTCTTCTGGAAAAAAGTGTTAACTACAGCCATTTGCATCCTTGTTGCAAAATCTACCACCATCTGTCCCTCCAAGTTCCTTTCCTGGATGCCGTACTTCCCCATCACTTCTTCATCACCCCTATTACCTTCACCAACATGTCCATTACAATCTGCACCAATTACGACTCTCTCTCTGTCTGGGATGCTCAGAACTACATCATCTAGCTCCTTCCAGAATTTCTCTTTCACC
The DNA here is from genome assembly GCF_024500275.1 of Phycodurus eques. NCBI lineage: Eukaryota > Metazoa > Chordata > Actinopteri > Syngnathiformes > Syngnathidae > Phycodurus > Phycodurus eques. The sequence goes on from NC_084526.1 coordinate 2,146,491, forward strand.
TCTAGGTCACATCCTACCTGTGGGGCATAGCCACTAATCACATGACACATAACACCCTTAATTTATAATTTCAGCCTCATCACTCGATCTGATACACTCTTCACCTCCAAGACATTCTTAGCCAACTCTTCTTTTAAAATAACCCCAACTCAATTTCTTTTCCCTTCTACACCATGGTAAAATAATTTAAACCCTGCCCCTAAACTTCTAGCCTTACTGCCTTTCCACCTGGTCTCCTGGACACACAATATATCAACCTTTCTCCTAATCATCATGTCAACCAACTCCCGAGATTTTCCTGTCATAGTCCCAACATTCAAAGTCCCCACATTCAGTTCTAGGCTCTGTGTTTTCTTCTTCTCTTTCTGCCGAAGAACCTCTTCTTCTTCTTTGACTTCGACCCACAGTAGCTGAATTTCCAATGGTGCCCCGCAGGTTGACTGCGCCGGTGGCGGACGTTGTTAACCCGGGGCACGACCGATCCGGTATGGAATTCTTTGGGTGAACGCTCATATTTGTTTGGCAAGGTTTTAAGCCGGATGCCCTTCCTGACGGAACCCTCTGCATTTATCCGGGCTTGGGACCGGCCTACAGTTTGCACTGACTTGTGCCCCCCATAGGGCTGCATTAAAATGACTTTCTTCCCTTGTTAACTGTTAATTTTGATGTCATATTGCGACTTTATCTTGGAAAACTACAACTTAAGTCTTGTCGGAAAGGACTTTTTTTTTTTTCTGACTCTGTTGGGACTTTTTTTATCCCAACAGAGTCAGTCTTTGAAAGAAAACATTAACATTACGGCTTTATCCGAAAGCTATAAATTCTGACTTTGTTATTCATTCATTCATCTTCTGTTCCGCTTATCCTCACAAGGGTAGTGCTGGAGCCCATCCCAGCAATCTTCGGGCGAGAGGCGGTTTTCACCTGAACTGGTCGCTAGCCAATCGCAGGACGCACAGAAACAAACAACCATTCGCACACACATTCACACTTAAGGGCAATCTTAGAGTCTTCAGCCAACCTACCATGTATGTTTTTGGGATGTGGAAGGAAACTGGCGTGCCCAGAGAAAACCCACGCATGCACCGGGAGAACATGCAAACTCCACAAAGGCGGGGCCGGGATTTGAACCCCGGTCCTCGGAACTGTGAGGCAGATGTGCGAACCAATTGTCCACCGTGCCGCCGACTTTGTTATAATAAATATATATATATATATATGTATATATATATATATATATATAATTTTTTTTTTTCTCTCTATAAACGTTTTGATTATGGTATACCCTGCATATTGCCGGTTCAGCATTTGCGGATTGTGGATTCACCTATTTGCGTATTTTATTATAATTTATTTCCCCATCGACCCTTCTTCCCAGAAGCACCTGCTTATCTGCGTATTTTGTCGACCCGATTTGCATTGTTGGCTTTGACTTTGATACTATACCAAAATAAAATACCTCAATACCGACACTGAAATGATACAATGGCAAAAATCTAAAAGTAAAAGCAGTGGAATGAAAACAGAAAAACAACTTTAGATAATTTTGTATTTATTTTTATGAATTCAAAATATTAGGATCCGTCCCTGGCCTGTCGTGCGCCCCACCCTGCTGTCGGCACCGTGCAAATGGAAGTGCAATGTGTAAGCACCTTAAATTGACTAAACTACTAAACTGACCTGAGTTTTCTTCCGTTATCTTTTCCAGGCCTGCTGTTAGTGACTACTCCCTTCAGTCTCGTGCGTCTCCTGTCATGTCACTGCTTTCTGTTCCTGCGTTTCGGTCACCTTGTGCTGGATGAGGCCGACCAGCTCTTCACGCTGGCTCCAGACCAGGTGACGCTTTGGCAGCGTTTTGTTTGTCCTGTGAACTCTTACCTAAAGATCGAAAAATATGAACATTTCATATCATGATTATCAGTAATATCATCAGTGGCGGCTCTGGCTAGAATGGCGCCCTATGTGTGTGTTCTGTGTTTTTTCACCTGCTTTTTTTTTTTTTGTATAATTTATGGTACTGTGATTAAGGTAAGTATTGTGTTAGTTTGTTTTCAATGTATTTTAGGAATAAGAACAACAGTTGTAATATCTGTACTGAATCACTCACGTCATGTTTGTGTAACGTTGGTTCTTAAGATTTGTGTATGTTTCAGCGTCAGCACTGAAGTTTACATTCACTCTGTTACACGTGCACTTACCATGGATCCCTCCTCGTACTCCTACAGAGTAAAACATATTTTACCAAGCAATTATTATTTTTTTTTTGGGGGGTTGCGGTGCCCGGTGTGGCTACACATATTGCACATGACAGAAACATCCTTTGACATCCGTTGCCATTTTTAATGTCATACCACGTTGCGTCACAACATGCCGAGCAGCACTGAGCTCGACTGGAGGATATGCAGTGTAATTAAGACCAAGAAGAGGCAGAGAAGGCCCCAAACTAATCACCACTAATAGTGCTTGTACCCACAGAGTAGAGGGACTATATGCCTGTGAGTATTGCTGTATTGTGCTGCTCCGTGTATTAAAGTAGCAATTGTTTGAGGGTTTATAAATACTGTAACAACTGTTTATTTCTGTGACCCTGTCTATGACTGTTTGCATTATATGTAGGCATTAAGATAGCGGACTTTCATTTAGACGAAATTATATGGTGTTTGCCTCTCACTTGGAGAACTGTGCGAACAGAGGAGCGCTAGGGAATACTGTAAAGTTTTAATAAGTTTAAATTTGTTTAAAGTGTGTAGGACAGTTTAAACTTAAAAATACATGAATACAGTATATATGGTCTGTATTTTACTGAAGTGTAATTAAGAATGGAAACTATACCATTCTGTTGGAATTTTCCAAAGTTATTGTTACTGTATATTCGGGAAATAGTTTGTTCCCTAATGACACCTAAAGCATCATTGGTTCCTCCCCTTGTCAGATGGAGATAATCTTGCAGCATTTTCAGAAGGTCATCTCCCGCCAGGAAATGTCATTGTGTCCGCAGCAGCTGGTCGCTGTAGCCAAGCGATGGACGGGTCAAATGGAGGCTTTGATTGCCAATCATATGCCCTACGCTTGCATGGTCATCGCAGCTCCTGAAGAAGCAGCCCTCTATGGAAACGTGCAGCAGGTCACTACAGAGGAACTTCTCCTCTTCTGTCGTTTGACACTGTGGCTGGAATTGTGGTGATGATGTCTTATCACAGGTCGTCCTCATGACCTTGGAGAGCAGCAAGATCGCCACACTGTTGAGTGTGATAGATTTCTGCCCTGATGTGGGCCAGAAGACTGTCATCATCTGCAACGCCGCTGAAGAGGTTGAAGATGTCCACAAAGTGAGTAGCAATGATGAATCTGTGTTGTGAATTGGTTTTATTGATAATCTGAGTTTGACAGGAAGATTTAATTTTTCAAATCGCCCACGACCCCTTCTGCTGTTGATGCGAGCCCCTGACAACTTTTCCCGTTGATGAAAAAAAAACCGTCTCTTTTACCAATGTAATACATTTTCGTTTTATTTAGAAAAAGCTATTTTCTTTTTGCATTTACTATTGTACCTACTGAACACGTTTATTGGAAAAAGTTATTTACCCAAACATTTCAAAATAATACATATGAGAGCTGTTATTGCAAGACCGTGACAAGCCGCAAAGTTTGAATCAAGGCTACTCGATTGTTCTTGTTTGTTGAAGACGTTTCAACTTTAATCCAAAAGGCCTCTTCAGTTCTTCAAAACTAACCCTAACCCCTCAGAATCTACACGGACGATACCATGACACTGAAACCACGATATTTGTTCACGGTTATCATAGTCCGAATGTATGACAAAAAAAGAAAAAAAAAAGATCTCAGAGGAAGGCAAACATGGAGTCAGTGTTGCTAAATATTGCCAAAGGCACAGTGCACATATATACAGTGGGTACAGTGGTTAATATTGTAGCCATTTGTTAAAATCATTTAAGTTCGTTTTTTCCTCATGAATGTACACAGAGCACCCCATGTTGACAGAAAAAAAACAAAACGGAATTTTTGAAATTTTTGCTGATTTATTTACTCTGGTGCTGTCCATTTTTTTTCTGATCATCCGTAAAATGGTTCTACACCTTCATTGGAGTCCAGCTGTGTTTGATTATACTGATTGGACTCGATTAGGAAAGCCACATCCTTGTCTATATAAGGTCTTACAGCTCACAGTACATGCCAGAGCAAATGAGAATCATGAGGTCAAGGGAACTGCCTGAAGAGCTCAGAGACAGAATTGTGGCAAGGCACAGATCTGGCCAAGGTTACAAAAACATTTCTGCTGCACGTAAGGTTCCTAAGAGCACAGTGGCCTCCATAATCCTGAAATAGTATACGTTTGGGACGACCGGAACCCTTCCTAGAGCTGGCCGTCCGGCCAAACCAAGCAATCGAAGGAGAAAGAGCCTTGGTGAGAGAGGTCATGAAGAACCCAAAGATCACTGTGGCTGAGCTCCAAAGATGCAGTCGGGAGATGGGAGAAAGTTCTCGAAAGTCAACCATCACTGCGGCCCTCCACCAGTCGGGGCTTTATGGCAGAGTGGCCCGACGGAAGCCTCTCCTCAGTGCAAGACTCATGAAAGCCCGCATGGAGTTTGCTAAAAAACAACTGAAAGGCTCCAAGATGGTGAGAAATTAGATTCTCTGGTCTGATGAGACCAAGATAGAAATTATTGGCCTTAACTCTAAGTGGCATGTGTGGAGAAAACCAGGCACTGCTCATCACCTTGTCCAATATGGTCCCAACAGTGAAGCATGGTGGTGGCAGAATTATGCTGTGGGTGTGTTTTTCAGCTGCAGGGACAGGGAAACCAGTTGCAATCGAAGAAAAGATGAATGCGGTCAAGTACGGGGATATCCTGGACGAACACCTTCTCCAGAGCGCTCAAAACCTCAAACTGGGCCGAAGGCTCACCTTCCAACCAGACAATGACGCGAAGCACACAGCTAAAAATATGAAGCAGTGGCGTCAGAACAACTCCGTGACTGTTTTTGAATGGCCCTGCCAGAGCCCTGACTTAAACCCAATGGAGCATCTCTGGAAAGACCTGAAAATGGCTGCCCACCAACGTTCACCATCCAACCTGACAGAACTGGAGAGGCTCTGCGAGGAGGAATGGCAGATGATCCCCAAATCCAGGTGTGAAAGGTTGTTGCATCATTCCCAAAAAGACTCACGGCTGTATTAGCTCAGAAGGGGGCTTCTACTAAATACTGAGCAAATGGTCTGAATACTTATGGCTGTGTGATATTTCAGTTTTAGTTAGTTACATTAATGTAGAAAAAAAATTAACTTAAATGATTTTAGCAAATGGCTGCAATATAAAAAAAGTGGAATTTAAGGGGGTCTGAATACTTTCCGTACCTACTGTACAATGGAAAAGCAGTGAATCATTCACATTGGAAACTTTAGACACAATGTATCTGCTTTCATGGCGCATATACTCTACAGGGTAATAGAAAAGTAACTCCCTATTTTAAAATACTTATTTATTCATATGCTGTAAATTTTTTTTTTTTTTTGTGTGTATGTTCCATGATTAAAGGAGCGAGTCTATTCTACCAATGACTTTAGAAGAACTTGAAGGGCGAATACGAGAAGTTATGTCTTCCGTCCCACAACAGTTCCTTGTGAAATCAGTTAATGCGGTTCCCAGGCGGCTTGAGAAACTGGTGGCTAATGCTGGTGCCCATATCGAATTTTAAATAACACTCCATGCAATACACTTTTTTTCTCATGTTCATTTCTTGTAAGAATTATAGTTCAGAAATTAATTAGTACTTAAAAATAGGGAGTTACTTTTCAATCACCCGGTATATTTATGAGGTCACCTTGCTAAGATAATGCTGGGGGGAAATAAAAACTTTAATAAAAAATTTTAAAAAATTTCAAAGCTTGCTTGCTTTCTGGAGGAATAGAGAAAATCCTGGAGAGGGGGGAAAAAAGGAGGAAAACTTAGCTTTTCGTATCAGCAAAGGGGAGAAAAATCAATTCAAATCAGATTTTTGTCAATTTTATTGTAAGGCCATATTGCCTAGCCAAATGTGTGTTTTCTTGTCTCCCACCAGGCTGTGAGCAGTAAATTGGGTTTCTGTATGAAGACTCATGAGGGTTTAACACACACCTTTGACTTTGTGCACCAGCAGTGGGCCAAAAGTATTAGACCCGGCACACACGTCATTCTGGGTAAAGCACGGCACACTTCGCATCGTCACACTTTGTTGCTCCTCCTGAAGATCAGGATAAACATAATTGTCTCCTCTTGGAAATTTGTCTTGGATATAAGGGAAGCAGATATACTCTTCAGCAAAACAATCATGCCAAATTGTACAAATGTACATACACATGGACATTTTGGTGGTTGGTATTTCTGGGACAGCATTATACTGTGTTCATTCCGATTTCACAGATTGAAATCTTTTATTGTCCATGTAAGCCAGTGCTTCTCAATTGTTTTCTGTTACGACCCCACCAGGAAGAAGAAAACATTTGCAACCCCCTCTCCCCACCCGCAGTGCCCGCGAGTAAGCCACTATATAACATTGAACAATACGACGCCATAGAGCAAATGCAACGAGAGCACTACTGTCATCTACTGCAGTGGATGTGCAATTACACTTTATTTTTTATTATTTCATACGGCAAATCTTGTTCTTCAGGGTCTGGCATCGGAACGTGACCCCCTGGGGGGGTCGCGCCCCACTATTTGAGAAGCACTGGTGTAAACAATCACGACACATCCTTTAGGTCCCCTCCACTGCGGTGTCCCCCAGGGCTCCGTCCTTGGTCCAATACTGTTTTCATTATACATGCTCCCTCTCGGTCAGTTGTTCAGCTGCTTTCAGGAAATATCATACCATTGTTATGCTGATAATACCCAGATCTATTTCGCTGCTAAATGCAATAACTTTAACCAACTCACTGCCCTCTTTGAGTGTCTAGCTGCGACCAAACAATGGATGACCCAATATTTTCATCAGAATCCTGACAAAAACACAAAATCCTGACAAAAAGTTAAAAAAATACAAATCCTAACCGAACGTTATTCTAATTGGTCCAGAAATCTTTGTCACTGCTGCTACTCAGTCTATTGGCCCACTTCACTGGAATATTAACTCCACTGCTAAGAATCTCTGTATTATCTTCGAGTAGTTCATCATGATCATCATGTCTGCAAACGGTCAGTCCTGCAATCTTCGATTAAGAAATATTGCTCGAAGAAGACCTATTTTGCAGCCTTAGGCCTTTAAGTAATTAATCCATACACTTATCTTTTCCTGGTTCGCTTATTGCAACTCCGTCTCAGTCAGTTTTCTCTCAAACATCTATCCATTTTCTGAGCCACTTCTCCTCACTAGAGTCGCGGGCGTGCTGGAGCCTATCCCAGCTATCATCGGGCAGGAGGCAGGGTACACCCTGAACTGGTTGCCAGCCAATCGCAAGGCACATACAAACAAACAACCATTTGCACTCACACTCACACCTACGAACAATTTAGAGTTGTCAATTCTATGTTTTTGGGAAGTGGGAGGAAACCGGAGTGCCCGGAGAAATCCCACCCAGGCACGGGGAGAACATGCAAACTCCACACAGGCGGGGCCAGGGATTGAACCCCGGTCCTCAGAACTGTGAGGCAGACGCTCTAACCAGTCGGTTACCATGCCGCCTTCTCTCAAACAATTACAGTTAATCCAAAATAAAGCTAGACTTTAACAAACAAGCAGCCGTTTGGCCCACATATTCCCTGTCCTTGCATCCCTCCATTGGCTTCCAGTAAAATTCAGAATCAACTATCCGATCCTTTTGAATACTTATGAAGCACTTCATGACCTCGCTCCTACCTACATCTCTGAGCTACTTGTCCCCCATTCCACCACACAACCGCTCCACTCCACTAAGCTTTGCCTTTTAGCCACCCCCCGCACGAACTGCAAATCTAAAGGTGACAGTGCATGTTTAGACCAAACTGTGTGGAATTAACTTTCCACAATCTATTAGATCTGCCAAATCCTTGGACTGTTTCAAACACCGCCTAAAAACTCATATCGTCAAGCCTTTCCTTAGACCTCCTTTTTGTTCCCATGCCCTGTCCTTAAAACCGTATCACCAAAATCAACACTGATGCTCACACTAAACAGAATATTCAAAATTCTTGCACTGCTTTTGTTGTGTTTTAGTCATCACCAATGAGTGCCTGAGATGTTTAGCGCTGACAGATGCCACCTGTGTGGTCCATTTCGGATTCCCAAGGTCTCCCAAAATGTTTGGAAGCAGACTCTTCTGCATGAGCAGCAACTTCCGAAACCTCTCAGAGCCTGTAAGACCAGGACCGGGTGTTGTAGATCTGGACTGGATGCGACTCTTAATTGCATCTCTTTTTTCCTTCTCAAGCCTTCCTCCCAGAACACAACGTCGAAAGGTCCTCAAGTCTGCAAGTCCTTTCTGCTGGTCTCTGAGAGGAACGCGCAGCACGTTGGTGGCCTGGTGCGCTATCTCAAACGAAGCCACGCTCTGCTACCAGCAGAGCTGCTGGCCTTCGCGGAAGCGGCTGACGAGGCCCAAGAGGAGGGCAAGACTGAGCGGCCGCTCTGTCGCCACCTGAAAAGTTTTGGAGTGTGCAGGTTTAAACAACATTTGAAGATAATATGGATAAGAACAATACAAATGTTTTTGTACAAACATTCAATTTACAAACCTTCAGGCAAACCCTCGTTTTTGTGGGTGATGCCAAACTCAACATCTTCCATTTAAGGATTGTGGAGGCCACTGTGCTCTTAGGAACCTTAAGTGCAGCAGAAATGTTTTTGTAACCTTGGTCAGATCTGTCCCTTGCCACAATTCTGTCTCTGAGCTCTTCAGGCAGTTCCTTTGACCTCATGATTCCGTGCCGCCTTCTCTCAAACAATCACAGTTAATCCAAAGTACAGCAGCTAGACTTGAACAAAGAAGCAGCCGTTTGTCCCACATAATCCCTGTCCTTGCATCCCTCCATTGGCTTCCAGTAAAATTCAGAATCAACTATCCGATCCTTTTGAATACTTATGAAGCACTTCATGACCTCGCTCCTACCTACATCTGAGTTACTTCTCCCTCATTCCACCACACAACCTCTGCACTCCACTAAGGTTTGCCTTTTACTGTGAGGCAGATGCTTTCACCAGTCGACCACCGTCCCATGACGTGTAACAGAATATAGCCAATCAAGAAAAGATCCCCGTTTCTGAAACATGGAAAAGATATCCGGAAGTGTTTCTTCTTCAGTTTTGTGAGATTTGAGATTGACGGCGGAACATAATCTTTGTGTGTGGTGTTCTGTGTTGAGATTGTCGGAGCACACCACACAAAATACAATCAAAATTGTTAAATGCCTGATGTTTTTATCTTTATGCATAAAGTCTGTCATAGATTAAAAAATAATCTTGATTTGAAAAATCTTTGTGTGTGGAAGGCCTTAATCCACCTGTAAAGTTCATAGTGCTTTTAAAGTTCATGCTCAAATTTCTTCTGAAAGTCAAATATTCCTTTCTTATTTTGAGTGGTGTGTGTGTGTGTGTGTGTGTGTGTGTGTGTTTTGCTGTGCAGGTTCAGCGTGTGTCCAGACCGCCACAGGCTCATTTCTCAGCTGGATCAGTCCAATCTTCCGGCTTCTGGACTCATAGAGGTCACCATACCACAACGATACCAACCAGAGATGGGGACTCGAGTCATTGTGACCACATTTTGATGACTGACTTGACGAGACAGTAAAGGGGAAAGAGAGTGAAAATTGTTTTGGGCAACAATATATTGTATGTGCCCTCAGTAGTCTAAACACAGTATTCTGATTAATATTGTGTTTGTTGAATTAAACAGATTTTCACCTATTCCAAGAGGCGGCCATGTTCGGGCAGTATTGCCCTCTGTGGTCAATTGAAATGAATGTCACAGGTGCTGACAGATGCACTTGATGTCCTGATCGCTGTTTATATTCCCATCATTTACTGTTGAGACCAACGTCAACACAACACCCTCCCAAATTCATTTTCAATAGCTAATTTAATACACTAAATTTATTACGCTGTCATTGATTAAATGCTAGAATATGGCACGAGCTCGTCGATGTTAGCGGCTTGCAGCTTGCTACCTGAGGGCCTGTAAACAGCCAGCGGACTACTTGTCCGAGGCAGTTTGATAGGCGAAAATGTATCTGCACACTTACCTTTGATGCTCACTGCGTGACACAGTTGCAGTTCCTTCCAATCCATTTTTAACATATTAGGTTTGCTCAAATGTAAGGGAACACACTAGCCTGTAGCTACATTAACTGTGACGTCACTTCCTTTTGCCCAAAGTCAGGACGCTGTTAACGTCACATTCTCACGACTTTTGCACTCAGAATGATGTAAAAATGGCGGCTTACGATGCGGTGTTTTAAAAGTAATTTTTGGAATAAATAGTAGATTTAAGTGACCCGCATTAGATAAAAAATACAGTATATGGACAGTATATTGTTCCCCATGAAGACTTGACAGATTGGATTGTTGTTCATTGTATATGCTTGGTTTAAAAATAAAATATAAAATAGACGATAACGTAACATGTCGGTATGAACACGTAGGCTGGGAATGGCACTGTCATGATTGGAGGATTAGCCTGTCAATCAGTCCAACACATTCTCTCACATCAGACAGCATTAACATGTCATGTGCAGGTGCTCAGTTATTTCTTTTGGCTATAAAAACTACGTGTGATGTAAAAGAGCAAAGTTTTACAAAATCCCCCTGAAAAAGGTTTAGAATTGCCTGTAGATTTCTCAAAAGTGTTACCTCATCTCTCCTCACTTCAGCATAGATCCTTGGCACCAAGGTGCCATTAAAGCACTACCTTTGTATTTGTCAGGGATTTGATACCTTCCTGCGGCATTTTACGGTGTTTCGGAAAGAGGACATAGGCCAGGTATGATGGGATGGGTTCCAAAACCAAAATCCGCAAACAGGCGAATCACAAAAAGGTGGCGGAACACTGTGCATCTTGAAAATCAATCAATCTGATTTTGTTTGGTGTGTAAAACAAGTTTTGTCACTCGGATATTAAAATATAGGAGTCTTGAAGTGGTATTCAATTGGAATGCATTATCATGAGAGATGTTATACATACAGGTTAGATAAATTTACAAATAATATCATCATCTGTCCGTTTTGGACATTTCATGACGGCGAGATACTGCAATTAAGACTGCATCAACAAGGTGACTTGATCTGTAATAATAACCTGTGACTTGCCAAGACTAAATGACGAGGACTTGCACGTGTGTATCGTCGTCCCACCTCTGCTACTTTCTCATACAGTAAACCCCAGCTATTGTTGGGGCATAGGGATTGAACCCCGCAGCATAGCAAGAAATAGCAAGTGGTTGAGGATATGTCTACTATTGGTTATATTAATTATAGTTCAAAGCATATGCGACAAACTATGATCCCATAACTGAAGTATCATTTCTAACTTCACAACTTGATCATTAAAAATAAATATCTTGCAGCTGAATTGATTTCAGCACTGGAAAAACATGCACACAACAGACTCTACAAAACTTCAACGAACTGCCCTGGCAAAACTTAGCCCCCCTCCCCGACACACATCATTTCAATGTAATTCCTTGACACAATTACTACTAAAATATTATCCAGGGCATTGCCACCACTTTGTGGTATCCTGGTGTAGCCGAAAGTACAAAAATACGTCTTAAATGCTGCAAGGTAAATTTTTCAGCAAATAACAGAAGATGGGTTAAAACAATAGGTGACTTTGCAAATGGTAAGCCACAAATATGACTATGAAGAGAAAAATGAGTCCATGAGCTGGTGAGATGATCCGTGAACTTTGTGCAGGTGTTGCCTCTCTACGTCAAGACGGCATCTGTCTTCTTTGGTCGAATAATCCGGGAGGAGGACGGCGTGTTTGACCGCATGGTGGCTGACATGACGTCTTACTATGCTGACCACCAGCTGTTTTCTGAGGAGGTGCAAGAAGGAGGCTTGTACGCTGTGCAGGAGGACCAAGACTTCCACAGGTTTTGCCCTCTTCACAATACAGTAAACTCACATTTATCGCGGCCGATGTGTTCCCCACCCATCTGCGGTAGTATACTTAAACACGAAACATATAATTAACATTTTCATATAACAACATATAATTAACAACATTTTCAACCAAAAGCATACAGTACATTATTACTCACAGGTGTGTGTGTGTGTGTTTGTGTATATATGTGTGTATATATATACACACATATGTGTGTGTGTGTTTGTGTATATATGTGTGTATATATATACACACATATGTGTGTGTGTGTGTGTGTGTATATATATATATATACACACACACACACACACACACAATTCCACACAATTCCAATGAAGTTGGGACGTTGTGTTAAACATAAATAAAAACAGAATACAATGATTTGTAAATCATGTTCAACCTATATTTAATTGAATACACTTAAAAGACAAGATATTTAATGTTCAAACTGATAAACTTGATTGTTTTTAGCAAATAATCATTAACTTTGAATTTTATGGCTGTAACACATTCCAAAAAAGCTGGGACAGGTGGCAAAACGACTGAGAAAGTTGAGGATTTCTCATCAAACACCTGTTTGGAACATCCCACAGGTGAACAGGCTAATTGGGAACAGGTGGGTGCTATGATTGTGTAGAAAAGGAGCTTCCCTGAATTGCTCAGTTGTTCACAAGCAAAGATGGGGTGAGGTTAACCTCTTTGTGAACAAGTGCGTGTGAAAATAGTCCCAACAGTTTAAGGACAATGTTCCTCAATGTACAATTGCAAGGAGTTTAGGGATTTCATTATCCACAGTCCATAATATAATCAAAAGGTTCAGAGAATCTGGAGAAATCACTGCATGTAAGTGGCAAGGCCGAAAACCAACATTAAATGCCCGTGACCTTCGATCCCTCAGGCGGCACTGCATCAAAAACCGACATCAATATGTAAAGGATATCACTGCAGGGGCTCAGGAACACTTCAGTAAAACCAATGTGCGTATATACAGTTCGCCGCTACATCCGTAAGTGCAAATTGAAACTCTAAAATGCAAAGCAAAAGCCATTTATCAACAACACCCAGAAACGCCGCCGGCTTCTCTGGGCCCGAGCTCATCTAAGATGGACTGACGCAAAGTGGAAAAGTGTTCTGTGGTCCGACGAGTCCACATTTCAAATTGTTTTTGGAAATTGTGGACGTCGTGTCCTCCAGGCCAAAGAGGAAAAGAACCATCCGGACTGTTATGGACCCAAAGTTCAAAAGCCAGCATCTGTGATGGTATGGGGCTGTGTTCATGCCAATGGCATGGGTAACTTACACATCTGTGAAGGCACCATTAATGCTGAAAGGTACATACAGGTTTTGGAGAAACATGCGCTTCCATCCAAGCAATGTCTTTTTCATGGACGCCCATGCTTATTTCAGCAAAACAATGCCAAGCCACATTCTGCACGTGTTACAACAGCGTGGCTTCGTAGTGAAAAGGTCCGGGTGCTCGACTGGCCTGCTTGAAGTCCAGACCTGTCTCCCATTGAAAATGCGTGGCACATTATGAAACGTAAAATACGACAACGGAGACCCCAGACTGTTCAACAGCTGAAGCTGTACATTAAGAAAGAATGGGAAAGAATTTCACCGATTAGTGTCCTCAGTTCCTAAACGTTTATTGAATGTTGTTAAACGAAAAGGTGATGTAACACGGTGGTAAACAATCAAGTTGATCAGTTTGAACATTAAATATCATCTCTTTGTAGTGTATCCAATTAAATATTGGTTGAATATGATTTGCTAATCATTGTATTCTGTTTTTGTTTAACACAACGTCACAACTTCATTGGAATTGGGGTTGTGTATATATATATATATATATATATATATATGTATGTATGTATACACACACACACACACAGCAGCTGAAATATAAATATATTTCCAAAGGTGCTATTGGCCTGAAATTTCACCAGATGTTTTGGAACAACCCATGTAATCCATACATACAAAGAAAGTAGAACAAATAAGCTTAGAAATGTGTAAAAATGTGAAATGACACAGGGAAAAAGTATTGAACACTTGGAAAAAAGGGAGGTGCAAAAAGACATGGAAAGCCAAGATAACACAACAATGAATATCAGCAGGTTGAGTCCTAATTGATGGCCTACAAAAAGGTCTCATTGCCGAGGTGTGAGTCAAGACACATCAAGACGGGTAAGAGCAGAGAGCTGTCTCAAGACCATCGCAAACTAATTGTTGCAAAACATAACAATGACATTGGTTATAGGCGCATATCTAAGCTTCTGAACGTTCCAGTGAGCACAGTTGGGGCCATAATACGCAAGTGGAAAGCCAATCATACCACCATAAATTTGTCTCGATCAGGTGCTACTGATAAAGATTTCTGACAGAGGAGTGCAAAGAATACTCAGAAGAGTTGTCCAAGAACCAAAGACCACCTGTGGAGAGCTTCAAAAAGACCTGGGGCCTCATGTACAAAAGGTGCATACGTACAAAAATGTGGCGTACGTTCTTTTTCACAGCAAAGTTCCGAAGTATCAAGAGTAAAATGACAATGGCAATGTGTGGTGTCTCACACCGTCACGGCTGCCGTACGCTCGTTTCTACAGCTGTTGGTCCTTTGGCGACACTTAGAGGTGATGCTGGGAAATTTAAATCTGCACATCAGAGAGACACGAAAAAATAGCACTGATGAACAATTAATGCCCGGCAACATTTGATTTCAACAACTTAAAAGAGGCAATGACTCATTCATCTGTCAACCAGTGTATATAATGAATCACTGATATTTGTGAGGACATCTATTAATTGATCAAGGTGATCATTTATGCCGCCTATTGCCCTCACAATCTGTTCTTGTGACTCCAGCACATGCTCTGAAAAAAATAAAAGTCATTTGAATTTACTTAATTTGAACATGTACATTGGTTACGCATTAATAAAATGTGTTAAAATGAGAGGTGTAAATTATGTTATTTTAACACATTTTAATCATGTGTAACCAATGTACATGTTCAAATTAAGAAAATGCAAAGGATTCTTTATCAGTGTGCACGGGTGAGGACACGGCCAGTCGGGCGGGCAGCAGCAGCTGGTTGTTGGAGCATAATTGTGTCGGAGACGCTGGGGATGCCGGGAACGGTGGACGAATCCTCCGCGTCTGTGACACCGGGGACTTTGGACTAATCCCCCAAACATGTAGCGCATGGCTGCGACTGAGTGTCCTCTGAGTCAAAGTTTTTTAATTCAAAAGATTACAAATACCATACATACAACATTTCTTCAAAAAGCTTTATCTTATCGGGCTGAGTGTAGGTTATTGTGTGAACACATTTGTTGTGAGTTATAAGAATAACCACCGCCTGTTTTGGGCACACTTTGGCAGTGGGCATCTGTCCTCTGCTTCACATGCACCATTATGTACGACCGCTTCTTTTTTAGTTCACCGTGTGTGCGCTGTTGTGACCCCACAGCATTGACAGCCACACACGCCGTCTCATTCACTCCTCTTGCTCCTCTTGCCACGCGCTTCTTTATGCGAGTGGTCAGCGTCGCAAAGTGGATTATTTTTTTTTGCCCACCACTTAATTGAGCAGTGTCTCAACTTCACATTCAGAATTTTTTTTTCTTCATTACCTTTCTCATTTTCTTTTTTTCTGATCATGCAAAGATTGGAATCGTGGGGTCCAGGGTTCATTTAAATATGATTTGCATATTTAAATGTGGGTGTAGACAGGGAGGAGTCGGCTACTCCAACATGTGCGCTCAATTCTACGTTGATTAGGATGTACAAGGAAACGTGCTTGGATTCATGCGTACGCACAGATTCTTAAATCTGGATATTTTTGTGCTTACGACATTTTTGGGATTTGAGCGTACACCGTGTTTCAGTAGGAAATCCACACAAGTCTTTGTACATGAGGCCCCTGGAATTAGCAGGTACTGTTGTCACAAGGAAAACTGTAATGTACTTCGCCGCCATGTACTATATGCACACTCACCATGCAAGACCCCATTGCACGGGAAAAAAGCATGTCAAAGCTCATTTAAAGTTTGCTGAACAACATTTGGACAAGCCGGTTAAATACTGGGGGACAAAAATCTGCTGCCATCTACGAGGATGATGAAAATGAAACGAGGGTGGACATTTCAGCAGGATAGTGATCCAAAACATACTGCCAACAAAACTCTCAATTGGATTCAAAGAAAAAAATAAAGCTGCTAAGAATGGCCCAGCCAATTACCTGACTTGAATCCAATCGAAAATCTATGGAAAGAACTGAAACTCAAGGTCCATAAAAGAAGCCCATGGAACCTTGTAGATTTGAAGACTGCTTGTGTGGAGGAATGGGCCAAAATCACACCAGAGCATTGCATGCGACTATTTTCTCCATACTGGAGACGTCTTGACGCTGTCATTGCAAACAAAGGCTCAATAAATACCAGCTGGCGTGTTCTATACTTTTTCCCTGTCTCATTTCACATTATTACGCACAACTTAATTTCTGAGCTTCTTTCTTTGGATGTATGGATTACTTGGGTTGTTCCTAAAATCTGGTGAAATTTTCATGTCAATAGCACCTTTGGAAATATATCTGAGTAAAAAGGTGACGTGTTAAATACTTATTTCAGCTGCTGTATATACACACACACATTGTATCTTCAGAACAATGAACATTACTTCCTGGGGACCATCTCTGCCTTTACTCTCAATTACGGTGCATGTCTTCCAGTTGAGTGTAGAAACATGAGCAATGAAATCAATAGAACGTTTATAAAAAAAAAAAAAAAGAAATTAAAGTTTGTGCCACATTTTGTGCTCCAATGCAATGGACATTCTACTGCTCCTTCTGGTGTGCACACCTTGGCCACTTGAGGGTGCTATAATAGACATGGAGCTGGTGTTCACACCTCAGCTGCAGTAAGTCGTTCTTCGCAGAGGATAAACTTGGTAGAAGAGGTACGATTAATCAACAGCTAATCGCTTATCAAATTAATCAATAATTAACAAATATTTTGATAATCGTTTAGAGACTTGTCCAAATCCTCAGAATTTCTGTGTCTCAACTGTAAATTTTCTCTTGATTTCTGAAGTCTTCCATGGAAGCAAACGGACCATCTTTGAATCAAAATAAGACATTTGCAAACATCTACTTTTACTTTGGAAAACAATGATCAACATTTTTGCTGATTTACTGACGGCTGTTATGGACCAAACCATTAACTGAATCCTAATCAATTTAAGTTTGTGCATTTTCTCCATTGTCAATTTGAAATAATGTCCAGTTTTTTAAATAAAGGAATGGAAATTCAAATGTTTTTAATTAAATTAATCGGGGGGGGGGGGGGGGCAAACCATTAGATTCATCTATTTAAAAAATCCTTAGTTGCAACCCTTTTTGTGTTATATTTGGTTACTTGTGTTACTGCGCTGTTTTTGTTCAAATACTGTATAAAAAGTGTTACAATGCCGCAAGATTGATGCGAGCTCCAACAGCACATCTATGATGTTTTGCATTGTGCATTAAGCCAGCTGACCTTTGTAAGACAAACTTCATGTGCTTTAACTACACAAGGCGTAATTCTCTTTTTTTATGTTTAGTGTTAAAGTAAACTTCAAGTGGGTGTCACAATAAATGGCTTGAAGCCGCTCTTGCCCTCCCCCCACAAAAAAAAATTATTGTTCTGCCAAACTGCTGCTTGTTGTGAAGCGA
The DNA here is from genome assembly GCF_024500275.1 of Phycodurus eques. NCBI lineage: Eukaryota > Metazoa > Chordata > Actinopteri > Syngnathiformes > Syngnathidae > Phycodurus > Phycodurus eques. The sequence continues at coordinate 2,164,275 of NC_084526.1, forward strand.
GTTCAGCAAATTTTTGCAATCAAGTCAAAGCAAAAAAATCGTCCAAATGAAAAACTCGTAAGTCAGCTTACTTGTATCTCAAGGCACCACTGTAATATTGTGGCCAGTGCACGAAAGATGAACAGCAATATAGTGGGCGGTCACATTCTTGGACTTATTTTAAGCATAGTTCCTCCTCCTCCTGCAGGGTGAAGGTCTTGACTGTCCCCGACACCAAAGGCCGGCTATTTTTCAGTGTCCTTGTTCGCTTCATTGATGTTGGCAAAGAGAGAGAAGTCAAATCCCACCAGATCCTGCAGCTACCGGAAGAGTTCCACTCTGTGCCCGGCCAGGCTGTGGAGATGATTGTGTGCCAGGTGAAGCCTGGTGACGCCGAGGCTGACTGGCATCCAAAGGTGCCCAATGCCGTTTTGCTGCCAACACACTTTACATCCAGGCTCCTCACAGGGAATCCTTCTATAGTTGTGATCCATCTCACTGCTCGCTGACACTGTTGTTGAGTGTTAGTGCTAGAACATTGGGGGACAATTTGTTCAGGAATAAGCATATGAGCATATGATCATCCACTCGGATTCAACTGCTCCTGTCCATTGTGTCCACAAAACTAAAGCAAACTGTCAAACCCTGTTGAGGTGAAACACAATGACAGTAAAGCATAAGTAGCCAGCTAATTCAATGTCCAATGGCAACACTGAACTAAAAAAAAATCAGTTAAACATCATTCTTGCCAGCAAGCTTATTGGACACAAAAAGGAAAGGAACTGAAAAGGGTTTGACTCATGTTTGAACACCTTCAGGTGACTAGAGCCGTCAGCCAGAAGATCCAAGGTGTCAAGCACAGAGCCAGAGCCGTGCACAGTCTGGGAAACACAGTCTTCCTGGATATTATGGTATGCTCTGACTGATGAGATGGAACTGTGACACTTTTATAACCATTTTGATTGATGTGCTTCTTGGAGGTTCGGGAGACTCGGGTGCCTGGTATGAAGACGGTAATCAGTGAGTACAACGTACCCACGCTCATTCTGAACACGGGCATGGCCGAACGAAACCCGGGTCACCTGGACCAGCTGAAGGCGCTCAGTCGGGAAGGAGTGACCGATCGTGCGTGCGGGTAAGGAAGCTCGTAAGGAACGTCAGGTTCCAGCAGCCACCTGGACTACTCTTGGACATCACATTTTTTCATTTAATTTGTTTTCGTCATTATAATCTGTGCATCCATTTTCTATTGCGCTTACCCTCATTAGGGTCGCGGTTGAGTTGGAAACAATCCTAGCTGACTTTGAGGGTACAACTTGGACCGGTCACCTGCCAATAACAGTGCACATATAGACAAACAACCATTCACCTTCACAGCTTTGAACAATTTTGTATTTAATTAACCTAAGAAGCAGGTTTATGGAAAAGTATGCAGAAACAAATCCACTCGAGCATGGGGAGAACATGCAAAATCCACACAGGAAGGTCAATTGAGCTCCTGGAGTGCCTTGCCTCGCTCAAGGGGGACCTCTGCAGTAGCCAGCAAGCAGACTATCAACAACTACTTGCGACTTTATATTTGTGTCCGCAGCAGGAATCGAACCAGTGACCCTCCAGCGGAACCCGAGTCCTTACAGATGAGCAATTGTTTCACTATCGGAAACAAAACAGTGGAAGGAGTCAAGGAACCGGAATTACCAGAACACAAGTCACTTCCTCTTCTCCAGGAAGCAGACGAGAAGACAAACATCCAAACTTCTTCTGATATCAGGTTGCGTTTACACTTCGGGAAATATATGATCACAAGTTTGTTGTTCAAAAAGAAAGTAACAGAAACCTTTTTGACTGGGCAGCGGAACTGAAACCAACCCAACAATTAACCAGCCTCCTCATCTTAACACCTTCAAAGACGGTAAAAAGTTGCATGTTGTTGACATGGTGGCTGTAACAGAAATGGAAATAGTGAGTTGATGTTTGTTTGTGATGTGTTCAGGTGATCCCGCTGGTGACGATCAAAACAATGAGCTGCTCATCACTTGCCATGGAGACATGACAAAGAGGTATGCTAGTAATGATGACAAAGATGTATGTATGCCTTTACAGTAGTTCTCAAACTGCAGTCACGGGACAACTGTGAGCTGTAACTCAGGGGTTTGTGAAATAATTTGCAATAAATTGTCTTTTTTATTTTATTTTTTTTAATTGTGTACCTACAAGCAGACCAACAAATATACTAAACCAATTACAGGCTTACAGGTGCCTCATCGCCTTTTTAAAAAAAATTCTTTAAAATTTTTAACTTTACAAGCTGTTGCTCGATCCAATTTACTTCTGAAGTACAAATATGTACAGTAATTACTTGGGATGCACCGAAAATGTTTGGCCAAAAATGTCCTAAAAGTGTATTTTTGGTTTTGGGCTGAAAGACTTTTGTCGGCGAAACAAAGTGGCCAAAACAGGATGCAATTCTCTGGATAAAGCTTGGAGGGGCCACCGACAACAAAGTGGCGTGCTCCGTGGGCTTCTCAGTCTCGCTGTTAAGCAGTTATGACAGTCCATCAAAATATGGCTTAATCAGGCCTCGGCGGTCATAAAACAATAAAGATGCATATCTCAAAATAGCTCTTCTTTGATGAACATTTGGTAGCTGGCCAGTAGACTTGGATAGCTTGCGTTCATACGTTTTGACAGACAATATGAAAAGGCAATATGAAGGCAAGTTGCTCCGCGCTGAACCAATCATGTGGCGTGAATAGAACCATATAAAGTTAGGTTGACACACAGAGTATATTAATTAAGCAAGGTGCAACAAGCGCTAATGTTTGTAGCCTACTGCTGCAACTGTGGGAGATTAGTTTCTTGTGAGACATTACCAAACCAAAATAACTCGACTGCCAAAATTTACAGGCCTTTCTTATGGACGATGTCATCATGTACCCCACGCTCCTCGGAAAACAACAGATTGTTTTGCAAAAAACATGCTACCAGTAAGCGCATTTGAAAATATGGGATTCAAGTGAATAATTAAATTAATGCCAGGAAATGGAAAACTTGAAAGCTTTTGCATGGTCAGATTATTCATGTTTATGAATATGTACGTTGTATTTGTCTTACACAGTTGTACAGTATAATGTGCAGGGATCTCGTTTGACGTGTGTCCTGTGTCTGAGATGCACAAGAATGAGCGAGGACGCATAAAGTAAGCTCAATCAATGTATAGGGGAAAATTAAAGACTCACATTTTATAAATCTATGCCCCCATCGAGAGGTTATGAAAAAGCTGTACACTTTAATTCCAATATGTCACCGCCCCCCTAGAAGTTATGAAAAAGCTTTACACTTTCATTCTAGTATGCCACCGCCATCTAGAGGTTATGAAAAAGGTGTAGCCAACACGTTCTTTCCAATATGACAGGCGTACATATTACTGCGTATATGTACAATTGTGCCCATAAGTTAACATACCCAGGCAGAATTTGTGAAATATTCAATCAACCATTGTTAAGTTCTTTATGGTTATGTTTTGTTTAATGATAATGCTGATCTGAAATGCTTGACAGTTTAGTTTGAATCCCATTAAAATAAAATAAAATTTGTTTTGCCTGGTCCTTCATGTTTTCTTTAAAGAATTGTACACATCTTACAAAATTCTGCCTGGGTAATCAAAAATATGAGCACAACTGTGTGTTTTCTCATTTACTAAATACAAGTAGGGCTGTGAATTTCAAAATAAGAGAAAGTAAACAAAGTATTTCAAAATAAGAGCAAGTAAACAAAGTATTATGTGTTCAAATAAAGTGCTTAACTTCAGAATAATTACAGTGGGTATGGAAATTTTTCAGACCCCATTAATTTTTTTCACTTTGTTATATTGCAGCCATTTGTTAAAATGATTTAAGTTACATTTTTTTTCCCTCATTAATGTACACACAGCACCCCATATTGACAGAAACAATGGAATTGTTGAGATTTTTGCTGATTTATTAAAAAAGAAAAACTGAAATATCACACAGACATAAGTATTCAGACCCTTTGCTGTGACACTCATATTTAACTCTGGTGCTGTCCATTTCTTCTGATCATCCTTAAGATGGTTGTACACCTTCATTGGAGTCCAGCTGTGTTTGATTATACCGATTGGACATGATTAGGAAAGCCTGTCTATGTAACACTTTACAGCCTGTGTATATAAGACTTTACAGTGCAGGTCAGAGAAAACGAGAATCATCATACAATACATTGATATTTTTCTTAATTAATAAAATGTAACAAAAAATGTGTGCTTTGTTTCCGGAATGAATTAATGTATTGAAACTCATTTCGATGGGGAGAATGGATTTAATATATGAAAAATTTAGTTACAAGTTTGGTCATGGAAATAATTAAACTTGTTAGTCTGGGGGGAGGGGGGCAAATAAGTTTGACAACCACTGCGTTACTTGTCAATGTGTCACCTTGACGCCGCCGTTTGTCAGTCTGCACCCTCAGGTCCGCTGGTACCAGACGTCCACATCATTGAGCGTCACGCTGAAGATGAGGGACCCGCAGCGTCAGCGCTGCGACTTCCACCCGGACCGCGCGGTCTACAGGTCTGTCAGGACGCCGCTGCCCGTTGCTTGCGTGCCTCAATCGGCCATCGGCGGCCACTGGGGCCTTTTGGCCAGAGCTCTGTACACTGGAGGCAGTGGCTACATGTTTAGCAAGGCTCACTTTGTCTGAAGGGAGCGCTCACGCCCTCATCATGCTTGTGTTTTCAAATCATTTTACACTTGACTCATCATTCGTAGTCTGTCTACAAAAGCTGCTTGTCTTTTGTGCTACAGTGGCACCTTCACTTACAAGTGCCCCACTTAGGTTTTTCCAATCGCGAACCATCACTTGGTTAATGTTGTGTGTATGTGATGTAATTATGTAGTTTATGCTTTATTCATTTTATTTATTTATATGCATTTATACAATACAAAGCTATTTTTCTTTATTAAAAACTTTTGGAGGGTCTGGAACAGATTAATGGCATTTCAAATCGTTTCAACAGGCAAAAGCGATTTGATATTTGAGGAAATTGTATTCAAAATTGGACAGAACAAAAATAAACTTGTCAAGGTACCACTGTATATTGAAATAAGGATGACTTTCTCAGCTTACTCCCAAATGTACTTCCTCAGATTAAAATGTGGGCTTGTTAAAGATTAAAAACAAAATGTGGGCCTGTTGAACACTTTGCTGTTATTCTGTTGTATGAATGTCTACAGGTATTGTACCTTCTGCCATCTTGTGGAAGAGGATTTCTTCTGCCTGTCACAATACATCCCTGGCATAGTTGGGAAAAAGCATTTTTTGTTCTTACATTTTAAATTGGCCATATACCTGTAACAGACTGTTGAGCTGCCATCTTTTTCAAGAATGTTTGTCACTTTTAGTTTGTCTTGGTTGTCAACCTTTTTCTCAAGCTTGTAATAAAACCTTGATTCAATCGTTTAACATCACGTGATTATTACTGTATTTTTCATTCATGACTGCTCGCTTGCTGTGCTAATATGTAGAACTTGGAGAGACGTCTTATTGAGAACACAATGAACAGTATATTCAAAGTTACCCACAATAACAGTGGAAAAAAATGATTGAAGTGACAACAAGGTTCATAAAGAGCGAGCAGCGTACATTATAAGCCTTGATGTGTGTGTGTTCAGTGGAAACGTGGATGGTCGCCGCTACAGAGCGGATCTGGATCTCTACGCGGGCGTGTTGGCCGAGCGCTGCCGCTGCGAGTTGAAGTCCAACGAACCTGTCCTCACACTGGTCAAACGAGAGTGCGGCTACTGGCCCACGCTTCTCAGGAGCAAGGTGCTGATTGATGTCAACCCCTCGCATTCCCATCAAAGCAACATGTTGAGCCCATTGTGCTTTTCCCCCACAGAACATTTTTGTGAGTTACGATATGGAGCACCTGGAGGAGGAGGAAGACAACGTGTCAACTCATAGTAAGAACATTACAAACACTCTTCAGTAGGTCTGGGTGATTAACCGATTTTATCCATTAATTTGAATTGAATAATAATCATTTTCTTTGAGCGGAATCATTTTCATATTGTTTCTCCTTTGATATCCACAAGATGGAAACTTCTGTGCTTTGAGCCGCCAATATTTTGCCGCAGTGGCTGTGCCTAACCTGTACAACGTCACGTGAGAAAAGATTGTGAGAGAGCTGGCAATAGACGTCGAGCAGCCAATACATAAAATTGGACAGCTCATTTGATGATGATAAATTGTTAATGATTGTGTTCACATACAGTATTTCTATTTTCTGTGGAAGTTGATGCAAGTCAATGCTGTTAAAGGTCCCCCTCCATCAGAATCCATTTTTTACTGTTTTATGCATGACACGGTTCAAGTTTGACATCTGTGATTTGTCGATGGAATGCAAAATTTAATAAACGGCACGGGGCTTGCAAAATGGGTGGATTTGAAATCGCTGACATAGTAATCTAGTTTTGGCAATTAATGTTCAAAGTACCTGCCGACTTTGTGGTTGGTACCCACTTTGTTGTTGGTGCCCACCCGCTCAACTCAGCCGAACAGCAACATGTCATTTCCAGGTTTTAAACAAGAGAGTCTCAGCCACTGCCAAACCTTAAAAATAGCCTATAAAGTATACGTGTTGTCTTTTACAACAATACTTATTCATACTATATTCATAATTTATGACGTAATAGTGGATGAAATAGCCAATCAGTGGGAGCGGCCGACCAGCATAAACCTTATTTTCATCCACGTCCCCTTTCGGCTTATATTTCCCTAGTGGGCCAACAATCCAACGCTTTGGCGAAATGTGCTTCACAATGATAGTACCGGGGGACGGGCGCCGGCTGTGATGGTTGCGCGTTGGAGGGGCTGAAATGGAGAGCAGAACAGGGAAGGGAAACAATTAGATTTTTAGCACCACACATCTACTGACGGAAAAATAACCACCATAAGTCGGGTTTTGTGGCTCCACATACAATATACGTATACTGTATTGTATTATTTTTATACAACTGCAAAAGCATGGCGTGATTGTCGAGGAAGAATCGTATTGCCACAAAGAAAGTAAACGGGAGAATAAAGGAGAGACTAAGAACATTTTTACAGGCTGTTGGCAATGATTGAGCACCGTCGCTCAATGCACGCAGGGCCTTTCAGCTGCAAATATTCGCATTAAGTCATGATGTGAATGTCAGAGTTTGCTGTAATTGTTAATTGACGAGTGCTCAGAATGAGTGTGTGTGTGTGTGTTTGTGTACGTCTGTACTTCATCTATGTGCCCTGAGCAACCTCGGCACACGGGACACTGCTTTGTTGTTTAGGTGTCGCGTTTGTGGGCGACACGGGAGGAGACTACCACTTTGTCGAAAGAGACAGCAGCACCGACAGCGACTCCACCTGCTGAAGATCGTCAATTTTATGCTGCAAGGAGACATCCAAGCCCTTCGTGACAGTGCTTGTGTCACAACAAGAGGTTTGGATTCTAAAAGTCCTCCAAAAGACTGAAGAACATGTAGAGATGTGACCAAAGACGTAAAAAAATAAATCTGGACCATGACCCACGAGGGTCCCATAAATTAACCCAGCTTGACATCGTCATTATGCAACGCAATTGGCTAGTTCCAAAATTGACCATATATAAGGAACATTTTCCACAGAAACCTCTAATTATATATACAGGACCATAAAAAAGTATTTGCCCCCTTCTCAAATTATTATTTTTTGCATAGTTTCCCCACTTTAAGATGTCAAACAAATGTAAATATTCGACAAAGATATAAGCCAAGTAAACATAAAATGCAGCTTTTTAAATGATTTCATTTATTAAGAAAAAAAAACTCTTCGAAGCCACCTGGCCTCGTGTAGAAAAAGTATTTACCACCCTTATTAAATCATGAATGTGGCTAAAACATTTAAATAGAACCTGTCTGAAAAAAGGAAGTTGGAAAAAGTTCTCAAAAAACTGCAACAAATGCCACAGTGCTCATCTTTTGCAAAAAAAATAAATAAATAAATAAACAAACAAAAAAAGAAACATCTGAATGATTCCCAAGACCTACGGGGAATATTCTGTAGACTGATGAGACGAAAGTTGAACTTTTTGGAAGGTGTGTGTCTCGCGACATCTGGCAAAAATGTAACACAGAATTTCAGAAAAAGAACCTACAGTATCAACATTCAAACATGGTGGCGGTAGTGTGATGGTCTGGGGCTGCTTACTCCTTCAGGACCTGAACGACTTTCTGTGATCGATGGAACCATAATTCTTCACCAGAAAATCCTGAAGTAGAATGTTCGGCCATCATTTTGTGACCTATTTCCACAGAGATGTGAAAGACTCATTGGCAGTTTGAGAAAACGCTTGATTTCAGTTTTTGCTCCTGAGGGTAGCCCAACCAGTTGTTAGGTTTTGTGGGCCATTACATTTTCACATCGGGCCAGGTAGCTTTTGAAGCAAACTGTTCAATACCCATGCTTGTCTTTCTGACATTCAGCTTTGACAGCAAGTAATTTAAGTTCGTTGAGGAGCCTTTTTATGTGTGTCTCCTGTTGGCACCCATGTGACCTAAGCCCTGTAGGCACTGAACTCCAGCCATGTGTACTGCATGTCCCCTTCTCAAATTCTTATTTTTCCACAGTTTCCCCACTTCACTGTTTAAGATCATCAGACAAATGTAAATATCAGACAACGATAACCCAAGTAATCGTACAATGCAGTTTTTGAATGGGTATTTTATTTATTAAGGAAAGAAAAAAAAAAAACTATTCAAAAGCTACTTGGCTCTGTGTGAAAAAGTAATGGCCCCCTAAACCTAAAACCTGGTTGGGCCACCCTCTTCAGTTTTCTATTACTGGCAATGAGTCTTGAAGATCTCTGTGGAGATATTTCGGCCCACTCTTCCTTGCAGAATTGTTGTAATCCAGCAACACTGGACGGTTTTCAAGCATGAGCAGCCTTTTTAAGGTCATGCAACAGCATTTCAATCGGATTCAAGTCCGGACTTTGATTAGGCCACTCCATAACCTTCTCCCCCCGAGCCATTCATAAGTTGACTTGCTGTTGTGTTTTGGATCGTTGTTCTGCAGCTGACTCCAAGTGCGCTTCAGCTTGTGGTCACCAACTGTTGACCAAACATTCTCCTTCAGGATTTTCTGGGCAAAAGCAGAATTAATGGTTCCATCAATCACAGTAAGTCGTCCAAGTCCTGAAAGTGAAAAGCAGCCCCAGACCATCATACTACCCCCACCATGTTTGAATGTTGGTATGATGTTATTTTTCTGAACTGCTGTGTTACATTTACGCCAGATGTCGCGAGACACACACCTTCCAAAAAGTTCAACTTTTGTCTCGTCAGTCCATAGAATATTCCTTGAAAAGTCTTGGGGAAACAATCAGATGTTCCCTGTGCTCTTGGGGTCATTTTTGTAGGCTGGCCACTCTTGGGAAGGTTCACCACTGTTCCATGTTTGTGGATATATGTTCTCACTGTGGTTTGCTGGAGTCCTAAAGCTTTAGAAATGACTTTGTAACGCTTTCCAGACTGATGTCAATTATTTTATTTCTCATCGGTTCTTGAATTTCTTTGGGCTGTGGCATTTTGTTGCCATTTTTGTTTTGAGGATTTTTTTATTCCCCCCCCCCCCCCAACTTAATTTTGTTAGATTTCTTGATTGAACAAGTCTGGAGGTGGTCAGTGAAAATGAACTCATCTTTAAAAAAAATAAAAAGTGATAATTCATGATTTAACAAGGGGGTCAATTATTTTTTTCACCCACGGCCAGGTAGATTTGAATAATTTTTTTATCCTAAAATGATTATTAAAAAACTGCATTGTATGGTTATCTTTGTCCGATATTTACATTTGTTTGATCATCGTAACGTTAAAGTGTTGGTACTATGCAAAAAAGAATTTCAGAAGGGGGACAAATTCTTTTTTTGCGGCACCGTACATTGAATAAAACAATACGCGAGTTGAGTGCCTGGGCGTCAGTTGTGGCCGTAGCAGCTAGTTTATGAATGTGTTTATTACGTATATATTTAGTTACCGTTTGTTCAATAAAGCGATTGAAACCTCAATACTTGAACACTTGTGGTGGCATTACAATTCGTTCTAACTAGCAGTGGCAGGCTATATTTATTTAAAAAGGATCCCCATTAGCTTATGTCGTCGGGGTTTGATTATCTTCCTGGGGTCCACATTTAATCAACAATACATCTGTATCATACATCACTACAGTAGTTACACTTGATTCATCGATTCACTCGTTACTCAAACTACATGCTACATAGTTGAACAAAAGTCAACTAACACAAAAATCACCAGTTGTTAATCTGATAAAGGTGTGAAAAGAAAGTTAGAAAATCAAAAAAGGTATTTTGATCCTCAAGCAGCACCTCTTAGATGCAAAGTATCACATAGATGATAATAAAATCAGAGAAATAATTTGAGAAGTAAAAAAACAAAGCAATAACTTGACATTAATAAGTGTAACTTTTGTTTTTTTAAGTTGATGAAATAAAAATTCTTGGCAGATATCGAGTGCCATTTCATTCCATATTGAATCATGGTCTGAGCATATAAATTTAACCTTGTCAACTTGTTTAAAAGGTTCTTTGGATATATAGGATGTAGATTCAGTTTAGTTTTTCTTATTAGAATAGAATAAACAATACTCTTAGGTCTTTGGTCTATTAAAAACTAGCTTGTTTGATCATGTAATCCATCCTTGCACGAATTCCTTTGATAAAACAATATACGTTATACATTTTTGCTGCACTAAATTAGCATCGATACCTTGTGTTGGCGATCTTGAATGTGCTGTTGTACTACACAATGCACTCTCTCTTCTTTTTTTAAGTGTGAAATAATGCCAAACTTCGGGCATTGTCTTTTCCGCACTCTTTCGTCCTGGCTTGGCACCAACATGCAGTGGTACGGCACGTGCGGAAAAATTATCACTGGTTGGCGAGGCTGAGATTTTGCTTCAACTTTTTTTGTGATCAAATTATTTGTGGCAGCCCAGGTATAGGTTCTTTGCGTGATTAGCAGTGTTTTGTTCGCTCCAAACAGCTGTTGGAGTAACGGCAAAAAAGTATAACATTGGTGTCATCAGACCTTAATACATTTTCCCACATGCATTTGGCAGATTTCAAGTGTTTTTATTTTGTTTGTAAAATAAGCCCCATACATACGAATTAGACAGGAGATTGTTGCCATATGTACAACCCCAACTCCAATGAAGTTGGGACCTTGTGTTAAACAAATAAAAACAGAATACAATGACTTGCAAATCATGTTCAACTTATATTTAATTGAATACACTACAAAGACATTTAATTTTCAAACTGATAAACTTGATTGATTTTAGCAAATAATCATTAACTTAGAATTTTATGGCTGCAACAGATTCCAAAAAAGCTGGGACAGGTGGCAAAAAAGACTGAGAAAGTTGAGGAATGCTCATCAAACATCCCACAGGTCCAATCCATCCATTTTCTACCGCTTATCCGAGTTCGCGGGGGCAATAGCTTTAGCAGGGATGCCCAGAATTCCCTCTCCCCAACCACTCCATCCAACCGGCCACGTCCTTCTCGCTGATGATTCCTGCTGAGTCGTCATCTTGAAGGCGAGACATCTTTCTTTCGAAAAATCTAACATTTCCATCCATCCATCCATTTTCTACCGCTTATCCGGGTCGGGTCGCGGGGGCAGTAGCTTTAGCAGGGACGCCCAGACTTCCCTCTCCCCAGCCACTTCATCCAGCTCTTCCGGAGGGATCCCGAGGCGTTCCCAGGCCAGCCGAAGGATGTAGTCTCTCCAGCGTGTCCTGGGTCGTCCCCGGGGACGTGCCCGGAACACCTCACCAGGGAGGCATCCGAATCAGATGCCCCAGCCACCTCATCTGGCTCCTCGATGTGGAGGAGCAGCGGCTGTACTCTGAGATCCTCCCGGATGACGGAGCTTCTCACCCTATCTCTAAGGGAGAGCCCGGACACCCCGCGGAGGAAACTCATTTCGGCCGCTTGTATCCGGGATCTTGTTCTTTCAATCACGACCCACAGCTCGTGACCATAGGTAAGGGTAGGACTGTAGATCGACCGATAAATCGAGGGCTTAGCGCCTTCTTTATCACAATGTATCAATACAAAGTCCGCATCACTGCAGACGCTGCACCGAACCGCCTGTCGATCTCCCGTTCCATTCTTCTCGTGAACAAGACCCCAATATACTTAAACTCCTCCACTTGGGGCAGGATTTCATCCCCGACCCGGAGAGGGCATGCCGCCCTTTTCCGACTGAGGACCATGGTCTCAGATTTGGAGGTGCTGCGAACTGCTCCAGTGAGAGTTGGAGATCACGGCGTGATGAAGCCAACAGAACCACATCATCTCCAATAAGCAGAGATGCAATACTGAGGCCACCAAACCGGACCCCCTCTACACCTCAGCTGCGCCTATAAATTCTGTCCATAAAAGTTATGAACAGAATAGGTGACAAAGGGCAGCCTTGCTGGAGTCCAACCCTCACCGGACACGAGTCCGACTTACTGCCGGATATGCGGACCAAACTCTAACTCCGGTCGTACAGGGACCGAACAGCCCGTATCAGGTACCTCATACTCCAGAAGCACCCCCCACAGGACTCCCCGAGGGACAAGGTCGAACGCCTTCTCCAAGTCCACAAAACACGTAGACTGGTTGGGCGAAACTCCCACGCACCCTCGAGGACCGTGCCAAGGGTGTAGAGCTGTTCCACGGCCAGGACGAAAACCACACTGCTCGTCCCTGAATCAACTTCCCGACGGACCCTCCTCTCCAGCACCCCTGAATAGCCCTTACAAGGGAGGCTGAGGAGTGTGATCTCCTTGTAGTTGGAACACACCCTGTGGACCACCACCCCAGTCTCCCAATCCAGAGGCACTGTCCCCGATGTCCACACGATGTTGCAGAGGCATGTCAACTCGGACACTCGGTGACCTCAACCCCAGCAACCCCCGGCGGCAGATGCTGCGCTTCCCATCGCCACATGCAAGAAGAGCACAAAGACTTTGACAGGAAGTAGTCGATGAAAGGTGATAAGAAGAAGAAACCCGACACGTTTGACACCTGAGATGACGACGACGTTCTCACACACTTCAACACGCCCAAAGATGACGACACCTGACTTTGGAGTGACTCAGCAGTTTGTTCCTTGTGCAACTTTATTTGAGACAAAATATCTATTGTGTGTGATGTCATAGGATAGGGTATCATAGATAGATGGTTCTGTTTTTTTTTTTAATTTAAAAATAATTGAAAAAAGGTAAATATGCGGGGGTCCACTGTATATGATGTCATAGTATGAGATCTGAGTGATTTTGAGTCACGAGCCTTGTCCTTGTCTCTTTGTGTAACGTTTGGTGCGTCAGTGCGCGCCAATTGCATCGTTGAGGTAGCTGGAGGCGGCGGCGTCCTGCAGCAGCGTCTTGGTGACATCGTCGAGTTGTTGTCGGTACGCCAGGCGGTAGCGCAGGTAAATGTCGTCGCAATACGTCAGTAGGCGACGCACGTTCGCGGTCATGCCACAGGGGGCGCCGTCCAGCCTGAAATGCAAACAAGTAATGTCACACTGTACAGTGAACCTCCCTGCCGTATTCGCACTTCGGCACGGCAGATTTGGATTTTGTGTATGCGGCCACAGTGACTCACTTCTTAAAAATGTCCTCAAAGAGGCCAGAGGTTAGTGGGCGGAGTCTCTTCAGCTCATCCAAGTAGGCAAAGTCGGCGTTAAGGACCGTCTTCTGGTACACCAGCTCCGCCCAGTCCGGACTGTAGCCGTACGCCTCCGACAACACCAACACCTTTAACGTGTGACGACATCACGTCACGTGACATCATGTGACGTCGTGATGGCGGGCACCCACCTGGTAGCATCTGGGCAGCGCCACGGCGGCGTCCATCATATCAGCAGGCTGCAGGTTGACCAAGCGGAGGGCGGAGCCTTGATCGAGGAAGTGCAGCTGAAGCGTGACAAGCTTGGCCAATCGCACGCAGCGACTGGCCTGATGCACGCACGAGTCCTGTTACACACACCCACATGTACAGAGTAAACGCGGCTGTCAGGCAGACAGGAAGTTGTTGATGGCGAGCCGTGAATGACCTTGGCGAAGCTCTCTGCGGCATCCTTGAGCAGAGACAAAACTTTGAGCAGAGAACTTTTGAGCTCCGGCGACGACACTGCTGACAACAACAAGCACACAAGTCGATCTGATCTCATGCTCCAAAACCCTCCATTTTTGAGTGGGCCAAAACATCTCCGCAGAGATGTGAAAGACTCGCTGGCAGTTCGAGAAAACGCTCTATTTCAGTTGCTGCTGCTGAGGATGGCTCTACCAGTTTTTAGCTTTAGCTTTTCATAATTTTTTCACACAACGCCAGAAAGCTGTGAATAGTTGTTTTCCCTTAAGAAAGAAAATCACCATTTATGATTACTTGGGTTATACTTGTCTGATATTTTACATTTGTTCGGTGATCTTAAAGTGCGGAAACGATGCCGGAAAAGAAGAATTTGAGAAGGGGGCAAATACTTTTTCACGGCACTGTGTCGTGATGCCTTGAGATGAGCTTTTTTTTTTTTTTTTTTCCTCCGCTTCGACTTGCGACTGCCAGCTAAACTCAACTCACTTGAAAACAACCAAACTACGTTGCATTACGAAAGACTACCGCTAGCTTAAGGCTAACAGAAAATCAACACCTCGTTAAAACTACTTGCTGAGGGTCAGCAGCCAATAAAAGTAGTTATAGGTGATAATATTGCTACTAGTTACAACATGTAGTTATGGGTGGCCAACAACTTTTGCACAGTAGGCAATAAAAAAATTTTTGGGGGCTCGGTGCGGAACGGCCGGCAAAAGCGAGGGGGTTCGCCGTAGCCGTCTACATCTCACCCCAGGCCTGAGACCGGATAATCTTGAGCTGCGTCCGGGCCGCCATCTCGTGGTTCTCGCCGATCTCGCGCCTCATGCTGAAACACAGCGCCACCATGTTGTGCTTCTCGCTGTCCGCCGGCAGGCAGCACTTGATGTAGTCCAGCAGCGCCGTCTTCAGGCTCGAACTCTGGGGGCGGGGCGACACATCAGCATCAGTGTATCTGCACGTGTGTGCACAAGCATGCGTGTTGCACCTGTCCCCTGTCCATGTCCGTCTTCTTCCCGAGCAGCATCTCAAAGCGATGGTTCTGATGCAGCAGGTCAAACACGTACGTCATCTCGTTGTATCTGCCAATTCCCGTCAGCACGCGCACCTGAACGCACCATTGCTTCCTTCAATTTCTACGGCAACAGTTGGAAATGCCAGTCTTGGTGGTGAGTTCAATGGCTTGCAACTTATGTGGTTAGTTCAAGGTGTGGAACCGCAGCGTGTTAGTATGTGTGCAGGTTTTAAAAGAAGCGACGTCAGCGCTCACCAAGAGGCCGTAGTGCTCGCCGGGCGCCAAGTAGGCGTGGCTTAAGTGCCTGGCGGCCTGCAGGACTCTGACGATTCCTTCCATGTTACACGTCACGCTGAAGCAGTCGTGGGCCACGATCAGCAACTCCACAACTACACAACCACAACGTGAGTGACTGAGACACAATTGTGTGTATTAGGCGTGTATATGTAGATGCGTGTGCGAGCGTCATACTGCAGCCGAGGTCCCGCAGCGGCACGCCCTTCAGCTTTTCCAGAACTTTGAGTCCGACCAGGTTAGGATCCTCACACAAAGTAATCAGCTGGACCAGCGAGTCCCGACCCTCCGCTGGCCGGAACGCTTGCCTCTCTGCGCACACACGAACATCCAAACGTAAGAACACACGCACACAGAGAGAGACTGTATGTACGCGGCAACGTGAGCATCCGCTCTGTTGCCGCTGCGTACCACTTTGCATCTGGTGGGCGTGCTGCTCCTGCTTGGCGCGCACCAACGCGGCCGCCACCATCGCGGCTAAGACGTCGGCGGAGAAACTCTGAGCTCGGATGAACATTTGAGCGTTCCGGAAGCGTTCGGGATGATCGCGCAGCAGAAGCTTCTCGAGAACGCGGCCGGGATCTTCGCTGCTCAGCTCCGTAAAGGGACACTGCAGCTCCTGTCAACAGGCACGCACGCGCAAAGACACACACATACATGCACCCGCGTGCACACAAAAATGCGCAAAGACGCACACACATAAACGGGTAAACGCACACAAAAGATGTGCGCACAAATACACAGACAAACAGAAACACGCAAACACGAACAAATAGCCACATACACACAAAAAGATGCATATACACACACAAAAGGCACATTAACACAGGCAGATAAACACATATACACACACACAAAACTGTGTCAATACTCCAAGAGTTCCGAGAGGACATTTGATCGATTAATCGATTGATTGATCGATGAATGGATAATGCTGCCGTCTACCTTGGAGAGCTGGTAGAGGATGAGGACTTGTTTGCAGTAGCCGTTACCATGGTGACACTGCTCAGCCATCTTCTGCAACTGGACGGCGACGTCGTCTTCGGCAAGAGGAGGAAGCAGCGCGAAGGACGACAAGCTGCTCACAGACGGCGCTGACGAAACAAAAAGGTGACCATCACTTCGCGATTATGCTAACGTGCTAGCATAGGGAGCGACGGTTCCAGATTGTCAAGTCGTGAAAATGAGTTGCAGACGGCCTGCAACTAACAAGAAACTAAATATGTGTGAGGAAATGAAATCGGTTTACAGATGGTAGTCAAATCATGAACATCAATGAAAAGTGGCCACCAACTGATGAAAACGAGTTGCTGACAGTGTGTTCCTCACAGGCGTGTAGGAGCCTCCGGGGGGGCACTTCGGGCTCATCCGGCATCTGGTGGGTTTGGGGTCCGAGTTCTCCGGACGCCAGGGCTCGGCAGCGCAGAAGCAGCCAGAGATCTGGATGGTAGAGCGAGAAGTATCGACAGGCGCGGCTGACTTCGTGGACGCTTCCCGCGTCCAACGCGGCGTCCAGCAGCAGCGCCAGCGTCTTCTTCTCCGCCGGTTCAAGGAGCGGATCCGCGTCCGCGCGTTCCTCGGCCGGACCGGGAAGTCCTTCCGGGCTGAGGAGCGCGTCCGGGCGGAGCTCCGGAATGTCGCAGAAGGAAAAGTCCTTCATGAAAAGGTCGTACGCGTTGACGTCCGGCGGAAGGAGGTTGAAGACGCTCTCCCTCCGCATGGCGGCCACCAGGGCGTGCTGTCGGACGCGGCCCACCCACAGCCTCTTCTCCAGGCTCTCCATCTGCTCCACTGGAGCCGGCTGCCGCAGCGACAGCCAGCGGGCGGCCGCGGCGAGCAGCAGGCAGCCTTCTCGCGCCGCCCGCAGCTCCGACTGAAACTCCGAGGCCGTCGACGACTCGGACAACGCGGAGTCCGCCTGGGACAGGTAAAAGCGCGCAGCCGAGTCGGGATCCACGTGCTCGTCCTCCAGCTGTTGGTGACACTTCCTCCAAAAGCACACGCGACTCTCTAGCCGGGACCACTGGCGCGTGGAACGCTGAAGCTCCAGCTCCTGGACCAGCTTCACAGCCACACAACCAACATGGCGCGTTTTAGAATCAAAACATCATACGGGTACACACAGGGATTCGAAACAAGGCCAGAAAACATGCCGAGACAGGAAGTAGAACCATGGCGACAAGTAATGAGCAGACAGGAAGAGGAAGGTTGCTACCTGACACATGAGCAGCCGTTGTACAGGAAGTTGCGCGAGCGTGGCGACGCTTTGTGCTCGTGCGTAGAATCCTCTCGCCTGCAAAGCGTCGACAGTGGCCTGGAACTCCTCCTGCTGGACGGAGGACGAATTACATTGCAACAACCTGGGAGACACTGCCACTCCTGAACCCTGCAGGAGGTCACTCAGCTGACTCAGCTTCCTGAAGTCGAGACCTGCACGCACACGACGCGATCAGAATCCTCTTTTGCCATGTCCAAAAAAACACACAAGGAATTTGTCTCCGGTAGTTGGAGCCGCTCTAGTACGACAACAGACAGTCAAGTGACAGAGAACACTTTGGAGACTTCAAGGAGTGTACGCGGTTTAAAGTGACGAGTAGTGCGATCATTTGGGACAATGTCGATTGTGCAAATGTGATGTGACATGATAACGATGTGTCCATAAGCTCCTCCTTAGCCTGTTGTGTTGTGTTGTGTGTCCTCTCACCGTTGTCCTTGTTCATCATGTCGACGTCAGCCAAGACCTGCAGGAGGCGCCGCAGCTCAAAGTGTGAGCGCGCACACTGACACAAGTGTAAGAGTAAAAACCATGCCTCGCTACACAGCCACTGCAGCGGCAGACCACCAGGGGGCGCATCGCCGCTGATGCTCAGCTGCACGGCACAGGAAGGAGAAAAAGGAGATAAAGACGATGAGCCATGGAGAGGAGGAGTGGTGAAGTATGAAAATGATGAATAAGAATGGTAAAGACGACGTGATAATAATGAGTGGTGATGATGATGAAGAGTGATGAGGCGTCATCAAGAAAGATGCTGATGATGAAGATGAGGCATGCTGCGTTGTGCGTGCATCGTTTACTGACATTGGTGATGTTTGTGTGGAAGTTTTGGAGTTTGACTTTGGCTTCGGTGAAGTTCTTGTGGTCGCAGCAGAGCAAGAACATGCTGAGCACGTCCAGCAGGGGGCAGTCCTGGCAGGACAAAAAAAAAAAAACAACAACAACAAAAGCACCATCAGGAGCTGACGCCCAAGACATGGCACATTTTAAATTTGGGGTTACAGTTTTTTAATTGCCCTTTAACACACACACACGTGTATGCACACGCACACAACAACCTCAGGGTGTAAGACAGTGGTGGTGTTTACCCGCATGAAGAGTTGGAACCCCCGTAGGAGAGTTTGGGCCCCCAGCAGGCCCCGGCCCAGGAGGGTCCTCCAGATGACTGACAGGTGGTGCAGGGTCCACCGATGGGGCTCGAGGGGAGACGACAGGCGGGTGGCGACTTCCCGGGCGGTGACGTCGTCGATGACTGTGAGAAGCCACGTGCACAGGCACGGCACAAGCCCTGCCTCCTGTCAATCAACACGCGCACGCTAAGGGATCTGGCTAACGCTAGTGGTGTGAGCTTTGACGGTAGGCGGGGCTAAGGTCACCTGTACACAGGCAGCGAGCACGGCCAATGAGTGGCTGCGATGCGTCAACGCCTCCTGCAGCAGGTACCTGCTAGGCTCCGCCTCCTCCTGACTCCGCAGCAGCAACTGGAAGAGGCCTCGGGGGGACGCCGGCGCCGCCGAGGACCCCCGGGTGTAGAACGGCAGCTCACCAAACGCCACGTGAAGGTGGTCCTGGAGGGCGGGACTAAACTGAGACACCAGAGAGCCAACCTGGCCGTACAGGAAGTAGAACCAGAGTAAGACAGGAAGTAGAAAGTGACGAGACCGGAAGTAGAAACATGGTGGTCACGTCACCTGCTGTGCCGTGAAGTGATGAAGTTGTACGAACAACAGGAAGTGGAGGAAGTGTCCGTCACGCGCACAGTGGGCGGGATAAATGCTGCTGAGAGGAAGTCCGTGAAGACGACAAAACTCCACTGGCAACGACCAATCCTGAGCCGCCTCCCACGAACATCTGACCGTACAAAACAAACATGACCACGATGACGGCAAAGATGACAACGACGACCTTACAAACGATGATGATGCTCACCTGTTGACATCTTTGACTTCCAGGCTGTCAATCACAGCTGCTTCCAGGTAGCCAATCAGCTCCTCCGCTGCTCCTGGCTCCGCCTCCACCAGCTTGACACCTTTGGACACTGACGACGCCGTGCACGTCTTTACAAGCTACTTTGCGTTTATAAGTTGTGTGTCTGTTTGTGTGTAGTGTGTAGATACTGTGTGTGTTTGTGTGTCTACCCAGGGTGTGCAGAGGCCACGTGTGTCCACAGTGCGTTTGCTTGAGTTTCCAGTGCGTCCAGACGGCGTTGAGGACCTTGACGTCCACTCGCATTCGGTGGCTGCCGAGGCCGAGAAGCTCACAGAAGCAAACTGCGGCAGACACCGCCGACGGCGAGTCGAAATTCCGCACCGCCAAAACGTGTACCCGCTGCCGGGCCTGCTGCAAACTGACGTGCACAAGATCAAAGTCTGATCTCACCAGTGACTCTGAGCGGTTCACGTCTCACGTTGGGCCGACGCGCTGGCAGCCGATCAGCTGCTGCAGCAGGAAGGTGGCAAAGGCGACGGCCGGCCGGCCGCGTCGCAGGTAGTACGGGAAGTCCAGCCGCTCTACCAGGGCGAAGGCATCCACCAGGTGCGGGCTGGAGAAGTGAGGTAGCTCCGTGGTTTCTGCGGCGACGCGGAACACACGAATTCAGCTGGCCGTCACGCGATCGGGTAGCGCGTGTGCCAATCGACCTACCGACGGAGTTCAGAGAGTTTGCCGCCTGCCAGCCGAACAGTCGGCAAGGGTCCAGAGGATGCAGTGCCTGCAACGACCACGAGGAGGCACTGAGCACCACAAGCAGCATTTTTGAAAACTTGTGAGCACCATCTTAAAGATAAACACACTCGAATATACTCATTTGTGGCTGCCCAATAGGCAGACAGTGTATTGTGAATTTGTATTTTGAGCACATTATAGCTATTTATTTATTTCTTGGCCCACCTGCAGAAGGTGGTACACGGACACGTCTGTGAAGGGGCCGGGCGCTCGCGGTCCTGCCGGGAACAGCGCTGCCTTCAGTTTGGGGTACGCCATCAGCGCCATCTTCATCAGCTGTGGGTCCACGGAGCACTCCGCCCGGGAACGATTTTCACCCTGCACCACCACCTGCCAAACAGGAAGCAGCCCACAACTCTGTGAAAGGGGGACAGGTCAGGGTGAATGAGTGTGTAAAGTAGTGTGAAATACTCAAGTGTGAAAGGGGCACAATTAGTGTATAAGTCATACTAACTTAAACTATAAAGGGATAGAAGTTGGCATAAAAGGGTATGTGTCAGTGTGAGGTCTTTGTAAAAAGGGTGCAAGTCAGCGTTAAAGGGGTAAAAGTCATTGTCGAAGCTGTGTGAAAGTCGGTCGCGGGCACAAAGCCGACCTGGTCGATGCCCCCTGGGGCGAACATGATGGTGGCGAGGGCGAGGAGGCTGTGACCCTCCAGAAGAAGAGAACTGAGCGACGGCGGACTTCCTGGTAGAAGAACTTGAGCGCACGTCAAACTGGCCTGGTAGACCAGCGCCGGCTCTGAAGGACACACAGGAAGTAGAAGAAGAGAATAACTGTGATTAGCTAAATGTGTGAAAAGAGGCGGGTCTTGGGTTTATCATCATCCAATCTACTGGTTTCACATCAATCTTGTAAACCATGAACAATGGCGACCACATTGATTCTCCAACTGACAATGACTCGTCGTGTGATAAAACGGTCGGCGTGATAAATCCCGTATACCTATGCAACTACCGGTATGCATGCGTTTATTTATATACAGTAGATCTATGCGACGTCCCACCTGTCAGGTTCGTGGTGATCTCTTGCATTTTTACCATCAACTCCGACCAGGGCTGGGAGTGAGTCGGCCCTCCGTTGGACAGCACAGGGCAGTTCCTGGGAGTCAACCTGCCCACAAACAACACGATAGACTTTCCCTCACAAGATAAATGAAGTACCTGCCTACTTACCCACAGCGCTGTGAAAAAAGTGTTTTCCCCGTCCCTGATTGTTTTGCTTACTTTATCACACTGAAATGTTTCAGATCATTGAAGCAATTTCAATCGCACTAAGACAACACAAGTAAATAATGTAATCCCGCTTTCCTTACCACCCCGTGATGGACTTTCCAGGTACGAGACTTCTGGCGTGCATAAGCGGCTCATGGGAGCGCAATTGCGTCAGCGGCTAACTGAATCAAAACAAGTGATACGATGTTTAATTTATTCATTAAGGGGAAAAAAATACCAACCTTTCTGATCCAAAGTGAAAAGGTAATTGCCCCGTGAACACTAAATACAATCAAGTTTTTTTGCAATTGCTGTGGAGAATTTCTGGTGACACTGTAGTTCGCAAAACTGTTTGAACTCACATATTGGATTTTTTTTTTCCCCCAACATGAACTGAAAGTTTAACATCTAAAAAGTGGCAAGCGCACCTGTAGTGCTCCAGGTAGGCGTAGAGGAGAAACTGCAGGTGGCGCTCCAGACACCAACCGATGACCCGCGAATGGAAGTCCAGGCCGATGGTGCCGAGGGACGGGCGGCGGCGACGACATCAGACCGCCGGCCTGAGCTACGCGCCACAAAAGTTGATCCAGGTCAGACAGCTCGTCAGGGATGAACACGCCCCGCCTGGGGGGGTTATGGCGGCGTGAAAGCAAGAAAACAAGTCAGTGTAGAAGAGTTATAAGCCAGTACACGTATGTCAGTGTGAAAGGGTTATGCCGGTGTGAAAGGTGTACAAATTAGCGGGAAAGGGGTACAGGTCATTTGAAAAGGTTAAACGTCAGTGTGAGAGGGTAAAATGTGTAAAAGAGGTATATGTCAGTGTGGGGTAGAAGTCAGCGTAAAAGGGGTACAAGTTAACATGAAAGGGATCAAACAAAGTGTAAAAATGTTATGAAAGTTAGTGTGGAAGTGTGGAATATGAAAGGCGTACAAAACAGCGGGAAAGTGGTAGAAGACACAGGAAATCTTCAACGTGTTTGGCCGCATGACGGTCGTGAACGCATGTCCCACCTGGCGAGCGTGTCCAGGATTTCCTCCCTGAGGAAACGGCTGCTCAGCGTGTTGCCGTTGACCACGTCCGCCTGTCAGCTTTGGCCACCGGGCGGCGCCAGAGGCCTCGCCGCTCTCCATCCAGGACACCAGGGCGGCGTGGTTGTGCAACGAGGTCATGTGACCCCACAGCACCGCGCCCTCGCACCAGGTTAACTCTGAACATTGCATCAGGGATGTACTGTTCAGTTTCAATACAGACAAAACTGTTGGTACCCCTCAGTTTTTCTGGGGTCCAATTATTTTTGTAGATATATATATATATATATATATTATTTTTTTTAAATGATTCTGTCGAACCACAATTCAAAAGCATTGTTTGATTTTCAGCCATTGAAACAATGCGGCCACATCAGGAATGTTGGCTCTCCTACCGCAACGCTGGCGTCTGGACAACAAGATGGCCGCCCTGCTGCTCTGTTCCCAGTTCATCACCCAATCCAGCCTCACTTCCTGCCAAAGCCCCGCCTCTTGCTGCTCACGCATTTTCTGTCCCAGCAATTCCTCCAGGACGTTCCCGCCTCCCGCTGCTTCCTCGCGCAGGACCAACTGTAGCGGCCTGGACGATGGGCAGGTGATGTCACGTTATCGCGGCGGCCGCTCGACGGCGGGTTTGGTCACCTGCTCCCCGAAGCGCCGTCTGCGTGGCGGTGAAGCGGTAGAGAGGCCAAATGCGTCGCCTCCTTGATGAACGCCACGCTGCCCAGCTCCTCCTCGGAAAAGTAACGCCGTCTGCGCAGCTCCTCCCCCTGACGAAGCAATGACGAGTCAGGAAGAAAATGAACAAAACCAACACCGTGTGACACTAACATGTGATGTCACACATGAGCAAATGACTGTAAGTGTAAAGGGGGTACTAGTCATTGTAAAAGGTGTATAAGTCAGTGTGAAAGGGGGTACACGTCAGCACAAGACAGGAAGCAGACGACTGACCACAAACTCCCTGAGGTCCCTGTCGTGCGTGTAGACTGCAGATGCGATGCAGTTCCTTCTTCACGTTGAAACCCTGACAAAAAGACAAGAACGGGTGTCGTTGGAGGAGGAGCTAAAACAGACTTCCTGTCCAGACACCCACCATGTTGGTGAGGAGCGTGATGGCGGTCAGAAGGTCTCGTCCCTGCAGACACGAGTAGACCAGGCGCAGACCCATCGCCCGCAGGGCCGGTAGACGCCCCTCGGGGAGGCCTCGCCGTCTAAACACCGCCTGGGCTCTGGGGATCTGATTGGTCAGAACGGACAGGCGGACCACTTCCTGTAAAAGGGTCATATGCCCGTTTGAAAGGGGAATGTCAGTGTAACGGTGCGTTCACACCGGACGCGAATTGAACCATTTGCAACTGTTGTTGCTTGTACTTCACTGTGAGACAAGCTAGCAATAGCATTAGCTAAAGTTTTAGCACAGCCACTGCCCACCAGTGATACCAAAAACAAAAACTGACAACACTGTTTTCCGGTTACGTGTGTCGCGAATGAAGCGAATTCACATTCGGCGTGTACACAGCGATACACAACTCCCACGATCAAAGTCGCGCTAGTAAAACGAGGTGAAACTTTGCTTCGCGTCCGGTGAGAAGGCAGCATAAAAGCGTTACGTTTCAGTGAACTGGGAAGGGGTTAAATGTCAGTGTGAAAGTCATACATGACAGTGTGAAAGGTGCGCGCCAGTATGCCCGACGGAAGGCCACGCCTCCTAAACACCTCCTGAGCTCTCAGAAACTCATTGGTCGGGACTGAGCGACTGACAACTCCCTGGCGTGCCCACGCACGCGGTGGGGGGGGGGGAATAAACAAGCAAATGAGGAGTCACCTCTGTGTGAAGCCCCTCCCACTCTTCGTCCTCCTCCTCCTCCACGGATGCTTGCTCTTTGCGGTCTTTGGTGCCGTGTGCAGGCCACGGATATTTCTTCAAGAAGGTCCTGAGCTCTGTCAGGTACTCGCTCAGAACGTCCACGCATCCACGCACATCTTCGTCCTCATCTGCACAACGCACACCCGCACACGATGCTAATGCTGAAGTAGCATTGTGCTGTGCGTGCACGCTCGCCGTCTTACAGTTCTTGTGCGTTAGCACGTAGCGTATCTGCGCGTTGACGAAACTCAGCGTGACGTTGAGCAGCTGCTCCGAGAACTGGCGGCTCTGCGCGTCGTTGCTCGATTCCCTGATGGCGGCACACAGCAGGTCCAAGGCGGGACATAACGTCTGGACGCCTGTGTGGAGGAAAACACACAAACATTGTATGTGCATTCCCCCCCCCACACCAATTTTCTCCTCAAACGTTGGGTCGTACGTTCCGTGAAGCCGGCGTCGCTGGGCGCCGTCAGAAGATCTTCTTTGCTCTTCAGGTAGAAGTCCACCGTGTCCAGCTGCCGGTTCTTAACTCCCGCCTGCACGACGACAGTGGCGCACAAAATGGACGACGCGGGCGAAGGCACGCCGGCGGGACGACTCGGGCTCCGCCTCCTACCTTCAGGGAGTGGATGGGGATGGAGCAGCGCCCCCATTTGTTGAGGTGACAAAGCGCGTCCGCGGTGGCCGCGCTGCCGAACATCATCAAGCTGCTGAGGAGCTCCCGCTGCGACACCGAGAACAAAACCTGGAACATTCCCGACTCTGCGCAGGACATTGGACGAGCGCCAATCAGAAATCCCAAAGCTGTTTTTTCTTAAACTAAAGTGAAGCCCCTTTGTGCATTTATTCCATATTCTTAATATCCGGCTTATGGTCCATTAAGTAGTACAGTTTTTTCCTCGCTAGTAAGACAGTTCAGCGCACTAGTAAAATGACTGTCGCACTACTAACACTGCAAAACTGTGCGCTCCTTGCCATGTATGTGCTACTAGTGAAGCGCTATAGATGTTGACTAGAAGAATGCTATGGTGTCTTTCATAGTACCAGTAGCACGCAGTTGTACCACAGCAGTAACATGTAGTTCGACGAGTACACCAAATTTGCCCTACTAGTGAGGATTTTGAGCATACTAGTACACGGAGCTATAACTGGATATCAATGATGGAGAATATTTGCACAAATGGCTTAGCCTTGATATCCAACTTAAGCTTCCTGTACTAGTACATTGTTCATACAATTCGGCACACAAGTAGAATGACCGTCTTACTAACAGCTGGACATCAAGGATGGAGAATAAATGCTCAAGGGGCTTCCCACAGACTCACTCTTGAGGAGCACAGCGTGATGTTTCTGTCCACACAATTCCACCGCCGCCGCCGCCGCCGCCTGGTGGTAGCTCACGCTCCCGGACCCCAAGTCCCACAGGACGGCGGTGGTCCGCATGTTTGCGGGGGACGCTAGCACCAACATAGCAGAGAAGTCGCAGACGGACAGCAAAGACGGGACGGACGACTCCGGGACGGCCAGGGCGACGGCGACGCCCCCCGCGGGGACTCTGGCGCGGGCCGGGGGTGCGGCCGGGAGGGACCCGTGGCGTGGGAGCGACGAGGACCAGGAGGCGGCGACCGGTCGCAGCGCCGAGGGCGAGGAAGACTTCTGGGCCGCGTTGAACATGGACGCCAGACGAGACCCCCAAGACCTGCTCAGGGAGTCCGAAATCAGAACTGCGAGGCGGGTGGACTAACCGCGAGGTCTGGGCTCCAAAAATAAGAAATCTGAGCAGGAGTTCACCGGTCAGCATTGAAGTCGCGTCCCAGCGCGGCCAGGCTGCAGTTGGCGCTCGTCACGTTGTCCTCGTCCATCGGTTGCTGGGGTCTCAGGGGCGGGCCGGTGGGCGTGGCCTGACACAGCAGGTGCTCGGGGTTCCTCCTGGAAGAAGACGAGGACGACGGGGGAGGTCAGAGAGGGCGGGGCGAGGTCATCGCATTCACACGCACGCAAACGCATTTGAATAATAAATTCGTAACTTTGTTTTTGTCCAGTAATGAAAAACAAAAATATTTCATCTTTTAAATAAAACCATCACCAAAAATAATAATACAAATAGTACAAAAATCTATCAAAAAAATATTACCTGCTTTGTTGAAAAGGTATAATCATTTTTTTTAAATTTAAAATTTAAATAATACTATCATTTTTTAATTCATTACTAATGATCATCTAAACTAGATAAAAAAAGATCAATAATCATTTATACTCTAAATCATATAAATATATCATTAAAAATACAAAAATATAAAAAGTACAAAACTCAAAAAACTTCTGTCAAAACGTATAATAAATTCCAAAATATTACTGTTCAACGATCAAATACTAACAATGATCGTAAAATACTTCAAATTAAAAAATATACATTTTAAATCATAAAAAAAATAAAAACAAAAATCGAACAAAAAAATGACCTATATTGAAGAGGTACAATTATTAAAAACAATTACATCTTATTAATTAATAACATGCAGCACATAAGACAATATATTATTATTATTATAAAAAGAAAACAAGAAAAAAAAAGAAGAAAAAGATGATGATGAACTCTACCCGAAGTAGTGGTCAAGGTCGATGGCGGCGGCGGCGTTGTCGCACGTCAAGACGACAGCTGTGCTCATGTCGGCCGAGACCTCCAGGTGACGCAATCGTGACCACGAGGCGGCCGTCTCCGTCGCCGCCGTGAGGCCCCCGCTCAGGTAGGCGGGAACGTCCACGAAGGCCAGCAGGTCGCCGTCGGTGACATCGTAGATGGCTGGGTGCCCAGTTAAGAGGTTTGAACACCATCCTGCTCCTTTTGTTTGTCGCTTTTTCGACAAATAGTCGTTCGAGGGGGCGGAGAAGTCGCCGACAGCTTTTGCGAACCACCTCCTCTCTGTTTGCAGCCAATTAATAGAGCGACTTAATCGCCCAGCCCTACGTGAAAGTCACCATCACAAACCCTTGTTGTTGATGATAAATCTTCAATCTGGTATACGTGCGAACCTATGTCGGCATTTTGGATATTTTAATATAAAATACTTTTTTGTGGATGTGTCAGTTTTAGTGTAAAAAGCTCTGGAAAGCTTTTGAAAAGTTATTTTAACTCTACATATATGTATACATCTCGCGACATAAACAGAGGTTAACTGTACGCAAAACAAACAAAAGTCATCGCCCCGGCAACCATGTCTACGCACTGAGGATACAGACGAGTCCGCTCTCGCCGAGGGCGAAGGCGACGTGTTGGCGCACGCAGCAGCGGACCACGGCCGCCGCGCCGCTACCGCCCTTCGCCGGGCTCAGGCGGCAGCAGCTGAGCGCCCGTGCGGCTTTCTGCCCGGGCGACCACTCCAGCCGCAGCAGACGGTCGCCGTCCAGGAACACTTGGCAGCGTCCCGACGCGAATGACAGCACGCGCGCCACCCGCGGGGCGTGCGCACCTAGACATGCAATCGTGACACGTGAAAGCGTTAGCACCAAGGCTCCACCTCTGAGCTTCATTCACGCCAACGCGGTCGCCATACTCTTAGCTTTTTTTTGCTCGAGACATAAATTAAGGTGGTGCCAGTACTGGAGTACTCACACTCGTCCTGCAGGAGGCGCTGTGCAGGACACTCGCCAGCTGGGCGAACTGAGAGCGACATTCCTCTCCGGGCGTCCACCTCCAACATCCTCAGCTGGCAGCTGGAGCCCACTGCCAGCAAGCGCTTGGCTCCGCCTCCTCCAGGCCCAGCAATCACAGGCTCCTCCCAGCGAAAGCTGCGGGAAGAACGAACACGAAATCCAGGTGTGAAAAACCTGTTGCATCATTCCCAAAAAAAGACTCCTGTGGCTGTATTAGCTTCAAAATACCTGGCCTGGAGGTATCCAAACAAATATAGAATTCACTAGGAGCTGTTTGAAGGTTTATAATTACAGTAACATCTAGTCTAATTTCCGTTAGCCTGTCGATGGCATATCATATTCTATGTTAGCATTTAGCTAGTGGAATTTGGGGGGGGGGGGGGGGGGGGGTGCCAGCCAGAGTGGGCTAACAATTGCAATGAAGGTAAAAGAAGGGGACTCACTCCTGGTAGCATCCGTCCAGCAAGACTGGAGCAGCCTCCTCGTCGGCCGGGTCCCACAACACCAGCGTCCCGTCGAGCTCCAGGCAGCCGAGCAAAGTGCCACCGGGGGCCAGCTGAGCCTTGACCACGTCGTTGACCTCGCGCCAGTGCCGCTTGCCCGGCAGGAGAGCCACCTCCAGGGCGGACGCCATCTTGTCCCCAGGAGGTAACTTCTACTTGTCGGACAACACGCCGAAGCTCACAAGAACGCGTCCAGCTGAGCCATTTTTGGTGAACTCCCGGTCAGGTGACACAGTCCAGATGTCAGCTGACTGCGTCTGACCAATGAGAGGACAAGCAAAGAAGGCCCACTCAATCAAAAGACGAATATCAATTCTGTGAGTTGTACGTCAGTCACGTTAGCAAATCACATCAGACCATTAATTTGCTCTCAATCCATAATACAAGTTTTTCATTTACTCGGATTAACATTAGTGGCAACAACCAAACAAATTGTTATTACAATAAAAACAAAAATATAGCGTAAGTGCCATGCAGAGGAAGAGTGTGGGAACATTCGAGCCGTCCGGAATGTCAACGGCAGACTTTTTTTTTTGGTTCCGCTTTCAGCAGGGACGACTGCTCGGGCATCGATTGCTTTTGCCGGAAACAAAATGTCCGCCTGCCGTTGTTATCTGGCGACTTGGGTGAAAAAGAGAACTGCTGACGCGCTGCCTTCTTTTCGAGTGTAAAAGTCACCTTTTTTTTGTTTTGTTTTTTGTTCGTGTTATCTCGGACCATCACGCACGGTGCCACACTTTGACGCCAGGGATGTTCCAAGGAGCACAAGAATGGAAGAGAAAGCCTTAGAAGTGTACGGTGGGTGACTCCGTTGAAAAAGTGCTCGTTTTAACAACAACAGCGGCCGTTCGGAAAAATGACGTGATTAAATATAAAGTCGTCATCGGCTTCAAGTTTGCTCTGAAAGGATTTTATTTTTTTTTGTGAGCGTGTGTTGCTTTTTTTCTTTTTCTTTTCGGTGCTCTGCTGCGTTCGTGTTTTAATGACGTAATATTAATTCCACGTTTAAAAACAAACAAACAAACAAACAAAAACTAGTTTCTTTCTTTCGATTGTATTTGATGTGATCTGGTCTTTTGTGTTTCCCGCCCCCGCGCCAGACGTGATCCGATCCATCCGAGACCCGGAGAAGCCCAGCACGCTGGAGGAGCTGGACGTGGTGACGGAGAAGTGCGTGGAGGTCCGGGAGCTGGGCCCCGACGAGTACCTCATCGTCATCAAGTTCTCGCCGACCGTCCCGCACTGCTCCCTGGCCACACTCATCGGTCGCTCGATCTCGGCCGCTTCCCGTCGTGCGCCTCATCCTCATCCTGACTGTTTGTGTGTGTGTGTGTGTGTTTTGTTCTGCAGGTTTGTGTTTACAAGTCAAGCTGCAGAGATGTCTGCCCTTCAAACACAAAGTGAGTGCGCCCCTGACAACGGCCACATGACGTCATATCGCCAATGTTGGGAATCCCTCTCCGTCTGCCTGCCAGCTTTGGTGCCAGCGACAAACTGTGCTCCATTTGGACAAAAGTAGTGCTTTGCCACCACCTCGTGGCATCTCCAATCAAAATGCACCGGAGCGCCCACGCTGCCTGCCGTCAGTCGCATCGGTTGGCGTGCGACGACGTAAGCGCCGGCGCTCCCCCTCCCAAAAAAACATTTACTCAATCTATGTTAGCATTGAGCTAACGTTTACGTTAGGATTGAGCGGTTGCGTTCGGATTTCCAGTGAACTCCACACGTCCGTCGCATAATAAAATCCCGACACAGCGAGTGAGTGATGAGCGGAGTGATTCCCAACAGAGTCGCTAGTGTGCACTAGTGACTCGCACTAGTGAAAAAAAACTATTTCTTGTCAGCTGGAGATTTACATCAGCGAGGGAACGCACTCCACCGAGGAGGACGGTAAGTCACTTTACATCTTTTAATTGCGCGTCTCGTCTGTCATTTGTGTATGAACCGTACTCGCCAACCCTGACTCGAACCCTATGGCCAATTCATTTCAAATTGCATTCATTTGAAACAACATATATTCAATTCATTCAATTCACGTTCAGTTTTAATCCACAGAATAAATTGCGAACATGACTTAACATATATTTATATCTATTACTTGAAATAAACTTTTATCGTCTATCCATATAAAATGTGTGCTGTGTTTTTTTTGCACGTTTCAGTCAACAAGCAGATCAACGACAAGGAACGCGTGGCCGCCGCCATGGAGAATCCCGACCTCAGGGAGATCGTGGAGCAGTGCGTCGTCGAACCTGACGACTGACTCAACACGCCGCGTGTGTGCGTCTCCGTGTATGTGTGTTTGCACTCTGCAGATATGCATGTATGTGTGTATAGATGTGAAATGTGTGTGTGTGTGTGTCTGTAGATGCAGCCATTTTGGCCTAAATTCCCATAATTCCTCGCTGCCGTGGCGATGGGTCGAAAGTGTCTGATTGCTATTCCGCTTTCCTTCCTGGACATAAAAGTTCGCGATTTTCTTTTCCATGGTGACACGCACACACACGCGCAAACTCACGCATAAATGCAAATGTCCTGTTTGTGCATTGACTTGCTGTCAGGGAAAGTTTTATTAAAAGCACCGTCAAAGGCGTCTGACTCATTGTGATGACTTCAAGTGGAGTTTGCAGCTTTTGAAAACACCTTTCCTTCGACAAAATAACATTGTACGTCATAGGAAGCCAGGGAGGTCGCAGAGGATGGGGGGGGGGGGGGGGGGGGGGGGGAAGGCAGTAAAACAAAGAAATATGAATTATACGATTGTACAGCTTTTTGGTTCGTGCAGTACGATTGGGATGAGAACGAACATAATGTGTTCGCTGCCCACGAATGCAAAGCTACGCACAATAAAGTAATTGCGTTGGAGTCGCGCAAAGAATTCTGGGACACAGCCACAGTTTGTCCAAATGGAGTTGCCGTACTCCACCCTGCTGAACTCTTAAGCGCTCTTACTAGTAAGAGTATTAAATAATCCCTCTCGAATGAATACTGGACGCAGTGAAAGAAAGAAAGAATGCGACCGTCAGCATGTCGCTGGACTAAAACATCAAATTGGGATTTTGTTGTCGCCTCGATACACGCCGAGCTTTCTCGTCTGCAGCTAGCTTAGCTTAGTTTAGCTCAGCTCGCTAGCCGCTAGCAAAGGGACGCGGTCGTCAGCGACACAAGTCAGTCATCAAGTTGGTGGGGCAAAGCGTTTTGATTACCGTGTGAAAATGTGCACGAGAAAGACAGCGGAGTGGAAGGAGGAACTTTCTGGAACCAAGGAAGGGACGGAGTCGCAACTTCTCCAAGTGGACGCTGTGTTCCGACCGCCTCGAGATGCGCTGCGCGGAGCAGGTTTGTGCACTTCTTACTCTCACTCGTTGAACAACTACTTCCTACAAAATAGAAGTGAAAGTAAGTCTTCATTTGTGAGGTGAGGAGGAGGGGGGGGGGAGTATCGTGGCCGGTGACTGAGGTACCCCAAAGCTCTATTCTCGGGCCTCTCCTCTTCTCCCTTCCTCCACATGAGTCCATCGTCCGAAAAGCAGAGCATCTCTTTTATTTCCATGCGTATGCCAAAATATACATGCCGCTGACGCGAGAAAATGCAAAACCTCTCGTACGGTGCAATGAAAACAAATCTGATTTGACTACACGTCCTTTGTTTTCAAGGTTAAAAGTCAGAGGTCCTGATGTTTGGGCCAAGGGAAGCTGTCGCACTTCAGGCGAACCCGGAGGTCCCTTGGGTCAACATTTTACCATCTCAAGTCATGTCTGGGAAAATAGAGCACGTGCTGACCCAAACAAAACACATCCATAATGGAAGAAAACATTTTTCAACTTGTTGGCGCCCCTCCTAAACCGCCGGCCTCACGAACACAATAAAATGGCCTGGTGGGCTGCGGGTGCGCTTACGATGGACAGCGTTACGCCTCTGAGAATGCGCCATCTCGTCTGATCTTAGAAGGGACAAAGGCAAATTCGGGACTATTATGCTTTCATATTTTGCTTTTACTGTACAGTGCCTTTTGTTTCGAAACATGTACCCTGAGTAATTTGAGTTGCAAGCTTGGTCACAGAATGAAATAAACTCACGAGTCAAGGCACCGCTGTATCAACGATAATGCACAGCATCAAAGTCGCAACATGAGACCAGGCTTTAACGAAGCAGATGTGGTTTTTGTCTTCTGGTTTCCTGCAGACGTCAGTGAAGATCTTCGTCCTGAGCAGCAGGAGCCAGAGTCCCCGCTCATGAAAGAGGAAGAGGAGGGGGAAGCGTTCTTTTGCATTAAAGTGGAAGATGAGGATGAGGAGCACCTCATTAAAGAGGAAGAGCTGCCACAGCCACCGAACATTAAAGAGGAAAAGGAAGATGCTCTCACCAAGTTGCCATTGATTCTTGTCCCATTCAAGACTGAGCATGATGAAGGTGAAGCTCAAAGTGAGGAGCGCAAAGGGGCGGAGCCTCCAAGCAGCAGCAGCAGCTCAAGTCAACACATGACAACAGAAGGTGATAGAGACCATCGTGGAGGATCACGCACAGAAAGCCTCTTAGCGCCACTGTCAGATAGTGACGACATAACGTCACAGTCTCATGATGATGATGATGATGAACACTCTCGAGGTGATATGACATGTCACGCTCACAACAAACGCTGGGAATGTTCTCGGTGTGGGAAAACATTTAGTTCAAAGGGGAATTTGAAAGGACACATGAGAACGCACACAGGAGAGAAACCTTTTGCCTGCTCAGTTTGTGGTAAAACATTTTCTAAAAAGGCACACTTGAAACCACACGCAAGAACACACACTGGGGAGAAACCATTTGCGTGTCCGGTTTGTGATAAAAGCTTCTCTGTAAAGATAAGTTTAATAAGACACACAAGAACACACGTGGGAGAGAAAACATTTGCCTGCTCAGTTTGTGGTAAAAGATTCTTTGAAAAGGCACACATGGAACAACATGCAAGAATACATACTGGGGAGAAACCTTTTGCCTGCTCAGTTTGTGGTAAAAGATACATTGGGAAGGGAAGCTTAAGAAAACATGCAATAACGCACACTGAAGAAAAACCATTTGCCTGCTCAGTTTGCGGTAAAAAATTCATTGAGAAGCGAAGCTTAAGAAACCATGCAAGAACCCACACTGGCGAGAAACCGTTTACCTGCTCAATTTGTGATAAAAGCTTCTCTATAAAGGAAAGTTTAAGACGACACACAAGAAAACATACAGGGGAGAAACCTTTTCCCTGTTCAGTTTGTGGTAAAAGATTCTCTTTAAGAGGGAACCTACGAACACACTTAAGAACACACACTGGAGAGAAACCTTTTAGCTGTCCAATTTGTTGTAAAAGATTCTCTTTAAGGGGGAATTTACGAACGCACATCGCAACACACAAGAAACCATTTGCATGTTCAGTTTGTGGGGAAACGTTCACTTTCAAGAGAGATTTAATAGCACACGCAAAAGCACACACAGGAGAGAAACCTTTTGCCTGTTCAGTTTGTGCTAAAATATTTTCCATTAAGGCAAATTTAACAAGGCATTCAAGAACACATGCTGGGGAGAAACCATTCAGTTGCAATGTGTGCGCTAAAAGATTTTCCAGTAAGAATTATATTAAGAAACACAAGTGTGCTGGTGAGAAGAGCAGCGATCAATGAATCGATGATAAAAATAATAATAATTAGATTGTGCTGAAGCTGATTTTTTGTGTGGTAAGGAAAAGCCTGAATAAAATACAATTCTTGAAACTCTGGTAGTGTTCAGTTGCTTTCTAGCTTCTCATTCTTTTTTGTCTTGTGTTTGTCACACGATACTTGAGTTCCAGCATTTATGAATTTATCCATTCACGGATATGAATTTTTTTTTGCCCTTGCAAAATACTATCCAGTCTGTATGCTATACCCGTGTGTGTGTGTGTGTGTCTCTCTTTAATTCAGATGACAAATGGAGCCAAAATAAAACCAAACGAGTTGTCCGCTGAACCACATTGTGTGGGTAGGCCGAGGTTTGAAAGTGCTTCAAATGCTCTTAAAGTGTTTGTGGTTCTATTTTCTAGTATATTTCTGGTTCAAAGTAACTATTGATCTAGATAGGCAATTATAATTACTTATAATGATCGATGTTGCGGCGGTTAGAACCCTTTAAGCAGCGGATATTTGAACACAAATGGTGCAGCAACAACGTAGTCAGGCAATATAACAATACCCCATCCATCCATTTTACGTATCGCTCATCCTCACTAGAGTCGCGGGCGTGCTGGAGCCTCTCCCTAACAGATGTCTTCCGGCGAGAGGCGGCGTACACCCTGAACCAGACATCAGCCAATCACAGAGCACATATAAACAAACAAGCATTCACACTCACACCTACGGCCAATGTAGAGTCTTCAATCAACCTACCACGCATGTTTTTGGGATGTGGGAGGAACACGGGGAGAACATGCAAACCCCAGACAGGCGTGGCCGGGATTGAACCCCGGTCGTCAGAAATGTGAGGCAGACGTGCTAACCAGCCCTCACCGTACCACCCATAACAATACTCACAGGCATATATTCTTTGTCCTCTGCGAAACAAAATTACTCCTATTACTGCAGTCTACTTGCAACGTCTTGCCTGTGTTATAACCACCATCAAACGTCTCTCGCCGAACAGTAACTTGTAGATGATGACTCAAAGAGCAATCCAAGTGTGCAGTAGTGTTGTTGTTGTTGATCGGTCGCGCCTACCTGAGGGCAGGAGCCGGAAGAGCCGGTGACCGGGATGCAGAGGGTCCGAGAGGATTTTGCACGCTCTCGTCTTAGTTCTGGCAGCGTGCAAGCCCTCGAGGGTGGGCAGGGGGTTACCGACGATCCTTTCAGCAGTTTGGATTGTCCGCAGCAGTCGGGAGTTTGTCCTTTTTTTGTAGCAGCATCAAACCAGACTGTGAGGGAAGAACACAGGACTGAGTCGATGACCGCTGTGCAGAACTGCCGCTGCAGCTCCCGACATTGTCCCAGATGATCGCACTACTAACTCGTCACTTTAAACCGCATACATTTCTTGGAAGTCTCGGCGCCCTTTGCGCAGTGCAATTTGTGTGTACTTGACAGTGGCGGTCCGAGCTTGAATGGTGCCCTATGCAAGACCCCCCTTGGCACACCACCACCCAAACGCACGCCAATTAAAACACACAATTGTATCTTATCATTTTATTTGAAATATAATCAACAAATTAGGATACAGCAACAGCGAAGAATAATGAGAATCAAGGCAACATACAGAAAAAGAAAAAAAAAAAACTCCAAAAACTTTTATATTGTGCAAATCAAATAACACTTAAGAGAACGTTACTGCACCAATTTTATACCCAGCATGATGACTGGCTAAATTGCTCCCCAGATGCAAATGAATATTTCTGATCAACAATTTCAAGATGGTGCCCACCCTCCCCCTTTCCGTTCTCCTCACCCGCACACTCGTCTCTTAACCTCACGCTGAATCGTTACTCTAACCCATGAGTACTTGCGTGTGTTGCTAAATTTGTCTTTCTGTTGAATGTTTTCCCACAAACTGAGCAAGCAAAGGGTTTCTCACCAGTGTGTGTTCTTGTGTGCCTTGTTAAATTTGTCTTTTGAGTGAAGCTAAGACCACAAACAGAACAGGCAAAAGGTTTTTCCCCAGTGTGTGTTCTTGTGTGTGTTGTTAAAATCGTAGTTCTAGAGAATCTCTGACCGCAAACTGAGCAAGCAAAAGGTTTCACCCCAGTGTGTATTCTTGTGTGTATTTTTAAATCTTCCTTTGTAGAGAATCTTTTACCACAAACTAAGCAGGCAAAAGGTTTCTCACCATTGTGTCTTCTTTTGTGCCTCGTTAAGTTTGTCTTAATCGAGAATCCTTTGCCACAAACTGAGCAGACAAAAGGTTTTTCTCCAGTGTGTGTTCGTATGTGTCTTTTCAAATTTGAGTTGTTGTAAAACGTTTTGTCACACTGAGAACATTTCACGCGTTTGCTGTCAGTGTGACATGTCATGTCACCTTTTGAGTGTTCATCATCATCATCGTCATCGTCGTCGTCGTCTTCAGTGTCAAGCGTTTGTGACATTACGTCATCGCTATCTGATAATGGCGCTAAGAGACCATCTTCTTGTGATCCTCCACGTTGGTCCCCATCACCTTCTTCGTCGTCGTCGTCATCTTCACTCTTCACAATGACAGTTAGTGGAAAGTTGGTGATATCAACTTCCTGCTCTTCCTCTTTCACGTCAGGGGGCTTTGACTCATCGATCTCGTTAATGTAAGTGGGATCCGGCTCCTCTTTTTTAATGTGACCGGGCTCTGGCTCCTGCTGCTCCGAAGGAAGATCTTCGCTGACGTCTGCAGGACACAAGAAGACAAAGACACGGTTGGGTAAAGTCAAGCTTTGCTCAGTCAAGTCTCACCTTGTGACTTTGGTGTTTATTATTGCTGCGAAATGCTTTTCGGCTCCAGTGGGGGGCCCCGGTGACCCGCATCCGGGCAAGGGAAAACTTGAGTCCATTGTTTGTCGTCATCATAAGGGGTCTTTGAGCCGTGCTTTGTCTAGTCCCTCACCTCAGGCCTGTTTGTGATGGGTGACCCTGCCAGGGGCATAAAGCCCCAGACAACTTAGCTCCTAGGATCACTGGGACACACAAACCCCTCCACCACGACAGGGTGACGGCTCAAGGAGCAAATCAAATCATTGTATTCTGTTTTTATTTATGTTTAACCTTTGTGGAATGCATCATACGGTCAGAAAGAGATAAAAAAGGTGCTTCCTTTCGAACACAGGGGAGGACATAGTTCACAGACGTGACTAAGTCGTCTTTCCGGTTCTTTCCCGACATAACGTCGCCCAGGCATTGAAATCCACGCCATAGGCTTTACTGACCCCTAGGGGTAGAAGCAGCACACAGCACATCTCGATACAGACACCACTGTTTCAAATGAATTCAGGGGGTTTACATGAATGAATTGGAGTCCAGCCCTTATGCAGCCGTTGCCCATTTTTTGGGACATTTTTGGACTTTGATGTATTCCGACAAAACAGTTAAAGTCAAAGGTCAGGGGGCTGAAATTTGGCACCACAGTTTTGAACAAGTTAAAAAAAAACAAAAAAACATGGGAGTCAAGTTATTAGAAATAGGACATAAACATTGATGATACACTATTATTCCATTCTATGGCACTATTAATTCCCATTATAAATCACATTTTTCAATGTACTGTAAACCTGATGTGTTAATGCTTTTCCTATAAATACTGAATGAATCCAAGCATTGGGGTGTGCTTGCTGTGTATTTCCACCCCTAAACCACCAACCGGAACCAGAGACCAAAGCATTATTATTATTATTATCACAGCTAATTTGAAACTGAATTTGTCGAACTGAATCTGAAATGATCAAACTGAATGTGAAGAAGCGCTATCATTTTACTTTGCACTGCGGATAAAAAAAAAAAAAAATTCTTACACTCACTTTCAAGTTTGGCGGACTTCAGTTAATACAAATTCAAACTCAATTCCTGGTGGCAATGTTATCAAACCAGGAGCTTCACTTTTTATTATTATGATGATTTTTTTTTTTTTTTTTTTTAAAGTCCACTGACTTAAGGTTAGGTTAACACATAATAGGAAACGCCAAAGATGTACTATTACTACTACTATTACTACTATTAGCCAGCCCCCACGCGAGTACCGACATTTTGACAAATTATTGGCCAATCACCATCATCTTTGCATCTGCACGGTTGCAAAATGTAACTGTGTTGATTATATTTGACTCTAATGCAATCTCACTCACTATATGAAGCATAAAGCGACATTTTTGGTGACAGAAATAATTTAGCCCCGCAGACGGTTCATTTGTGGCACGTGCTAATGGAATGACGTCATCATCAGTCGACGCCTCCGTGAAATGACGTCACAGATCACCGCTCGTCTTACTTGTCCCAAGCATTCCTTCCTCCTGTGGCAATATCCTCGCTCCTCGATGGACTTTCTGGTCCCCATACATCAGATCCTTATTAATTGACGTTATAAAAGTTACATTCCAAATCTTGTGAGCTAACAAACTAAACACAGGAGGAATGTTTTTTTTTTTTTTTTTCTCCAATAACAGAAAGTAGTTAGTAAAGAAGTGAGAAGTGCACAAACCTCCTGTGTGTATGCCATCTGCAGGCTGCCTGCGAACAGCGTCCAGGAATCCATCTTGTGGCTCCTTCTCTTCCCTTGCCCAAAGTTCCTCCTCGTACTCTGCTGTCGGATTTGCACACATTTTCACACGATAATCACAGGCATTTACGCTCACACTCGATCCCCGACAAGCGATATTGTCTGCACACGTCTTTTTGTTAGCGGTTAGCAAGCAAAGCTAAGCCAAACTAGCTCAAAATGCTGCTGTGCACCGAGGCGAGTTTATCCGGACACGAAGGTCTGATGACGATGTTTTAGTCCAGTTCTTGAACGCACTGCGTCGAGACTTGATGGCGTTGAGGAACAAAGTCCAAAGTGAAGCAAAGCGCGTGATGCGAATTCCTTTTAGCACCTCCTGACAATGTGGCGGCCGAAGAAACACTTCCGGGTCGCGTTACAACCAACCAGGAGCGACAGAGGAAGTGGTGACGTAGATTATTATTATTTTTTTTTTTTAAATTAACGTTTTATTTAGGAATACCAAACATACAAGTTCAATTAATACAGGTAATTAATCAGTCTCATTCCAAAAAATAAATTATATAAAACACATAATTCCAAAGTTTTGTGTGCTTTCACGTTCGTGGATTGTACCTGTACTTTTTTTTTTTTTTTGCACGCAGGTGCATAGTTAATGAGGCTAAACAATATATCCATCCATCCATTTTCTGAGCCGCTTCTCCTCACTAAAGCAAATATATAGAGTACTATCAAATTATAAATATCTGTCCATAATTGGGCGATTCCAAAACAAATTAAAAATATTTTCAGGGGCTCCTTCGCAAAAACAGCAATTAGTATCAATGTCTTTTATGACATGATATTAAGTTCGGACTCGATGACACACACTTTTAAAAAAACATCATGACTCCAGTATACATTGCATTTATAACAATATAAAATTCCCAAAGATAAAATAGTTCCATAGTCATTTGAGTTAAATCATTGACCAAGTGAAAGACTGTTATTAGAAAACCAGTGCGGGTAAAATAAGGGAAGAAACCAGGGAACTAAATGCAAAACAGACTGACGAGACAACGAGGAACACCTGGACAAGACACGAGCGGCCGGAGGGAGCCGATTGGTCGACACGAGGTAGGTTGACGAGAACAGGTGGACGCGCGAACTCAATGAGCACACGAGACATGAACAACGTGGAACGCAGGAAAACGTGAAACAAAACTAACCGCAAACCAAAACGCAGATGCCGAATTCTGAAAAAATACAATTTGGGAGGCAATTCCACATCGGGAATGGGTTCTTTATGAATCGCTTCATCCAATTTATTTTGAATGTATTCTTTAAAGTATTAAAGTCCAAGAAGTAAAGGCCGCCATTCTCGTACGCAATTTATTTTTATTTTTTTGACATGGTGAATTTTGTTCTTCCAATTCAAATTGAAAAGCATTTTGTCTATGTCGTTTGAAATCTTTTTAAACCATGTTAAATTTAATTCGCGCATGAATCGTATCCGATCGGTAGCCGTATAATCATCGGTTCGTGGAGGCCATCTGTCGCGATATTTAAATATCCTCCCATTACTATCATTGCGTTGGAGCATTTCGAGAGCCAATGTAACCAACGAAATTCTAATACATCCAACAGCATATCGTTAATCGCATTTTGAGTTGTAGCTATATACATTCACGAACAGGACAACAGTATCGTTAGTGGTGATGATTCAATTAAAGCAATGCCCTTGAGAATGTAAAATGTCCCCATTGGCATAGCAAAACCTTGCTTCCCTTTCTGAGCCATGCGATCACCAGATATCGTTGCCCCAGTTGAGTAATTTGTCCACATTAACCCATTCACTGCCAGGCCTATTCGACTTCTAAAGCCGTCAATGGCAGTTAATGTGTTTTCAACAGTTCATTTTGGAAACGAAAAGTCACAAAGAACAAGCAAGGAATCTCCACCTTCAAACACTAGTCATCCTGGGCCTGTTTGAAGCCTCTTGGTATCTTCCTGTAGGCGGTGGACTACATCAATGTCATTTGTAATTTTTTGCTGGTAGGTAGGTACCATAGCACAGCGGCATTTGGGCTGCAAGTATCAGACTCACGATTCTTTCTTTTAGCTTGGCCGCCGTGAGTCGAGCGAGTCGGCTGGGAGCGGAAACGGAAGTGCTGAAAGCGTTCCGTCACTCAGTTCTGAATGTTCGGCGAGTTTTTTTTTTTATTTGGATCAATAAATGAATGAATGAGGAAGCACCTGAAGGATTTTGTGAAAAAGAACTGAACGATTCGAATCTTTTCAATGAACTGATTCGAATCATTCATCAACTCAAAAGAACTGCCGTGCCTCTCACTATCATGCAGTTGGAAAGTGACGCCCCACGATCGCAGTTAGCAGCGTAGCTAGTTTTAGCTCAGCTGTGTAAGGTTGGCTAACTTTCGGTCCGTCAAAACGAGACAATTCGGTTGATTTGAGCTCGAAAACCGGAGTGTAAACTACATTGAGATCGGTAACTCACGGGAGGTGAAGATTGATGGTGTCATGCGTCAAGTCAATAATAATAATGTCAGCCATTGCTCAGCCACGACAACTTTGGTCCGTCTCGGTCGCTATCTTGCTTTCGTCGCGTCGAAAACCACGAGACGTCCCCCTATTTTGTCCAAGTGGAGCCGCCGTACGACTTGTGAGCACGCTCGACGTGACGTGCGCGTCACGCAATCATCCTCTCTGACGTCCTCATCACGTACTAAACTCGACACAGGACCGCCATCACTAGATTACCCGACTAAAACACCATTAGTTAATTATCCGGAAGCGGAAAAAAAATAAAATAAAAAAATAAATAAAAAAAACTCGTCGCGGTGCACGTTGAAGCTCCTCGAGCGAGTTTAGCTTCGCTTAGCCTGTTAGCCCGCTAGCAAACAGAGATACAGTGCGAAGTGTTGTGATTATCGTGTGAAAATGTGCGATGAAAGTCGGGAAGAAGAAGAAGAGTGCGACGGGGAACTTTTCGGGACAAAAGAGGAGACCGAGCGACAAGGTCACAATATCCCTCTGCTTATTTCGTGTTTTTTGGGTGATAAACAGCGACGCACGGGAACGGTAATAACTTGTGCTCCGTTGACATACGAGTTTCATGCGTTCCGTGACCAAGCACGTAACTCAAATCACTCACATATGAAGTCAATCGTGGCCATTGACTTGAATTGAAAGGCCGTTCATGTATTCCGGCCGCCTTTGTTGAGAGACAACGAATCGGGCCTCAGTTAATGTGCAGTACCATGCTTGTGCCACAGTGAGGCGCTAGGTCACAAACGCATTGTACT
The DNA here is from genome assembly GCF_024500275.1 of Phycodurus eques. Taxonomy (NCBI): domain Eukaryota; kingdom Metazoa; phylum Chordata; class Actinopteri; order Syngnathiformes; family Syngnathidae; genus Phycodurus; species Phycodurus eques. The sequence goes on from NC_084526.1 coordinate 2,206,496, forward strand.
GTATGTATGTATGTACTATGTACTACTGTATTTCAACTGCTGTAACAGCCGAATTTCCCCTTTGCAGATCAATAAAGATGATCATTGGCAAAAAATGTGTATCAACAATAATGCGCAACATCGAAGTCACAACATGACCAAACAACGTGTCTTTGTCTTCTTGTCTTGTGCAGATGTTGCTGAAGAAGGTCTCGGTCCTGAGCAGCAGAAGCCCGAGCCTCCTCACGTGAAAGAGGAAGAGGAGGAGGCCGATATCACCCGGTTCCCAGTGGCGGCTGGCGTCGTGAAGCGGGAAGACGATGAAGAGCGAGGTCAGCGGCAACGTCTTCATCCCAAAGTGACGGACGGAACAAAACGGGTAGTTAGCAAAACGTTCATTTGTCTTCTTGTGTCCTGCAGACGCCAGTGAAGGTTTTCGTCCTGAGCGTCAGGAGCCAGAGCGCACGCACTTTAAAGAAGAGGATGATATCACAAAGTTTCCCTTGATTGGTGTCATTGTGAAGCGGGACGAAGGCGATGACGGATCCCAATCAGGTGGCCTCTTAGCTCCGCTGTCAGATAGTGACGACATAACGTCGCGCTCCCCTGACACTGATGTTGCAGATGATGATGAATACGCTCAAGGTGGTTTGACACGTCACACTCGCAACAAACTTGTTAAATGCTCTCATTGTGACAAAACCTTTTACAAGTCGTCACTGCAAAGGCACAAAAGAACACACACCGGAGAAAAACCTTTTGCATGCTCAGTTTGTGGTAAAAGATTCTCGATCAAAACAAATTTAGCAAGGCACACAAAAACACACACCGGAGAGAAACCTTTTCCCTGCTCAGTTTGCGGCAAACGATTCTCTTTAAAAACCAATTTAACAACGCACGCAAGGACACACACGGGGGAGAAACCTTTTGCTTGCTTAGTTTGCGGTAAAGGATTCTCGATAAAGACCAATTTAACAACGCACACGAGAACTCATGCTGGAGAGAAGCCATTTGCCTGCTCATTTTGTGCTAGAAGATTCACTCAAAAGGAGCATTTAATAGTGCACACTAGAACACACACTGGGGAGAAGCCCTTTGTCTGCTCAGTTTGCAGCTTAAGTTTCAGTGAAGGTTCAACATTGGTTCAACACATGCGTATACACACTGGGGAGAAACCCTATTCCTGCTCAGTATGCAGTAAAAGTTTCTCGACAAAGACCAATTTAACAACACACACACGGACACACGCTGGTGAGAATTCTTTTTCCTGCGAAGTTTGTGGTAAACGATTCATTCGAGAGGGACATTTAATCGTACATGCAAAAACACACACTGGGGAGGAACACGGTTCCTGCGAAGTTTGTGGTAAACAATTCTCTCAAAGGGCAAGTTTGACAAGACACGCAAGAACACACAGTGGTGAGAAACCTTTTCCCTGTTCCGTGTGTGGCAAAAGATTCTCCAGAAAGGCGCATTTAGGAACACACACGAGAACGCACACCGGGGAGAAACCCTTTTCCTGCTCAGTTTGCGGCCAAAGATTCTCCTTAAAGACCAATTTAACGATACACATAAGAAGACACACCGGCGAGAAACCTTTCAGTTGTCGTGCGTGTGATAAAAGATTCGCTCATAAGTGCCAAGTCACGAAACACAAGTGCGCTGGCGGGCAGGGCAACGCTCAAAGAATAAACCGAAGAACCTGAAATAACTGACTCATTCCCTAATCACTATGTCCCAATTTCTTATTTTGTTATAGTGGACAACAGATTTCACTAAGACTATAGATTTCACAAAGTGACAGTCTTCATAATCCTTGGCTCATTCCCTACTCCCTAATCGCTATTTTTGAAATGCTATATAGTGGTCTGTCAAATAAAAAATGAAAACATGTTTTCGACTAGTACACATGGAAGCATTAAGATAGCGGACCTTTGTTATACAACATATCTTTTGGATGAACATTATGGTGATGAAATATACAATGATGAATTTTCTTTTGCTTACTGCATGTGTCAGTAACAGTAAACCTCTACTGGGAGTTCCAAACCGCTCGAAGCAAGCACACTTTGTCTCTAATCGGAGAACTATGCGAGTGGGACAGGAAGGACGGGTGCGAATGAATACTTTCAAAAAAGTTCGAATATGGTGTCAAATAAAATAAATATTGTCGAAATGGTCTGTACATTGTGACAATCTCCAGTGCTACCCTGTAAAGCGCATATTATTGTTTGAGGAGTGTGATCCCCCTGTAGTTGGAATACACCCTCCGGTCCCCCTTCTTAAAAAGGGGGACCACCACACCAGTCTGCAAATCCAGAGGCACTGTCCCCGATGTCCATGCGATGTTGCAGAGGCGTGTCAACCAGGGCAGCCCCACAACATCCAGAGCCTTTAGGAACTCCGGGCGAATCCCGGGGCCTTGCCAACGAGGAGCTTTTTAACTACCTCGGTGACCTCAAACCAGAGATAAGAGAGCCGGCCTCAGAGAACCCAGACTCTGCTCCCTCATGGGAAGGCGTGCCGGTGGAATTGAGGAGGTCTTCGAAGTATTCTCCCCACCGGCTCACAACGTCCCGAGTCGAGGTCAGCAGCGTCCCATCCCCACTATACGCAGTGTTGGTGATTCCTCCCAAACACACTCTTCCAGGTCTCACTGTCATTGCCCACATGAGCATTGAAGTCTCCCAGCAGAATGATGGAGTCCCCAGTGGAAGTGGTCTCCAGCACCCCCTCCAAGGACTCCAAAAAGAGTGGGTACTCTGAACTGCTGTTTGGTGCATAGGCACAAACAACAGTCAGGACCCGTCCCCCCACCCGAAGGTGGAGGGAGGCTTCCCTCTCATCCACCGGGGTGAACCACGGCATTGTACAGGCACCGAGCTGGGGGGAAATAAGTATACCCACACCTGCTCGGCGCCTCTCAACCCCTCTCAAGAGGACTGGTACCAGAGCCCAAGCTGTGTGAGGAGGTGAGTCCGACTATAACTAGTCGCACACCAGCTTGGGCTCCTTCCCTGCCAGAGAGGTGACATTCCACGTCCCTAGAGCCAGCTTCTGTAGCCGGGGATCCGATCGCCAAGGTCCCTGCCTTCGGCCACCGCCCAGCTCACAAAAAAAACTGCTGAAAGGATTGTCGGTACCCCCCTACCCACCCTTGAGGACTTGCACGCTGCCAGAACTAAGACAAGAGCGTGCAAAATCCTCTCGGACCCTCCGCATCCCGGTCACCGGCTCTTCCGGCTCCTGCCCTCAGGTAGGCGCTACCGATCAATCCAAACTAGAACTAGCAGACATTCCAGCAGCTTCTTCCCTCTTGCGATCAACTTCTTAAACACCTAACCTGCAATTCCATTACAACATGGTGGCAATTTTTTGACTTGAGTTCGTTGTCACATTTCTGCCGTGCCAATTATATGTTACTCGTGCACTCACTGTGGTAGTGTCGCCACGCTGCACTATTTGCATATCTGTTGTTGACCAATACTGGCCACTCATGCCAGACTAGCATCTGCTCCATTTGCACACTGACCGAGGAGTATCTGCACCATTTGCACAATCAACATTGTCGGTATTACCAGATAACTAGCAACCCTTTATTGCTCAGTGACTGTTTTTGTCAATGTCTTTATGTCTCCAAAGTCTCTCTTCTGTTGTGGTCCTAGAGCGGCCCCAACTACCGGAGACAAATTCCTTGTGTGTTTTTTGGACATTCTTGGTTTGACTCCGATTCTTAGTTTGACTCCGATTATAAATGACACTTCATCTGGTTTACTTCACAAACGCAGTATCAAATTAGTAATAGATTGATGATCGCCACACGGAGCCCCCTAACCCTAACCCACGCGATTGTGACACCAGGCAACGGAAGCCACCCGAGAGGCTCGTGGAACAAGCGTCAACTTTTGATCGGGGTTGCTTCGCGCACGCTGGACACATATTGGCATCTGGTTCGCAGACAATTGGTTTGGAAGGGGATGGAGTGATATGTGCTAAATGAAGTATCGCCCATAGGTGGCAGTGTTACCTCAGGAGACATTTGTACGAGGGTTTTTTTTGTTTGTTTGTTTTTTTGGTCGCTGAACTCAAATGCATGATAAAATAAACAGATAATTCAAACTAATATACATGTTCAAGTCGTTACTTTATTAAGTATTATTTTATTATAATAACTACGCGGGCAACCTTCAACTTCAGGCTGCTGAGCCCGGATTGCGAACCACTCCTAGTTTGGCCGAGTGGGGTTGCCGTACTCCGCTTTCCGTGCAAAGGTTTTCCTGGAGCTTGCCGCGCTCCACTAAACAATTCTTCTTCGTTTAGTACTGAACGCACCGAAGCCTCGACGCACTTCGCTGCAGAAAGTCATCATTTGGCAAAGCTCCGTGTCCGTTTGGACTCGTCCCGGTGCACGTCGAAGCGTCTCCAGCTAGCTTAGCTTAGTTTAGCTTAGCTTGCTAGCCGCTAACAACCGGACGCCTTTTGTTTACTGTCGCAACAAGTCGGCCAAGCGGAGATCGAGTTGCGATTGTCGTGCGGGAAAACAAAAAAAACAAAAAACAAAACAAAAAAATGTGTGCGAATATTGCGAAAGAAGAATACGAGGAGGAAGTTTGTGGCGCAAAAGAGGACGAGCGACCGCGTCGACTACTGGACGCTGTTTGCAGGCCTCGAGTGTTCCACGGAGCAGGTTCGTACAGGTCGTCTGTTCTCCCTCCCCTCACTCGTGTGCTAACTTGCTACCAGGGATGGGACGGAGTCAAATATGGGCAAGCAACAAGTAATAATTCGCCGATCCAGTGGTAGGAACCAACAAAGTACAAATCAGGGACTAGTCAGAAAGACGACGTTGATATCAACAATAGTGGCTAATCAAAGTTCGGTTTTCCACAAATACTTGGTTTCAGCCCGCAACGCGGCGGAAGCGTCAACAACAACAACAAGAGCAACGGATTCAGGGAAGATATTCCCCATCCGTGGCCATAAATACTGAAGTACAGCGTATTAGTACTTTTTCCACCTCTTGTTGTAACTTGTATTTTATACACTATAATTTTCCAAGTTGTTATTTGATTATTTTTCCTCCATTAAGCTCATTTGATAACCTTTGCCGGTTCCTTTTTTTTAATTTTTTAATTTTTTTTTGTACATTTTTTTTTAAGCTTTTGAGTGATTGCTGCGGTCGCACTAAACTCGTATAACAAAACGCCGGGCAAAATTTCCAAGTGGCCCGCCGAAAACAAATGTTGCCAGAAGCGCGTTTTCAGTTGCAGACTGAAATATTTTTTAGCATCGAAACATCATCCCGTCGTGATGACGCAAAAACCGCAACCGGCGTGCGCCTGACTGGATAAACGAGCGCCAATCATCTGGAAGATAACGAGAACTTCATTCATCATAGAAGTAAGACAACATGCACCAGTAACACTGGGCGGAATACGGCATACGGCCGGCATGTGTAAAATGTGTGTGTGTGTATATATATATATATATATATATATATATATATATATATATATATATATACACAGCATTATTGCAATGCCTTGGTTTTGGTGAGGTTTTGAGATGACAAAAAGGTGGATGAATTATTTTTGTATGCCAAATTAAACACTAAAGAAGGAGAAAATTATCTACACAGGTTGGCCAGACAGAGTGATAGAGATGGAAGGATGTGTAGCAGGTTAGGGTGATTAAGGATAGAGATGGAACTATGTTGACTGGTGCCAGCAGTGTGCTAGATAGATGGAAAGAATACTTCAAGGAGTTGATGAATGAGGAAATGAGAGAGAAGGGAGAGTAGAAGAGGCAAGTGTGGTGGACCAGGAAGTGGCAATGATTAGTAAGGGGAAAGTTAGAAAGGCATTAAAGAGGATGAAAAATGGAAAGGCAGTTGGTCCTGATGACATTCCTGAGGAGGTATGAAAGCATCTAGGAGAGGTGGCTGTGACGTTTTTGACCAGCTTGTTCAATAGAATTCTAGCGGGTGAGAAGATGCCTGAGGAATGGAGGAAAAGTGTACTGGTGCCCATTTTTAAGAACAAGGGTGATGTGCAGAGCTCTGGTAACTATCGAGGAATAAAGTTGATGAGCCACACAATGAAATTATGGGAAAGAGTCGTGGAGGCTAGACTCAGGACAGAAGTGAGTATTTGCGAGCAACAGTATGGTTTCATGCCTAGAAAGAGTACCACAGATGCATTATTTGCCTTGATGTTGATGGAAAAGTACAGAGAAGGTCAGAAGGAGCTACATTGCGTCTTTGTAGATCTAGAGAAAGCCTATGACCCAGAGAGGAACAACAGAACAGCGGTGAGGTGTGCTGGAGGTGTGACAGAAGAATTTAAGGTGGAGGTGGGACTGGCATCAGGGATCAGCCCTGAGCCCCTTCCTGTTTGCAGTGGTGATGGATAGGCTGACAGATGAGGTTAGACTGGAATCCCCGTGGACCGTGATGTTTGGGGATGATGTTGTGATCTGCAGTGAAAGCAGGGAGCAGGTGGAGGAACAGTGAGAAAGATGGAGGCATGCACTGGAAAGCAGAGGAATGAAGATTAGCCGAAGTAAGACAGAATATACGTGCATGAAGGAGAGGGGTGGTGGGGGAAGAGTGAGGCTACAGGGAGAAGAGATAGCAAGGGTGGAGGACTTGAAATACTTGGGGTCAACCGTCCAGAGCAATGGTGAGTGTGGGCAGGAAGTGAAGAAACGGGTCCAAGCAGGTTGGAACGGGTGGAGGAAGGTGTCAGGTGTGTTATGTTATGATCGTATCGCACTGATCGGTATCGGCCGATAATTAGCATTTAGCATGATCGGCTTTAATGTCATAAATCTCCGCAAAAGATATTTACTCCGCGTTGCCATTGTGTACAGTATATTTGAATCCCAAAGCTAGTTTATTTTTAGCCTTGTCGCGTGTCTTTTGACGTAATACTGTAAATATCGGCCCGCCAATAAAGTATTTATAAAAAAAAAAAAAAAAAAAAAAAAAAAAAAGCATGTCGGCGGTGTGATCTCACGGCACACCAACAAATAAAAATGTCACAAAAAGTGGATATATTAACGACTGTATGTACTTCCTGACATATAATAGAAGACCAATCATTTGTTCTGTCTGTCACTTTGCCTCACTGGCATAAATAGAGGAATAACGATACATTATTTATTGTAAATATAATTTTGGAGCAATTAAGTAAATGAACAAGTCATTTAAATAGACACATTGCTCCATCTTGTGATCGGATCGGTGGTCGTTTATCTTTTTTTTTTTTTTTTTTTGACCAGCTCCTTTTTTCTTTTCTTTTTTTTTTAATAGCAGGCTCCATGAATAAGCAATCATTTTTTAAATTGGAAATTGGCTAAGCTCCACCATGATGACGAGGCTTTTTTTCCCCCCCTGTCTGTTATGCGAGGCTGCTTCATACGACATCAGTGACGTCATTTGTCTGTAACCAATCACGCTGTGATGCACGATTCATAAACTACTTCCTGGATTTCGCAAAACACGCTTCCACGCCTGAGCACAATTTGTCCCATCACTAGCGTCCGGCATTTGACACCCCTCCCCCACTAAAAGATGTGTTGAGCGTCGTGCGAGGAGGAGGCGACACAAGCTCGCGAGCGAGCTGTTGGTTAGCACATGATCTTTTAATGTCTTCTGCACCGAAGTGGGACAATAGTGCAGTTTTGTTGTTCACCGTGCAATGACAATAAAGATGATACATTATAAATGGAGCACACGTGCCAATATTCTCTTTTCTTCTTCAAATGTCTGGGTTATGGGGCACGGTGGCAAGACAACAAGCTTATCTTAGAGCTTCACCAAAACGTGCGTTTGTCTTGTTCTCTTCTGCATACGTCAACAGATGAAGATGTTCATCCTGAGCATCAGGAGCCAGAGCCCCCACACGTTAAAGAGGAAGAGCAGGAAGCTGAAATCACGGCGTTTACATTTACGGGTGTCATTGTGAAGAGTGAGGATGACGGAGAGCAAGGCCAAGGTCAGCTTCATCCCAGTCAAAGTGTGGAGCAACATCAAAGTCACAACATGAGTGGACTGAGCAAAGCTTGACTTTACCAAACCGTGTGCGTTTGTCTTCTTGTGTCCTGCAGACGTCAGTGAAGAAGATCTTCGCCTCGAGCAGCAGGAGCCGGAGCGCGCGCGCATTAAAGACGACGAGCAGGAGGACGATATGACCGAGTTTCCATTGATTGTCATTGTGAAGAGTGAAGATTGCGATGAACACCACTATGGAGGATTCAATTCAGAAAACCTCTTAGCGCCACTCTCAGTTGGTGACCACATCGCGGCACACTATCCTGACATTGACGTTGACGAACACTCTAAAGGTGATATGCCTTGTCACACTGACAGCAAACACTTGAAATGTTCTCAGTGTGACAGAACTTTTTACAACACGTCAACACTGAAAAGACACACAAGAACACACACCGGAGAAAAACCTTTTGCCTGCTCAATTTGTGACAAAGGATTCACTCAAAAGGGACATTTAATAGCACACACACGGACACACACTGGGGAGAAACCTTTTGCCTGCTCAGTATGCGGTAAAGGGTTTTCCAGAAAGGGAGATTTAAGTATACACACAAGAACACACACTGGTGAGAAACCCTTTGCCTGCTCAGTTTGTGGTACAAGATTCAGACAGAAGGGAGATTTAATAGCGCACTCAAGAACCCACACTGGGGAGAAACCTTTTGCCTGCTCATTTTGTGGCACAAGGTTTACCCAGAAGGGACATCTAATAGCACACACAAAAACACACACCGGAGAGAAAACCTTTGCCTGTTCATTTTGTGGTTCAAGATTTACACAGAAGGGAGATTTAAGAATACATATAAGAACACACACTGGGGAAAAACCTTTTGCTTGCTCAGTTTGTAACTTAAGTTTCAGTGTACGTTCAACATTAATTCAACACATGAGGACACACACTGGTGAGAAACCCTTTTCCTGCTCAGTTTGTAGTAAAAGTTTCTCTAAAAAGACCAATTTAACTGCACATACTAGAACGCATGCTGGAGAGAAACCTTTTGCCTGCACAGTTTGTGGGAAAGGTTTCACTCAGAAGGGACATTTAATGGCACACACAAGAACACACACCGGGGAGAAAACATTTGCCTGCTCAGTTTGTGATAAAAGATACACTCAGAAGGAACATTTAACAACACACATACGAACGCACACTGGTGAGAAACCATTCAGTTGCAGTGCGTGTGATAAAAGATTCCATGTTAAGCGTCAGGTTAAGAGACACAAGTGTGCTGGTGTCAGAGCAGTGGTCAATGATGCTATAGAATAAACCTAAGAAACTGAGGTTGTGTTGGATGTTGTTCCCAAAAAACGAATTAATTTAGGAACATTATTGTGGTGTGGGCTACAGTATATAATTGACTCATCAAATTAAAAATGGGAACATTGTTTTGATGTTTATCAAAATGTGTTGTACATAATTGTTTGTTTCTATTTTCTTTATAGCTCCTTCTTATTCCACATATACCGGTGGCGACCATTCACACATTTATTTGATATCGAAATCCTTATAAATCCTATATGACTTCGCTCGTCGCACGTGTACAATACATATAGAATATAAACAACCCGAACATGTTCTGTGTTAATTGAATCATCTTGCGGAAACTTGTATTTGAAATCAAAGGCGCTTGTTCGAACACATAACCTCGTGTCAATGACTGAAAGGATGAACTGATATCTGTCTGGGTGTACACTATACAGTACTTGAGAAGCTCAAACTAATAGATATGATCTGCATTTGCTTTTTTTTTTTCTTTTTTTTTTTCTCTCAATATGGAACATTAACAATAGGTTGACATGTTTTCCTGTCCTATCACAATTTGTATGGGTGCGGCTCAACTCACAGACCACAAGGAAATTGTTTTCGTGTGAGAATGATCTTTTTCTTTTCTTGCACATTGGGGTTTTTATACCAGACCTTGTGTTCCCCGATTTCAATGTTGTGATTGTATTGAGTGTCTGTCCGCAAAACGTTTCCATATGCTTTCATGTTTCGAGGCCAGTAAATTTGCCGTCGAGTTCTGTAGCGCTTTCATGCTTGCTCGCTGTAAATAAAGTTTTCTTTTTGTTCGACAAGCTTGTATCAGTGGAGTCTTCCTTCAACATCGACGCCTGATCATCTTCCATCCCGGGAAGGAGAAGGTGCCTGGAGCACCACATCCCAGAATCTCACCGCTCGCCTTCCTATCGATGAAAGTCGTTTTCAGGTTTTGTTTCTGAATACTTTGTATCGCGCGAACGCAATCGAGCGCGCGTGTCAAGCTCGCGTCCACGTTTAGCTCATCGTTATTTGCTAACCGCAGTAGATATACGTTCCACACCCGCCCGCAATAGACGAAATGAGGAGGTATAGGGAGACCAGATTCGCAAAAAAAAAAGTTTTACCCTCTGATGTATTTTAAACACATTTAAACTTATTAAAACACACCTTTTAAAAGTATTCATTAGCTCCTTGCCTCACGCATGCTCATACAGATTTCCAAAAAGAGGCTCCGCTTGCTTGCTTCAAGCGGTCCAGTGTGTGTTCGATTAAATGTCTTTTAATTGAGAATCTTTTTATCGCAAACTGAGCAGGCAAGAGGATTTTCTCCAGTGTGTGTTCTCGTGTGCCTTTTCAACGATGAACTGTAGAAAAATGTTTTGTCGCACTGAGAACATTTCATGCGGTTGTTGTCAGGGTTGCATGTCATATGACCGTTAGTGTTTTTTTTAAATCATCAACATCCTCATCATCGTCAGAACAGTGGGCCGTTACGTCCTCACAATCTGATAGTGGCGCTAGGAGGCCGTCTGCTCGTGACCCTCCACGGTGGTCTCCATCACCTTCTTCATCATCATCTTCACAATGACAGTCAATGGAAACTCTGCGATGTCAGCCTCCTCCTCTTCCTCGTTGATGTCGGGGGCTAAAAACACCCAGTAAAGTACAAAATTGTTGTAAATATAACAAATGCTTCAAAATGTTTGAAAGGTTTTAAGGTTTTTCCAAACATTACCTGACTGGTGCATGACAGGGGTGATTTGGAGCTCCAACTGGACACTATTTTCTGTATGTTAAATTTGAAGGCCGTTAAATTGAGGTCTGTTAAATCGAGGTTCTACTGGACATGTTTTTGGCAATGTTTATTGGGAATATGTATAATTACCACCTGTGGGAGGGGCCATTTTGGTCGGGTGCAGCTGTGAGCCGGGCGGTGGCCGAAGACTGGGACCTTGGCGATCCCATCCCCGGCTACAGAACCTGGCTCTAGCGACGTGGAATGTCACCTCTGTGGCAGGGAAGGAGTCCGAGCTGGTCTGTGAGGTCGAGAAGTTCCGACTAGATCTAGTCGGGCTCGCCTCCACACACGGCTTGGGCTCTGGTACCGGTCCTCTTGAGAGGGGTTGGACTCTCTTTCACTCTGGAAGTTGCCCACGGTGAGAGGCGCCGAGCAGGTGTGGGTATACTTATTGCCTCCTGGCTCGACGCCTATACGTTGGGGTTCACCCCAGTGGACGAGAGGGTAGCCTCCCTCCGCCTTTGGGTGGGGGGGACGGGTTCTGACTGTTGTTTGTGCCTATGCACAAAACAGCAGTTCAGAGTACCCACCCTTTTTGGAGTCGTTGGAGGGGGTGCTGGAGACCACTTTCACTGGGGACTCCATCGTTCTGCTGGGGGACTTCAATGCTCACTGTGGGCAATGACAGTGAGACCTGGAATGGCGTGATTGGGAGAAAGGAGGATCTGTTATTGATCTGTTATTGGACTTCTGTGCTCACCACGGATTGTCCATAACGAATACCATGTTCAAGCATAAGGATGTCCACACGTGCACTTGGCACCAGGACACCCTGCGTCGCAGTTCGATGATCGACTTTGCGGTCGTGTCATCGGACTTGCGGCCCCGTGTCTTGGACACTCGGGTGAAGAGAGGGGAGGGGCTGTCAACTGATCACCACCTGGTGGTGAGTTGGCTCCGATGGTGGGGGAAGATGCCGGTCCGACCTGGCAGGCCCAAACGTATTGTGAGGGTCTGCTGGGAACGTCTGGCGGAATCCCCTGTCAGAAGGAGTTTCAACTCCCACCTACGACAGAACAATCCCCGAACCCGTTCGTGGACACCAACGGTGAGGGATGCCGTCAAGCTGAAGGTCCTTTTTGGCCTGTTGAACTCCGGAGGCAGCTGATGGGTACCGGCTGGCCACGCGGAATGCAGTTTTGGTGGTCGCTGAGGCAAAAACTCAGGTATGGGAGGAGTTCGGTGAGGCCATGGAGAATGACTTCCGGAAATTCTGCTTCACCGTCCGGCGTCTCAGGAGGGGGAAGCAGTGCACCATCAACACTGATGGGGCACTGCTGACCTCGACACGGGACGTTGTGAGTCGGTGGGGAGAATACTTCGAAGATCTCCTCAATTCCACCGAAGCGCCTTCCCATGAGGAAGCACAGTCTGGGTTCTCTCTGTGTGGAGGCGAGTCCGACTATATCTAGTCGGAACTTCTCGACCTCACACACCGGCTCGGGCTCCTTCCCTGACAGAGAGGTGACATTCCACGTCCCTAGAGCCAGGTTCTGTCGCCGGGGATCGGATCGCCAAGGTCCCCGCCTTCGACCACCGCCCAGCTCACACTGCACCCGACCAAAATGGCCCCTCCCACAGGTGGTGAGCCCATGGGAAGGGAGACCGACGTTACCCTTTCGGGCTGTGCCGCATGGGTGCAGGCCCGGCCACCAGGCGCTCGCCTTCGAGCCCCACCACCAGGCCTGGCTCCAGTGGGGGGCCCCGGTGACCCGCGTCCGGGCAAGGGAAAACCAAGTCCATTGTTTGTCGTCATCATTAGAGGTCTTTGAGCCGTGCTTTGTCTGGTCCCTCACCTAGGACCTGTTTGTCATGGGTGACCCTGCCAGGGGCATAAGCCCCAGACAACTTAGCTCCTAGGATCACTGGGACACACAAACCCCTCCACCACGACAGGGTGACGGCTCAAGGGGGGACAAAACAATATTAAAAAAGTAAAACATGATTTTTTTTTTTAAACAAATTTTGTCGTTAATGACATATAATTTATCCAGGAACATTTAAAAAAATCAAGTCCTCCCTGCTCCACGTCGCCTGGCACACGAACGAAGTTTGTCCAAGTGGCGTTGCCGTCCAACTTCGGCTGCAGTGGCCGGTTTGCGGTTTGTTTAATCACACGCGCTTCACTCACTAAAACGTCCCGAATGAATATGAACTGTTTAATATTCACGAAGCCTCGACGCAGGAGATCAAAAACGACCACCCACGAAATACTCGTTTCCGGATAAACTCGTCTGTGCGCACGTTGAAGCTTCTCCAAGCTAGCTTAGCCTAGCTTAGTTGAGCTCGCTAGCCGCTAACACAGCGACGCCTTTGTATTTGTTTTGACGCCTCGCCAAGCGGAGATCTAGCGGGCGTGGAGCGCGTTGCGTTCATCGTGCGAAAATGCGTGCAAGGAAGTGTGAAAGAAGAAGAGTCCGAGGAGGATCTTGGTGGAACAAAAGAGGAAAACGATCGCCAACGTCAACGAGCTGTTTGCAAGCAGCCCCGAGTTGTGTTACACCGAGCAGGTTGGATTAAGTTGAAATATTTTTGTTTAGGGTTTCCCCCACGACACGGGTAGATTGAATTGCCCCCGATTTTAACATAACATGTGAATCTGTCACCATCATATCAGAATTGATATTTTAAAAAGTAAAAAAAAAAAATCCTCTGATTTCAGCCACTGTATTTGTGAATACTTTCTGATTCCCTTAGTCTTTACATGAAAGCAGACAAATGGTCTTTTCGACCAAAACAAGCCATTCTGCTTGGGTGTCAGAAAACGGATCAACACTGGTGCCTGTTTTCTTAAATGTTCTGAATCCAAATCTACCAGTGCACTCTTTCCCAAGACTTAAGAGTGCCAGTGTCCAATTCGAAATGGGAAAATCCTCTGAAACCCACCAAAACCTCAAATACATCTTCTTACCACTCTGTTACATACTCTTAAATGTACTGTTAAATCTACTGAAGTGTCGAAGAGTTCCCAAACTCCTATTGAACTAAAATTACTCATTCGCTGCCAGCCTTCCCAGTTAACATGGATGTTTGACTTCTAAAGCCGTCAATGGCAGTGAATGTGTTAAGTGACCTAAACATTACTATACCTATCGAAATCTCCCAAGTTACCGAAATACTCTTAAATCTACTGAAATGCTCCCTAAAAGTGACCGAAATACTCCGAGATGTACTCAAATACTTCTTCAAAGTTATCTACTTATTAAACTTTTTAAATACTTTTTAAAAGTATGTTGACAACTAAAGTACTAAGAAAATATATGAATTGGGCATCGTTGAAATAGTTTACCTATTGTGTTATCTTGACTGTTGGGACAAATTTCTGCAGCAACTGTTTTTTTTCCACTTTGTCCCGACAAAAATATTTACGTAAAAAAAAAGTCACCTTTACTGTACCGTTACATCAGGTCGACTAATAATTAGTATGTTGCTTTACTAACCTGAATTAAGTTTAAAAAGATTCGGGCTTTCAAAACGGGAGACAATTACGCCACGGTTTGCGCAGAATGAGGAAATTGTTTTACATTTTGCTGACATTTTGAACGTTCGAGAGTGTCTATGGATTTATTCGCAGGCTATTTTCACCACCTTAAATTGGTTAATATTGTTTAAAAAAAAACTCACAAAGGACAGACCAATAGTATCGATTTGTGAAAAAATACGAAAGTGACCATATTTGGATATGCAGGGTTTCCGCCTGAACGTGACAATATGCTAAATGTTAGCTGGGTATTTGCATTTGAGTTGACCCACCGTTTTAGGTCTAGTTTAACCTGCAGTATTTTGGCACGACATTTTTTAAGAATTGTTAGACCTAGCTGATTCTACTTCGGTACAGTCACTGCGGTGCTTGGCCAAAGGTCGGAAGCAGACGAATTGGCAGCGGAGGACGGCCGACGCAGCATGCCAAAGACGGTGTTAATTCCACTCCCTGTTGCCGCAGGTCGTTTGATCATATTGGCCGTGCGACCTCCTCTGCACGATAGCCAAACTTTTTATCACCACCGCAGACACACTTGCTGTGAATTATTCTTCGTTGGTGTTCGGCGTTGGACTAAGCTTTGAAATTTTGACCTGGCTTGCGCTTATCGCTACGTGAGTCTGCAGTACCAGTGTGTGTGGCAAAATGATAAGCATAACATTTGCGATACAAAATTTGGATATTTACAATCTAAAAACCTACAATACAGTGAAACAATAAAAAGTGAACCGCAATATGCAGAGGGCTGACTCCACAGCAGTTCCAATTACTGAACTGTTCTTAATAATAGCCCCCTCCACACCCCTTATTTCAATTCAGTTTGATTGGTAAGATGGAACGTGATTTTATTTAAAAAAAAAATAGTGTGAGTAATTTATTTTCTTTCTTACTATTTGTTTGTTAATTATTATTCTTATTTGTTTTAATTACTGTAACATCTGACGTTCCCCTCTGGGGATCAGTAAAGGATAGTATGTTACCTTAAACATTGCCTTCCTGTGTCCTGCAGACATCAGCGAAGATCTTCGTCCTGAGCGGCAGGAGTCGGAGTCCCCGAACACTAAAAAGGAAAACGAGCTGGAGCCCCCTCACATCAAAGAGGAGGAGGAGCCAGAGACCCCCCACATTAAAGAAGAAGAACAGGAGGACGATATCAGCAAGTTTCCATTGAGTGTCATTGTGAAGAGTGAAGATGGAGACCACAGTGGAGGATCGCAAGCACTCGGCCTCATAGCTCCACTATCAGATAGTGACGCCGTCACGTCGCACTCTTCTGACACTGACGACGATAATGATTGCGAAAACCCTCAAGGCGATATGACACGTCACACGGACAACAAGCATGTGAAATGTTCTCGGTGTGACAAAACGTTTGTCGACAAGTCGTCCTTGAAAAGACACACAAAAACCCACGCTAGAGAAAAACATTTTGCCTGCTCAGTTTGTGGTAAAAGGTTCTTTAGAAAGGGACATTTAATAGAACACACAAAAACTCACACTGGAGAAAAACCCTTTCCTTGCTCAGTTTGCAGTAAAAGATTCTCTCTCAAGGCACAGTTAACATTGCACACAAGAACACACACTGGGGAGAAACCTTTTCCCTGCTCAGTTTGTGGGAAAAGATTTTCTCAAAAGCCAAATTTAACGTCACACACAAGAACACACACTAGAGAAAAACCTTTTGCCTGCTCGGTTTGTGGCAAAAGATACTCGGAAAAGAAAACTTTAACAACACACACAAGAACACACACAGGACAAGAACCTTTTGCCTGCTCAGTATGCGGAAAAAGATTCACGCAGAAGATACTTTTAATAGCACACACAAGAACACACTCGGGAGAAAAACCTTTTCCGTGCTCAGTTTGTGGTAAAAGATTCTCTTTGCAGGGACATTTAATAGTTCACACAAGAACACACACTGGGGAAAAACCCTTTCCCTGCTCCATTTGTAGTAAACGATTCACTCAGAATGAGCACTTAATCAAACACACTAGAACACACACTGGCGAGAAGCCATTCAGCTGCAGTGTGTGTGACAGAAGATTCTCTCAGAAGGGTCAGGTTAAGAGACACAAGTGTGCTCGTGAGAAGAGAAGCGCTCAATGAAGCTGTTGCCTACTCCCTAATCTACGGGTGGACAAGATTCAATACTCCAAAGAGCCATTTGGTCTCGTCTCCCACAGAAAGAAATAACACCGGGAGCCACAAAACCCTTTTGACATCTAAAGTGAGGGTAAGACGGCATATTTATTTTTTACTTGTATGTATTAAAAACAAAAACTACAGCGTGTCGCATTGATATCCATCCGTGAACTGCTACAGAGAACATGATTTTTTGTTTTTTTAATTCTGAAAAAGACTTGTATGAAGCTTACTTTTAAATAA
This sequence comes from Phycodurus eques, assembly GCF_024500275.1. Classification (NCBI taxonomy): domain Eukaryota; kingdom Metazoa; phylum Chordata; class Actinopteri; order Syngnathiformes; family Syngnathidae; genus Phycodurus; species Phycodurus eques. The sequence continues at coordinate 2,223,453 of NC_084526.1, forward strand.
AATAGTCTTTAATGGGCCTCCTCTTATTCCTGAAATTAAAGCCAAACTTACTGGGGAACAATTTGAAAAACATAAATTCTGTTGAGTTAGATATTTATGCCAAGTAAAACTAAAATTGGCATGCTGATTCCAGAATTGCAGTCACTTTTTTTTCGAGCACGTCAGGTTTACCCCCCAGATAAGCAAAATTCCACTGATTAGCTCTAGTAAGACTTTTGCCATCTGATGACCATAGGACGCGTCTACAGCTACGTGTCAACTTGTTTGTGCAGTAACCATTGAGAGGTGTGTGTGCAGCTCCCAATACTATCAATAACTGCAAACAGAAAGCTAGCATATTAGGAATTAAGAGGATTCGTGCTGGCTTTTCTCCTAACCTTGTAACCATGGGCATACCCTTGTTAAGTTATATTTCGTTTTATGCTGTTTTTAAAAGTTACGTAATTGACTCAAGTTGTGATTCTTGCTTCTGTCTCCTTCCTTGGGGTGAGCGTGTTGGTTAAAATAACCCTGACAAAACTTGGTCCTTCGAGCCGGACGCCAACATATCTGCGGTCCTCGGGGGTGTTGCTGACGGTGGTTGGTTGGCTGGTGATGAAAGATACATGAAACAAAAACATGAAGGATCAGTGGAATGTGCGGAGGGAGGATGATGAGACTCAACAACAGAGAGAAGGAGGGAGTGTAGCATCGGCTTTACAAAGCTTTACAACCAGCGGCATAATAGATGACGGTCAACCAGGAGGCGCGTACCAACGGCAATTGAAAAATGCCATATTGACAGGCGTGAAAGCAGAAGTAAGAGAGTGGATTAGAAAGCATAATGTGAGCATGCCAACCCAAACCTTAGATGACTTTTATGAACCATGCTAGACATGCAGAAAATGTGGCGAAAAAGAAAAAGAAAAAGCCACAGATTGGAAACCGACAAGTGACAAAAGAATAGAATACAGTAAAAATGTACATCTGTGGAGAACCTATCTAGGATGGCATATCAGGGCAACACATAGCTGACACTTACATTTTACATTTGAAGGAAATAGATACACATACACACGCCTCAAGACCGGTACTTCCAAAAGGCCTCTTCAAATGGGCAGCAATTACGAGCCATGGGCTTTGCCATGTCTCAACAGGAGGGTTGGTGCAGACAATAGAAGAAAATGAAAACTTTGTTGCAGACGGATTCCGATGCGTGATCGGGTGCTAAACATAACTCACAAGGAAATGTTAGACCGAAAAGAGGGCAGTTTCCTCAAGCAAAATATCTGTTCCACAGGATACACATGGATTTCATTGAGTTGAACAGATCAAAACAATACAGATATTGCTGTAAACACATCATCCCACAATATGGGATACCACAAATTATTTGGACCATTAACAACCCCAATTCCAATGAAGTTGGGACGTTGTGTTCAACATAAATAAAAACAGAATACAACAATTTGCAAATTGTTCAACCTATATTTAATTGAATACACTTACAAAGACAAGATATGATATAATGTTCAAACTAATATTTTTTTTTTTTTTTTTTTTTAGCAAATAATCATGAACTTAGAATTTTATAGCTGCAACACGTTCAAAAAAAAGCTGGGACAGGTGGCAAAAAAAATGCTCATCGAACACCTGTTTGAAACATCCCACAGGCTTATTGGGACCAGGTGGGTGCCATGATTGGGCAGAAAAGGAGCTTCCCTGAATTGCTCAGTCGTTCACAAGCAAAGATTGGGCGAGGTTCACCTCTTTGGGAACAAGTGCGTGAGAAAATAAGTCCAACAGTTAAAGGACAATGTTCCTCAACGTACAATTGCAAGGAATTGAGGGATTTCAGCATCTACGGTCCATAATACCATCAAAAGGTTCAGAGAATCTGGAGAAATCACTGCATGTAAGCGGCGAGGCCGAAAACCGACATTGAATGCCCGTGACCTTCGCTCCCTCGGCACCGCATCAAAAACCGTAAAGGATATCACCGCATGGGCTCAGGAACACTTCAGAAAAACCAATGACAGTAAATACAGTTCGGCGCTACATCCGTAAGTGCAACTTGAAACTCTACTATGCAAAGCAAAAGCCATTCATCAACAACACCCAGAAACGCCGCCGGCTTCTCTGGGCCCGAGATGAGCTCGGGCCCAGTGGAACAGTGTTCTGTGGTCCGACGAGTCCGCATTTTAAATTGTTTTTGGGAAATTGTGGCCGTCGTGTCCTCCGGGCCAAAGAGGAAAAGAACCATCCGGACTGTTATGGACGCAAAGTTCAAAAGCCAGCATCTGTGATGGTATGGGGCTGTGTTAGTGCCAGTGGCATGCGTAACTTACACATCTGTGAAGGCACCATTAATGCTGAAAGGTACATACAGGTTTTGGAGAAACATATGCTGCCATCCAAGCGACGTCTTATTCATGGACGGCCCTGCTTATTTCAGCTAGACAATCCCAAAGCACATTCTGCATGTGTTACAGCAGCGTGGCTTCGTAGTAAAAGAGTGCGGGTACTTGACTGGCCTGCCTACAGTCCAGACTTGTTTCCCATTGAAAATGTGTGGCGCATTATGAAGCGTAAAATACCACAACGCAGACCCTGGACGGTTGAACAGCTAAAGATGTACATCGAGCAAGAATGGGAAAGAATTCCACCTACAAAGCTTCAGCAATTAGTGTCCTCAGTTCCCAAACGTTTATTGAATGTGGTTAAAAGTAAAGGTGATGTAACACAGCGGTAAACATGACCGTGTCCCAGCTTTTTTAAAAACGTGTTTCAGCCATAAAATTCCAAGTTCATTAATATTTGCTAAAAACAATCAAGTTGATCAGTTTGAACATGAAATATCTTGTCTTTGTAGTGTATTCAATGAACTATAGGTTGAACATGATTTGCAAATCATTGTATTCAGTTTTTATTTGTTTAACACAACGTCCCAACTTCATTGGAATTTGGTTTTTAAATAACCAGTAACTGATTTTCCAATAACTCCTGAACAAATGCAAGAGATTGATCTAAGTGACGATATGAGGAAATCATAAAAGGATAAAGAAGTAGCAATGTGCAACCAGCTGCCGGATGAGCCTTTGTCTTTGCAGGAGGGCCAAACGCCCATCAAACCTGGTGACTGGGTCCTCGTCAAAGTCATAAAGCGGAAGTGCTGGTCTAGTTCAAGGTGGGACAGACCTTTTCAAGTTCTGCTGACAACACCTACTACTGTGCGGATTGCAGAGCGCCCCTCCTGGATCCACTTGTCGGATGTGCAAAAGGCAGGTACCGAAGCTTGATTCCTAGAACTCCCGCAGCTGTTTAGGAGCTGTGAAGCCGCAGGACCTGACCTCCAACAGATGGCGGCCGAGGAGGTGCCACAGCCTGCCTCCGTGCCGGTTGAGGAGCGCAAATGTGATCTCAACACACAGTCCGTGACAGAGGTTCTTCTCGTACAGCCTAAAGACTCCTGAACGCAACAAACTGAGGAGCATGAGGACAACGAGAAAAAAGACAATACAGACGGTAATTATCTATTGGGGTTATTTATAAACGCTCGTATAAAAGTTTGGGAAGCCGCAAATGAAGAAATATCAAGCATGCGATTGATGGTATTGCAAAATAGAATGGTGTTCGATCTGCTGACTCCAGCGCAAGGAGGCGTTTGGGTCCCCCTGGTAAATGACACTAGCTGTACATTCATTCCTGACAATGCTGCTGATGGACAAGAAGTGGCCGCCGCCATACAGACATTGAAAGATGTGAGAGATGCTCAAACACGAGATTTTGTCAACAAGGGATTCGATCCCTTTTCTTGGTTTACGTCTGGCGGATGGACGAGTGGCCTCCTCAAAATTTTCACTCCAATTCTAATAATTCTATTATTGTTTCGCCTATTTACTGGTTACATCTTTCCTTGTCTTTGCTGCATGATGACTAAAATGGCGACTAAGTATGTTTCTGGCGTCATGCTAAGCGATGAATACTTATCACTCCTAAAAGAAGAAACAACTGATGTGTATTGGAATGTCACGTGATGATGAGAACAAGGGTGATGTGCAGAGCAGCGGGTACTACAGAGTTGATGAGCCACACAACGAAGTTATGGGAAAGAGTCGTGGAGGCTAGACTCGGGACAGAAGGGAGTATTTGCGAGCAACAGTATGGTTTCATGCCTAGAAAGAGTACCACAGATGTATTATTTGAGGATGTTGATGGAAAAGTGCATTGTGTCTTTGTAGATTTAGAGAAAGCGTATGACAGAGTACCCAGACAGGAACTGTGGTACTGCATGCGGAAGTCTGGAGTGGCAGAGAAGTATGTTAGAATAATACTGGACATGTACGAGGGCAGCAGAACAGCGGTGAGGTGTGCTGGAGGTGTGACAGACGAATTGAAGGTGGAGGTGGGACTGCATCAGGGATCAGCCCTGAGCCCCTTCCTTTTTGCAGTGGTGATGGATAGGCTGACAGATGAGGTTAGACTGGAATCCCCGTGGACCGTGATGTTTGCAGATGACATTGCGATCTGCAGTGAAGAGTAAGGCTACAGGGAGAAGAGATAGGAAGGGTGGAGGACTTGAAATACTTGGGGTCAACCGTCCAGAGCAATGGAGCTGCCAGGCAAGAGAGACCAAAGAGAAGGTTGATGGATGTCATGAGAGAAGACATGAGGACAGTTGGTGTTCAAGAGGAGGATGCAGGAGAAAGGCCGACATGGAAAAGGATGACGGGCTGTGGCGACCCTGAAAGGAACAAGCCCAAAGGAAAAGAAGAAGATTGATGTTATTATTTGTATACTGTCTTCTGTAGCACCGCGGGGCCTTGAGTACCGTAATTTCAACCCTCTGTATGTTTTACGCATATTGAAGAATTGACAATAAAAGTACCTTGTACCTTCTAGTTACTGTATTTTAATGTTGGGCATCACTGTGGTACATATATATATATATATATATATATATATATATATATATTTTATTATTATTATTATTTTTTTAGGGGGGTATTTGGTTTAAAAGTGAATACTAGAGAGCACGTTACAGAGGCGTCCACCTGTGTCGGCGCCATCTTGGATGCCAAAAATCTGTCTGGTCCAAAAACTCTGCTCAGCCGTGTGTCAAGACCCAATAGAACGCGGCCCGAGTGAGGGCGGGTGTGTCTCGGTACGGATCGCGGCCCGAGTGAGGGCGCGTGTGTCTCGGTACGGATCGCGGCCCGAGTGAGGGCGCGTGTGTCTCGGTACGGATCGCGGCCCCGTCTGCTTCCTGTCTGTCTCGATCGTTGCTGGGACGCTCAAGCCGCCCGCTGTCGCTTGCTGGCCGGCCAAAATACAGCGCGGAACGCCGGCGTCTCCTGCCTGCCCGCCTGGCCGCTGGGAACGAGTGTGGACGAGGGGCCGGAACGTGTGACCTTAGCGGGGCGACGACGGCATGCCGGCGGTGTCGAAAGGGGACGGAATGCGCGGCCTGGCCGTCTTCATCTCCGACATCAGGAACTGTAAGTTAGCCGCCGAATAAACAAGACTTGACGAAGTGTTCAACTGGAAACGAGGAGTCGCTTCTGGACGTCATTGAGTGATTTCTGTTGTTTCCTGGGGTGCGGACGCTCTTCAGTCGCAACTTGGAAAAGCAAATTCGTGACATTTTGACGGCGAGCCGACCAACTAATTAGCTGTTAGCTGTTAGTGCTAGCTGTTAGCTGCTAGCTGCTAACGTCACGACGAAGGGCGTGACCGCCACACACTTTTAACACAAATGTCACACTTTCAAGTCTTGGAAAGTCCTGACAAGAAAGGGTCACATAGCAACCGCGTTAGGTTTGGACTCACTTGTCACTCGTTACTCGATTTAACTGCTACTTGCTAACTAGAAGATGATCGCTTCGAGTCATACGTTGTTGAGGTATCATATTTTTATTTATTTTTTATTTTTATATAGTTATTCAGATGTCGCAAGATTAACAGTTACGACAAAAAGAACTGACAGAAACAGTAGAGCGATATTAAATATTATTTTCTTTACAGGTAATGTGAAAAAAGTACTTCCTCTTGGAAAAGGATTTCGATTGTCAACGATTAATCGGCCACTATTTCATTTTAAATGACAGAAATAATCATGTAATTCCAGAAATAGTTGCAGCCCTATGTACTTAGTCCATAATAAATAAAAATTTGAAATGATAAAAAAAAAAAGAACCATCCTGACTAATAAACTGGAAATATTCGATAATCACTCAGCTCTACAGATAAGTGTTGAAAAGAACTTTTCACAAAGTCGCTGTGCTAATTGTACTCATTTATCCCTATTTAACTCCGTTTAATACATGAATTCATAGCGAACTCAACTTTGTAGATGATTGATTTCATGACAAGTGCGAGTCATACATGGTTTTGGTGCCATATTTACATAACCATATTGTTAAAACGTCACATTATTAACAGCGACCCCAGGCATCAAAGTCTTGACCTAGTCAACAAAAGGCGATTTAGCCTTTACTGTCAATCATCTGCCGAAAACAGGACGTGACCCAAACGGAAGTTGATGATCTTTGTTGTTGTAATTTTGTATTGTTGTATTTGTTTTCAGGTAAAAGTAAAGAGGCGGAGATCAAGAGGATCAACAAGGAACTGGCCAACATCCGATCAAAATTTAAAGGTAAGTGGACATGATAAGTGCGTACATAACAAACAGCACAGCATTTTCCAAACGCACTCACAACAGTCAAAAATCTGCCAGATGAAGTTTATATCTATAGCTTGTATCAGGAACACAAACAATATGTCTCCTTCCTGGCAATAGGCTGACGTTGTGTTGCACGTGTGTGTGTACAGGCGACAAGGCTCTCGACGGCTACAGCAAGAAAAAGTATGTGTGCAAGCTGCTCTTCATCTTCCTTCTGGGCCACGATATCGACTTTGGGCACATGGAGGCCGTCAACCTGCTCAGCTCCAACAAGTACACGGAGAAACAAATTGTAAGCCCACGTGTTCCCTTAAGACCTACGGTCAAATTTGGTTTTGGCCTCGCGTTTACGCTTTGGAGAGCTAAAAATGCGAACTTTATGAGGGGGTGTTGAAGTGGAAGCTTTTGAAAATGACATTGTCTCCCAGCGCTGAAAGATTCCGTTCCTGCGACACCGTTGTGACGAGAGGCGCAACAATAAAACGAGTTTGATAATCGATTGTTTCGAGTTTAACTTTAAATTTCATCCTGTCAACAACAAATATCCGCAGTTTACTGTTATCCTCCATGAAAGCAGACTGCGACGGTGTCATTTTGCCCCGTGTTGCCTTCAGGGTTACCTGTTCATCTCGGTGCTGGTCAACTCCAACAGCGACCTGATCCGCCTCATCAACAACGCCATCAAGAACGACCTGAGCAGCCGCAACCCCACCTTCATGAACCTGGCGCTTCACTGCATCGCCAACGTGGGCAGCCGCGAGATGGCCGAGGCCTTCGCCACCGACATCCCCCGCATCCTCGTGGCCGGGTGCGTGTGTTCGTATGGGGACCGACGCAGAATGAATGAGAATTGTCTTTTTTTTTTTTTTAAAATTATATTATATTTATTTTTCCCTCCATTCAGCAAAACTTTAATATCATAATACCACAACATTCTCTTGTCAAAATACGGCTTTATTCTCATTTGACCCCTTTTACTTTTTATTTATTATTATTTGTTTTTTTTCACGAACAAAAGAATGCAGTCCTATTTTTTTTTTTTAGCAAATAAAGGGGTCTTTTCCAGAATGGAAGGCTTTTTGTATAATTGTTAAAATATGACTTTCACCTCTGAAAACTTTGACTTTGTCACAAACTTGGGAAAAATCCGACCGCGACTTCCTCGACAAGATCCGACTTTGTTCTTGTTCGCTTTTCTTGAAAACAATGTAACTGTATTCTCATACCATTCCAGCGAGATGTTTCTAATCGCAAGATTGTGTTCAGGGACACCATGGACAGCGTGAAGCAGAGTGCGGCGCTTTGCCTCCTGCGCCTGAACAGGACGTCACCTGACCTGGTGTGCATGGGCGAGTGGACGTCCAGGGTGGTCCACCTGCTCAACGACCAGCACCTGGTAACACTTTGCTGGCAGGATTGCTTCTTCCTATCTACCAAATAAATGTACATATGGAGTATAAATCCAAATGCTACTCAAAATCCACCCAATACATATTTAAGCCGGATGAAGGGCGATACGTTTGGTGTTGCCGATACTGATACCAATTCCAATACTTGATATCTGACAGATATGATTTAAGTGGAAGTCAAAAATGTGTGTTTTTTTTTTTTTGTGTGTTTTCAGGGTGTCGTGACAGCAGCCACCAGCCTCATCAGCAGGCTGGCCCAAAAGAGTCCGGACGAGTTCAAAACGTCCGTGTCGCTGGCGGTGGCCCGACTCAGCAGGGTGGGTGTCGCTGGGCAGCTAGCTGGGGGGGGGGGGGGGGAGATAAATAAATAAACAAACAAATAAATAAATAAATCAGCTTTTATAGAAAACATTTTTGCGCAGATTGTGACGTCGGCGTCCATCGACCTTCAGGACTACACGTACTACTTTGTGGCGGCGCCGTGGCTCTCCGTTAAACTGCTGAGACTGCTGCAGTGCTACCCTCCGCCTGGTGCGTATTCTTGTCCTCATGACATCTCGCGCGTGTGCGTGTGCCTGCGCTCAAGTCCTCACCTACGCAGATGTGATGGGATTACTACCACCGATTGTATTGTGTCTGTATTAACATCCCAAAAGTGGAACTCGCAATACTTTTAAGAAAGCCCACTCCTACCTAATATTTATATTATAAATCATTTTGATTATTTATTTCGTATTCTGATTGTTGAGATGTTTCTCAGGGGTTTTTGTTAGCTATAATAATGCGTTGTTCTACCACTGCAGCAAGTGCAGTGCAGTCCGCTGTCAAACGAACATCTTCCCTGAAGTGAAGCGAGTGGAAGCGAGTGAGTGGTCTTCCGGTTGTCTTCCACAGAGGACACGGCGCTGCGAAGTCGCTTGACAGAATGTGTGGAGACCATCTTGAACAAAGCCCAGGACCCTCCCAAGTCCAAGAAGGTTCAGCACTCCAACGCCAAGAACGCCGTTCTCTTTGAAGCCATTTCGCTCATCATCCACCATGACAGGTCCAACTCTCAGCAGCAAAACACTCAATAGACCATTTGATAGTGTTTGGAAAGAATAGGCGCCGATGTACTTCCGGGTGCCAGAATGCGGTTGACTACTACTGCTGCTGACCTCGACTCAAACCGTGACAGAAACAGTCATTGACATGTTTGCAACATAACATAAAGACACAAATCTAATTGCAACGGGAATTCCATTTCTTCTTCTCGACCGACTGCAGCGAGCCCACGCTGCTGGTGCGAGCGTGCAACCAGCTGGGTCAGTTCCTGCAGCACCGTGAGACCAACCTGCGCTACTTGGCCTTGGAGAGCATGTGCACCCTGGCCAGCTCCGAGTTCTCCCACGAGGCCGTCAAGACGCACATCGACACCGTCATTAACGCGCTCAAGGTCAGCGCACGCCTGCTGCTGCTGCTCTTTGAACAATTGCAGAAACAAAACAGAAAAAGTACTGCACGCTTATTTAAAAATGACGAAGTGAGACCATCATCACAACATATTGTAATTCACACACACTTGAGAAGAAGAAGAAGGGGAAAAAAAAAAAAAAAAAAAGGTTTTTATTTTTGGAATTCATCTTGAAAAGCTCTCCTTGTGCATAAAGGAACAGTGAGTCGAGCGAAAGAATAAGCTCTTTGCTGTTAAATGTGCTAAAATGTGTGTACATTATACATGAATTCAATTGTAACTAACCGAGAAATAACATGTTCTACTTAATTTCATATAGCACATTTATAAAAACGTGTACTTTATAGTTAGACCTTTTTCAAAACGATAGCTTGCAAACTACTACCCTATGAAATGAATCTTTACACGTGTAGATCTTTGGCTTTCTGTCGCTTATGTTGCACGCTCCGTTCGGCGGTCGTCATCAGATTAGCCTGGAACGATCTGTTGCCGCGTGTCTTTGCGGCAGACGGAGCGAGACGTGAGCGTTCGCCAGCGTGCGGTGGACCTCCTCTACGCCATGTGCGACCGCAGCAACGCCAAGCAGATCGTGGCGGAGATGCTGAGCTACCTGGAGAACGCCGACTACTCCATCCGGGAGGAGATAGTACGTCACGCTTACTTGTTAATATTTGCACTCCACTATAAAAAAAAATATATCCGTCAATCAATTTTTGAGAAAGTAACGTGCGCAGTACCATCTTTTGAACGTTTTTTTTTTTTTTAGGTAACATATTTGAAGAGGGGTGTGCAGACTTTGAGAAATCCAATTTTCAACGGCGGTTTCCTCCCCTCCAGGTGCTCAAGGTGGCCATCCTGGCCGAGAAGTACGCGGTGGACTACACCTGGTACGTGGACACCATCCTCAACCTCATCCGCCTCGCCGGGGACCACGTGAGCGAGGAGGTGTGGTATCGCGTCATCCAGATCGTCATCAACAGAGACGACGTGCAGGGCTACGCCGCCAAGACCGTCTTTGAGGTGAGCGCCGACGAGACGTGGCCTTGGACTTCCATCTCACCGTCGGCGAATCCCCCCCCCCCGTAGGCTCTTCAGGCGCCCGCCTGCCACGAGAACCTGGTCAAAGTGGGAGGCTACATCCTGGGGGAGTTTGGCAACCTGATTGCTGGAGATCCGCGCTCCAGGTACATGCGGTATGTTCACTTGCTGTAATACACTTGCTAAACAATCAAACGGGGGGGTGGGGGTGGGGGGTGTTGTCTTCAGCCCGCTGGTCCAGTTCAACCTGCTGCACTCGAAGTTCCACCTGTGCTCGGTGCCTACGCGGGCGCTGCTGCTGTCCGCCTACATCAAGTTCATCAACCTGTTCCCGGAGGTGAAGGGCACCATCCAGGCGGTTCTGCGCTCAGACAGCCAGCTCCGCAACGCCGACGTGGAGCTGCAGCAGAGGGCCGTGGAGTACCTGAGGCTCAGCTGCATCGCCACCACGGACATCCTGGTATCTTCAACTGCCACTCGTCTTGTACATTTTTATTCGGATAAACCCCGAGAGATGTATCGTCTCGTTTCTGAGCGGGGGTCCCGTCGTACATCACGAGCAAAACAAATGGCAAAAAGAACTTGCCTTGTAAAACTTGTAAAAGCCCATCAAAAAAAAAATAGTGCTTTCAAATCTACGATATAGTCTATTTGAAAGAAAAGTGTTTAAACAAAGGCATTGCCGTGATGGCGCTTAGGTCAGCTGGTAAACTATTCCAATCTGATGGAGCTTTGGATTTCAAGACGAACTTTAAAAAGCTGTTTTGCCCCACAGGCCACCGTCTTGGAAGAAATGCCTCCTTTTCCAGAGAGGGAGTCTTCCATCCTGGCTAAGTTGAAGAAGAAGAAGGGACCCGGCAATCTGCCCGGCATCGACGACACGAGGCGCAACGTGAACGGCGCTACGGAACACTGCAACGGCGAGAACGGCGCCGCCGCCGCCACGGTAACGCCCCAACTTCACGTGCTCGCTTTGCTTTTTGTCTGCACGCTGACTTTCACTTCTTCTTTTTCCCTGCTTTTTCCTCCCTCCGTCAGTCCTCTCCTTCACTGATGATGGCGCCTCTCGCCAACAGGCCCCGTCCCGCCCACTCTGTTCCCATCATGCTCTCTGCCGGCACGATGGTACATCCCGACTGTAGCATTATCTGTGCCCCCCCTCCCTGCTTAAGATGCAGCTGCACGACCTAATGAGAGCCCACATCGAATGATGTGTGCCTAATGTTGTGGCCCATGATTGCGTATAAGCTGAGGCTTAACAACGTTTACGGTGTTGTGATTTGCTAAAACATGCAATTTAACGATTCATTTATTTGTGCCGATAGCATGGATACGCGAGTTCTTTTTTTGGGTTTAAAACATTCCGGCTTTGCTTGTCATTGTCGAGTTTAGCAAGTGCGCTTGCCTGCGGCTCCGCGCGCCACAGCGTAAACTCTGCATGAACGTTGTTTTGTGAGAAAGCAAGAGTCTTGTTTGCTTTCGAGATGAATTTTGTCTCACGCGTCCCACACAGAACTCAGCGCATCCCTTCAACGACCTGCTCAACCTGAACTCGCCCGCCGCCGCCGCCGCCAACTCCAGTCTGCTGGTGGACGTCTTCTCGGACGCCACGCCGGAGCCCGCCTCCGCCTTCGCCTCCCCGCCTGTGCCCGACGTCTCTGACGAGAGTTTCGGCAGGTTTGTCCCGCTAAAACCAATACGAGTTCTTTTAATAGTGGAGGAGGGGCAACTCATGCCGGATGCCGATATTGTCGTTTTAGCCACGCCCCCAAAAAAGCAGTCAGGCTGAAATGGTGAAAAGCAGTTTTAACGCTTCATCTCCACAATTCAGCACTACATAGTTCTTAAGTCCTTACACGTTTTCAGTATTGATCTCCGAACACGCGTAAACCCCGCTGTCGTGTTGCCGTGTGTGTCTTTTTACGTGTTCACGCAGGTTTGTGTGCAAGAACAACGGTGTCCTCTATGAGAATCACCTTTTGCAGATTGGCCTGAAGTCCGAGTACCGGCAGAACCTGGGTGAGCAGCGTTCATTCCGCCGAGATCTTTGCCTGTAGACTCTTGCACGTTATGCAAATGAGGGTGAAGCCCCTCCCCCTGGAAACACTTCAACTTGTCATACATAATGTGCGAGAGGCCACACAGAAGTGTGTACCTGGTGCTAGTAGTAGTCGTGAATGCAAAGCTCCTTGTGCCTCCCTGTTAAGACAATTTAGCGCGCTAGTAGATCAACTTACAAGTAATCCCCCCCCCACTGTCCTCTACATATTACTAGTGAGGCAAAACTGTGCACTAGTGGACAACTCTGTGCTGCTGGTATTACTAGGGACATAAAATTCTACTAGTTCACATGGAGCCCTTCACGAGTAGTACTAAAAGCATACAGATGTCAACTACTATACAGTTTTGCCTCACTAGTAACACATAGTTATTCTACTAGTGTGCTGAATTGCCCATGTCCTAGTAAGCACAAAGAGCGTACTAGTTCGTGGAATGAATGTTGCGTCCTCGTCATGTTCAACGTGGGCCCTCCAGGTCGCATGTACGTGTTCTTTGGCAACAAGACGTCCAGCCAGTTCCTCGGCTTCTCCTCGTCGGTGACCAGTGACGACACACTCCAAACTCATATCCTTTCGAAGTTTAATTATTATTATTATTTTTTTAAACGCAGCTTTTCATTGCTCTGTGCGCATCTGTCGGTTTTTACACTGCCCCCTGGTGGTTAAAGCACGCACACCAATGTGTGCACTTCATTACTGCAAGAGATTTTGTATTTTTTTTCCCCAGCACAGGTAATTTAGTAACAGCAGTGGCGTTTCGTGGTTCTTTCTTTAATCACCAAGCCACATGTGAACGTCCACGCCAAGGCGGTGGATCCCGTGATCGAGGGTGGCGCTCAGGTTCAGCAAGTCCTCAACATCGAATGCGTGGCGGAGTTCAACGACGCCCCTCTACTCAACATCCAGTTCAGGTAGGCGCCCCTGCGCTCGCTTATTCTATACAGGACATCCCAAAATGATCACGCTTTCCAAATTTGATTATGTGACAACCTTATTCCAGAATGGATTAAATTAATTTCCCCCCCCCCCCCCCCCTCATATTTCGACATACAAAAAACCACAATGACGATGATTTTTGGAGATTTAAAAAATAAATAAATAAATATCATAACAGAAGTATTTACGGACAGCCTTTGCCATGACGCTTACAAATTACTTTACCCATAAATTAGCATTTTTCTCATAAAACGATGGCTTTGTTTTGTCATGATACAACTTAATTCTTCTGGGAAAAAAATTTGAATCGTAAAAATATAACTTGATTCTCCCAAAATCTCACCCGCCCCCCACCCCCCCATCAGGATTTTTTTTTCTTGTAAAATGTTTTCAGAAACTTTTGAGTCTTTAATAATAATATAATTAAAAAATTGTTTTCATCTCCCCGATAAAACTATCACTGTTTTATTTTTGTTTTAATATGTTAATATATTCTGCAGAAATTCCACGTTGTGGCACGATGTGGTACTAAAGGCACGCAACTCTAAATTCGGACTTGGCTGTATACTGTAAAAACTCATTAAAAAATGCTTAATCTTTAATATAGCAGGTGTTCACTGTACATGAGATGGACAGACTGGCAGATCTGTGTGTGTGTGTGCGGGTGGGCACAGGTACGGCGGCGCAGCACAAAACATCTCCATCAAACTCCCCGTGATGCTCAACAAGTTCTTCCAACCGACGGAGATGACGACCCAAGACTTCTTCCAACGCTGGAAGCAGCTCGGCCTGTGAGCCCCCCCACGCGGAGACGCCCCAAAAGAGCCGCATCAGTCGTCACAGATTTGCTTGTTTTCCCTCTTCTCAGCCCTCAGCAGGAAGTCCAGAAGATCTTCAAGCCCAAACACCCGATGGACACTGAAGTGACCAAGGCCAAGGTTGGCTTTCAACAGTTACCCAAAAAAATTCGTATAGTTAACATATTCTGTTTTGTTGTTTTACCTTTCCCTATTAACACCTCCGTTGTGGTTATTTTTGTTGCTTGTTAGATTTTAGGCTTTGGCGTGGCTCTGCTGGAGAGCGTGGATCCCAACGCCGCAAACTTTGTCGGAGCTGGCGTGGTTCACACCAAAACCTCTCAGGTGGGATGTCTTCTCAGGCTGGAGCCCAACACGCAAGCGCAGGTGACACGCACAACATACACGCATGCACATACGAACATGCATGAACACACACACACACACACACGGGTGTGTTAGCTCAGTGCGTAACTGTGCGTGTCCGTGTGTGTCTCTCATCAGATGTATCGTTTGACTCTGCGGACCAGCCGTGACACCGTGTCTCAAAGACTTTGTGATCTGCTCTCAGATCAGTTCTAGAAGCTTCTTTGTACAGTGTAAAGTCTTTGTTTTTGTTTTTCCTCAAAACTATTTTTGGCACAGACAGTGAGTGCCACCAGAAAGTATTCACACCCCTTCACGTTTTCTACATTTTGCTATGTTACAGACTTATTCAGCATTAAGTATTCACACCCTTTGCTATGACATCTGATTTCCACTGATCATCCTTGAGATGCTTCTAAAACTTGAATGGTGCCCACCTGTGGTAAATTCAGTCGATTGAACATCATACAGCTGTCTACAGTGTATAAGGTCTCATAGTTGGCAGTGCATATCAGAGCAGAAACCAAGCAATGACGTCTAAGGAATTGTCTGCAGGCCTCCGAGATCGGATTGTGTCGAGGCACAAATCCGGGGAAGAATTTCAGCAACGTTGAAGGTCCCGAAAAGCACTGTGGTGGTCCCCATTATTTGGAAATGGAAGAAGTTTGGAACCACCAGGGACCCTTCCTAGATCCGGCCGTCCGACCGAGCTGACTAACCAACTGAAGAAGGGCCTCAGACAGACAGGTGAACAAGAACCCTACGGTCACTAAGGCGGAGCTCCAGTGTTCCCTTGCGGAGGTGGGAGAACCATCCAGAAGGTCAACCATTGCTAACGCACTCCACCAATCAGGCCTTTATGGTAGAGTGGCCACCTTAAGGATTCTCAGACCTGCAGAAACAAAATTCTCTGGTCTGGTGAAACGTTTTGGTCAACTTTTAGACCTGAATTGCAAGTGTCATATCTGGAGAAGAAGAGGCACTGCTCATCACCTGGCTAACACCTTCCCTACTGTGAAGCACGATGGTGGCAGCATCATGCTGTGGGGCTGCTTTTCTACTGCAGGAACTGGATGACGAGTCCGCATAGAGGCTAAGATGACAGCTGCCAAATATAGAGAAACTCTTCAAGAACTTGCTCCAGAGTGCTGTGGAACTCAGACTAGGGTGTCGATTCACCTTCAAACACGACAAGGACCCAAAGCACCCAGCCAAGATAACAAAGGAGTGGCTTCAGGAGCAGCCTGCGATTGTCCTCGAGCGGCCCAGCCAGAGTCCGGACTGGAAAGACCTAGAAATGGCTGTCTACTGGAACTACCCATCCAACCTGACTGACCTTGAGAGGATCTGCAGGGAAGAAATGGGAGAAAAAGCAGGTGTGCCAAGCTCGCAGAGACATACCCAAGAAGACGTGAGGGCAACAAAATATTACGCCAAGGGTGTGAATACTTACGGGCCTATTATGTTTACATGTTCAATACATTTGCACACGTCTGAAAATATTTTTACTTTTGTCATTCTGGGATATTTGATATTTTAAAAGAAAACTACACTCAAATCTTCTTTAGAATAACTACAACATAGCAAAATGTGGGGAAAAAAGTGAAGGGGTGTGAATACTTTCCGGTGGCATTTTACCTTTACGGCCTTTGACTCGCAAATGTCCACTTTTCCAATGCGCCGACCTGTGGGCTGAGCACACTATTAAAGTTTTTTTTTTTTTTTTTTATTTAATTAAAATAAGGCTCTTGCCGTCTTGTCCCCATTTTGCACGTGAGTACGATGTTACCATGGCGGCGGTGCTTTTAACACATCGGCAGCGTTGTTGTTGTTTGCAGACTTTTAAAGCAACACGCGCACACACTTAGTACTGGAGCTCCCAATGGTGCCTTTTACATGAAACAAAGCACACTGCCTCACTACTTCTACCTGAATGCATTTCACATGCCAGACACTCTATGTTTCTATTTTCTAATCCTCGTCACTGCCTTAAGAGTGGTTTTGTTTGGAAATAAACGCTTTGTCCTCTTAAACGGCCGCTTGTATGTCCTTTTAACGGGGATTTAGAAGGTAATGGAATGGAAATTTGAAAGTTTCACACCATTTATACAGTGGTACAGAAGCGCATTTCAAACACTTCAATCAAGGCAATGCGGCGACAAGCCTCCCGGTCTGCTCGGCAACATCTGTGTCACACATCCCTGTCAAAAGTCAGACCTTCGAAATAAAAGCACGGCTTGACCACACTTTCTTGGGCTTCGGAGCAGCGTAATATCGGGAATTCCGACAATCGACACAGATAAAGTAATTCCAGTGTTTTATTAAATTGACAAGTGTGCACAATAAACTAGCAGAGCTGATTAGAAAGTGTCAATCAAAAGGAGAGGTTGCTTTCGACAAAAGAAGCCCAATTTGATGCAAGTGGTCGTTTGGAAGGCGGCGCGTCAGTCTCTGTAGCGCACCTCGGCTCGGAGCTCCTTGGTGACGTAGTTGAGCAGGGCGGCCACCACCTGCTGCTGCAACGTGGCGTTGCCCATCACCAAGGCCACCAGCTGGGCCGCGTCCGTCCAGTTCAGACCGGCCAGCACCGCGCTCACGTCCTCGCACAGTTTGCGCTGCTGCGCCGGCGGGAGCTCGGCCAGGATCTGTGGGAGCGGACGGAACTGACCGCTGGACAGCCAGCCGGCCAGCAGGCTGCCCACGACGCCCCCTGCAGGACGGAAAGGGGATACGGTCAGACCGTCACCTGAGAGCCACACGTGCCCCTTTCCTTCCTTAAATCGCCTTTGTTCTTCCTTCTTTTCTTGCATCCTTGCATCCATCCTCCCTTCACTAAAACCTACTTTTCTGCCTTCCTTCCTTCCTTCCCCTCTGACCCGCTGGCGTCCCCCTGGCCAGCTTCTCTTCTTTTGGCTCACGAAGCCGTTGGCAAACACTTGCTGTCATGGCAGCTGCGCAGGTTATTTGGGCGTTCAGACCCTTTCCCGCTGCCGCAAATAACTCCCGCAAAGAAGCGTCTGCACCAGCAGGCTGAAAATAGTCCTGACAAGAGCAGCGTCTTCCAGTTCCAGTAACTTCTCACGTTCACCGTTCCTCATGAACATCCGTTAGCTTCCTGACTGGCTTGCGTTGGTGGCTATTTTCAGAAGAAAAAGCTCCCTTAAATGTGCCAAGTCCTCAGAAATCCAGACTTCCCGTAACTTCAAGTGGATCTTAAGGCCGCGCGGTAAGTACGCCACTAATTTTGGAATAAGGGTCGTAAAACCGCCCCAAAAAATAAAAAGTTACCATGTCAGAATTTGATACAATTGACCAAATAAACTGCAGAATAAAACTGTTCAGCAGCTGACACCGTCAACGAGCTGTCTTGACTCAATACCGTCGGACCTTTTCAGAGATATTGCAAAGTCTGTGCTCGCTGATTTGCAGCAAATAATCAATTGCTCACTTCAGTCAGGCGTGTTTCCTAAAGCTCTTAAAGTAGCTGCCATTAAGCCTCTGCTATAAAAAAAAATAAAAAAAATAAAAATAAAAATAGAACGCAGGACGCAACCATGTTAGCAAGCTTTAGACCAGACATGCCTAAAGTCCGGCCCCCGGGCCAAATCCGGCCCGTGTTCATATTTCCACTGGCCCGAAGCCTCTGTCATAAAACCAATAATATGTGGCCCGGCAGGCCAAAATACACGCGCAATTTTATATTTCACCACAGGATGGCAGTAAACTTGTGGCTGAACTCTCGCGGGGCCGTTTTGCGCATGATCTGTTTTTTGGCCATTTCTAAAACGGCAACTGGAAGTAAGAAAAGGAAAGTTGATAGCGAGGGCCGACGTTTCCAGGACAAATGGAAGTCTGAATATTTTTTCACCGAGTTTCGAAACAACTGCGTCTGCCTAATTTGCCAAGAGACTGTGGCTGTGTTCAAGGAGTTCAATATAAAGAGGCACGACCAGACGGAACATGCTAATTACGACAAGCTAACTGGGAACGAACGCAGTGAAAAATTGAAGCAACTGGAAGCTGGTTTAACGGCACAGCAACACTTTTTCACTAGAGCCAGTGAGTCGAATGAAAATACAACAAAGGCAAGCTATGAGGTGGCAACGCTGATTGCCAAGCACTGCAAACCTTTTACTGAGGGTGAATTTATTCAAGACTGTGTGATGAAAATGGTGGAGAACATTTGTCCTGAGAAAAAGCAACAGTTCGCCAATGTTTTCCTGGCTCGTAGCACTGTGGCACGAAGGATCGAAGAAGTTTCTTCTGATATTAAGAGACAGTTGGACGCAAAAGGAGTGGAGATTGAATTTTTTTTGTGACCCTGTGACGAAAGCACAGATGCATCCGACAGCGCTCAGTTACTGACTTTTTTTTAGAGGAGTGGACAGTGAAATGAACGTGCGTGAAGAGCTACTTGACCTCCAGAGCCTTCAGGACCAAACAAGAGGGAAAGATTTATTTGCTTCCTTTTGTTTCCGCCGTACATGACATAAAATTAAAGTGGAATAAAATCACGGGGATTATTACGGATGGCGCACCTGCCATGGTTGGCGAGCACAGTGGATTATCAACCCTAGTGTGTCACGAAGTAAGCGAAGAAGGAGGTAAAGCTACAAAACTCCATTGTATTATTCACCAACAAGTTCTATCTGCCAAACCGTTTCCGTGGATCTCAGTGACGTTCCAGCCCACCTGCAGCTGGAGCTCATTGAGCTGTCGCAGCCGGTACCAACGACTCCCTCTTGTCAACTTTTACCAGCAGCTGGATAAAGACAGGTTCCAAGAAATTCGTACATTTGCTAAGAAAATGTTGAGCTTGTTTGGCTCGACATACTTGTGTGAGAAGACATTCTCAGTCATGAACGTGAATAAGAACCGCGTGAGGACAAGACGAAGTGACTCCCACCTGCGTGACATCTTGCGCATTAAAACCACCGCTTTTGAGCCAGACCTGCCCCATTTACTGCAGTCGAGATCTCAGTATCACCCTTCACATGAATGCAAACATGTTGTTTGTTGATTCTGATGAATAAAGTTTGAGTTTGAGTCAAATTTCATAAAAATACTTTATTTTGCATTTCATTAATTTTTATTTTAACCTTCATTTATCCAGGTCAGGCAGTTATAAGATCTACCTAGCAGCAGACAGCATAGTAAAACAGTAAAATAAAAATACAAAAAAGCATTCCCCTCGTCGGTAGCATGTAAAATTAATGCTGGCCCGCATGACCATTTTTTTACGGCAATGTGGCCCCTGAGCCAAAAAGTTTTGGCACCCCTGCTTTAGACCCATCTCAAATCTCCCTTTCATAGCAAAGATTGTTGAGAAAGTTATTTTTAATCAACTCAGCAATTTCTTGAACTTAAATGGACCTTTTGACAAATTTCAATCAGGTTTGCGAACTCATCACAGTGCAGAATCTGCTCTTATCAAAGTGCTAAATGATATAAGGTTGAATACTGACTCGGGAACGGTGTCAATTCGGGTCTTTGATACGGTAGATCATAATATACTGCTGAACAGGTTGGAAACGTGGGTAGGACTAAATGGAACAGTCCTGAAATGATTCAGGTCCTACCTGGAGGAAAGGAGTTATTTTGAAACCGTTGGAAGTGTTCAATCTCATCGAATGGCAATGACCTATGGGGTCCCTCAAGGGTCAGTTCTTGGACCCCTCTTGTTCAGCCTGTACATGCTACCCTTGGGTGAAAATTTCTTAAGAACCTTAATGTTGACTAGCATAGCTATGCAGATGACACACAGTTATATCCAGCACTGTCTCCAGATGACTACAGTTCAATGGAGTTTTTGTGTCGCTGTCTAAAACAGATAAATAACTGGATGAGCCAAAACTTTTTTCAATTAAACCACAACAAAACTGAGATTGTTGTTTTTGACAGTGAAGAGGATTGCTGTTAGTAAATACCTGGAATCACTCTCTTAAAAACCACAGACCAAGTCCAAAACCTTGGTGTACTGATAGACTCCGGCCTGACTTTTAACAGTCATATCAAATCAACTACTAAAACTGCCTTCTCTCAGCTGAAGAACATGAGAGTGAAGGCTTGCATGTGTCAAGCAGACTAGGAGAAGCTCATCCATGCTTTTATCTCAAGTACACTTGACTATTGTAATGGTCTTCTGACTGGACTCCCTAAAAAGAACATGAAACAGCTGAAGCTCATTCAGAATGCTGCGACTCGGGTTCTGACCAGAACAAAGAGGTCAGAGCATATGACTCCAATTCAGCTTCCGAATAGAGCTTCCCCACCAATTAGTGCCTTCTTTATTAAAAATAAAAATAAAACCCTCCCCCAATGCTTGACATTGTTTGTGCTTATTGGAGATAACCGGTTTGTAGTTGTTCTTACCAACAGCGATGCCGGGCGGTCCGCCCACCAGGCCTCAGACGAAGGCGCTGCCGCCCGCCATCATGGCTCCCTTGGCCGAGCTTTTGACCGCCACCTTGATGTGCTCGTGAGCCGAGATGTCGCAGCACAGACGCATGACGTCGTTCACCCTGGGCGCCATCTTGCTAACAGCACAGCATTTAGGAAACACGTCTGTTAAGGCTGCACGATTACTGGGAAGAAATCACATTGCGATGTTTAACCTGGTGACACATCCTGCGGTATTCAAAAAAATATATATAGGGAAACATAAAACAGACATGGAAACCAGCACGTTTATTTTTCCCTCTCCGATTTACTTTTAAGTTTATCACTGCTTCAGTCGAAAACATACTATGTTCAGTTGAGCACAGACACATACTGAGGACGACCTGCATTTCAATTTACCATCGTGAGCAGGTTACTAGTCCTACCAGACTTTGAGTTAAAATAATTTATTTTCATGCCAAATTATACTGTATAGCCATGAGCACATTCCTAACACAGACTCATTTGTTTTTCCACCAATCTGTTATTTTATACGTACGTTTTAACATACTATGCATTCTATATTTCAGTGCATTAGTTAACGCAACACGTTGTTGTGTACAGCTTCGGTTTGTCACAGCCGTGGCCTCCAAAGGATTATAAATACAATAACAACGGTGCTAATTTCTGTTAGCGTGTGTACGTTTTTTCACATTACTGAATGTTAGCGTTAACCTTACTGTTTTTTGTTTTTAACTTTGTTTTACGTGTCAGTTTTACAGCACACTACAACTGGGAGTGACAAACAGCTTGAAGCCAACAAGTTGTGCCTCTCATTGGAGGAATTGTCAAACTCCACACTTTCACACTAAAAAAAAAAAAAAATCAGAATTGAAAAATGATGAAAAATGAAAAATTTCAGAATTGCATTTCTCGAAAATCAATGCAAATCAAAATAAAAGGTTAAATAAATAAAATAGAACAGATACGCGTGTTTTCCTGCCTTAGCGCTACAAGTTGCGTTTGGCTCAGTTGAACAACCTTCAAGCAACCAAGAGTACTCGTCGTAACGAATTACATTGATTTCGTTTTCACTTTACGCCAACTAAATCATCTTCATGCTTGCGTCCTCGACGAATGTCAGGAAGAAGGAACACGTCTGCCTTTCAAAACGGTTCAACGCGATCATTTAATTTGACTTGAATGTCGCTAAAGCACTTTTGTCGCTAAAGCACTTTTCTTACCTGTACTCGTGTTGGAGGAATAATAAAGTTTGGTCGCGTTGTTGTTGGGACTCTTGTCGACGACTTCCGGACTCGTGTCGGAGAGTGAACAGTTGAGACAAGAGGGTTCCTCCCAAAACGAAAGGCCATTTAGTATGTTAAAAAACGTATTAATTTAAGGAAAATCCATCAACCCAACAATTACTGACTATTTATGATACATTTTCATCAAAACGGTTCGAAAGACTTGAATGAATATGCCATCGTCGCGCTTCATGAGGACACGTGCCGTAAATCTAACCCTTTTGGTCGGATATTGATGACGTAAAAGACGCTGTCGTAATTTGCTAATTTCTCAACCGATTTTAATGAGGTGTACTTTTTGGCCAATGTCAAAAGCTATCAATACAGAACATTTTGAAAAAAAGTAGTTAATAAAAATAATCACAACCACTTTGAATACACATTGTAACAAAACAAGTTCCAAAGATTTGAAAAAAGATGGAGGACGCCAGACGTCCATGTGACGCCTCCCACCTCTTTTGGGCGGCTCTTGATGACGTAGACGTGGCTGGGAGACGGATTATTTGGCTAAACAACAAGCTCGCGATCAAAACAAATCTGCAGCATCAACTCAGCGCGACGACCGCGCCCTCAGGAAAAAGACGAATAAAAGACATTTTGCTGTCCCTCAGGTGAGTTGAAAACACGCGTGTCATCTTTGAGGAGAAACATGACAACTTTTTACAAATCTGCCTGGAACCTTCTTTGTCTTTTTGTCCCCGGCCATGACGTCACATGGGCTTTTGTTACCCAAACAAGTGAATATGAGGGATACAAAATGTCACAAAATAGCAGCCAATATACGTACAAGTCTTAAGTCATTCTTAGGTTTTAATGTTGACGCTTTATGCAAGACCCAATCAAATTTCTTAAGTTATGCAGTCTGCTCAGGCACGCAATGCCGTTTTTCTTCAACATTAGGACTTTCTCAAAACGTTAATTTCGAGAAAAATAAGTCTCGTTTTGATCCCCCCAAAAAAGTATATTTGAAAGTCACTTTTGTCCAGTAATTTGCAAAATGATAAAACCAAAAACGTCACTGCCTTTTACTGAATGCGATGACGTAATGAAATTCGATGCGTTTGTCTTCGAATGTTGGTTACGTCACTTGAAGGCGACGTTCGGGGGTAATATGTCTGTTGCTTTTTAAAAGCCATTGAAGTCACTGTGACGTCATACGTCAAATGTCTGACAACTCCTGACAAGCGTCATGTGCGCAGATGGCCACAAGAGGGAGACAGTCATTATTAGTCCATGAACTTGGACTGTATTATTTTTTATTTATTTTTTCTATTGCATTACATGGGTTATTTTTTTTTTTACCTTTTTGACCTTTATAATCAACTGATAAGTCAATTTTGGGGCCCTTGACCACTTTAATCCAGTTTTAACAAGAGCACAAAAAGCATTATTCAGTTAATATTTGATGTTGTCTTGTTTGTCGTTGCCCAGGTTGCCGTGACGATGATTGGCAAGCTCATTTCTCAGCTGCTCGGCGGCGGCGAATGCGAGGAGGGCCGGGATGCTCTGGAGGAAGTTCTGGAGTTTGAAGAGGGAGGCTGGGTCGTCGTCAGTCTGCCAGGTGACAGTCGCAAACGCGCGCGCACTCGAATACGATCCAGGAAGACACTCGTGGGTTTTGTGCGCGGTAGACGTGGGGCCCGTCCTGTCCCCCGAGGCGCCGGACCCACTGGAGGACCTCCGGATCCAACATCCCGGCATGTGCGTCTATCAGATGAGCCGCCGGCTGAGCGGAGGAGCCGAGGAGGACCGAGAAGACGAGGGAGAAGACGGTTCGGATGAAGATGAGGAAAACGCTTCTTCCAGGTGACTCGCGCTCGACGGGGAGGTGCGGGGGCGAGTTTAAACAAATAAAAAACATTTTCTCAGGGGGGAAAGCAGTCAAAATTCTAAAACAGTGAAATTTCTAAAAACATTTTCATGAAAAAAACAAAAAAACAAACCTGACTTTTTGCAAGTCGGCAAATGGGGGGGAAAATGGCCCAAAACTCTACATTCAAAAGGTCATAGGTCACTTCCCATTGAGGCTGATATATATACATTTTTTTGTGTGCATTTCCAGGCTGGTCACGTCATCGTCTTTGGCGGTGCCACGTCTGGCGGCGTGGGGCCTTCCGCTGGCGTCCGGCAGGGGCGCGACGGCGGCGGCTGAGCGCAGGAAGCTGAGCCGGGGGGCCCTGCTCAGGCAAAACCTGACGGTTAAGACACGCCGCTCGCCGGCGGCCGAGCGCCGCGTCAAGCAGCCCAGCCAACGCCCGTACAACTATTGAACAGGCTGCCGATGATGATGAGGTCCTCAGCTTGTTTTGTACACTTTGTAAAAATGATGTAAAGTTTGTTGTGTCTTTTGGTTGTTACGCACACATTTGATGTGTAAATATATGCTTTTTTTAAATTTATAAAATGTAAAAAAAAAAAAAAAAAAAAAAAAAAACAACAATGCAAATACATTTTAACTTAAATGTCATTTTTTTTAAATGGTTTGCTGGTATGACAATTTAGAAAAATCAAAAGTCCCATTTAATTTCTATGTGATTTTTTTGGTGATATTTTTTGTTCAAAATTTACTGCAAATTCAAAGGCTCCATTTGAAATTTAAGTTAGAAAGAAATTCTTATTTTGTTTTGGCCCAATCAAGTTTAATTTTTGAATTTTGAAAGTTATTTTAAATTTACAAAAAAAGTCAAAATTAAATCCCCCAATTTCTTTCATGAAAAGCTACATTTTATTTCAATTTAGTGTTGATATAGGACACTTTTTTTTTTGATTTTTTTTTGGGCATGCAAAGCAATTATTTACAGCAATTTATAACTCTCAGTAGAGTATATTATTTTTTAATTACCAGATTTTTTTTTAAATCAAGCAACATTTTATTTTCAATTCAATTGGATGAATTTGATTTTTGTGTGAAAACCAATCTTGAAAAAAATCAACACAGTTATGAAATCAATGAATTTATAAAAAGGGATTTTTTTTTTTTAAATAAAATTTGTGTTGGTGTTAATGAATTAAGGCTAGTGTCATAACTTTTTATGAAACTAAATCGTTTTTGGAGAATTTTGTTTGGGGTAATAGTTATGAAACCACGTTGCATTTGAAATTTGAAACATTTTTGAATTAAGTTTCACTTAATTTTCATTTTTTTGAAAGTTATTTCATTTAAAAACTTCCCTAATTTTGATGAATTATAATTGTTTTGGGGTGAAATCTAAAAAAATAATCCACATTCAATTTTGAATATAGTAAAAAAAAAAGTTATTTCATTTAAAAACTTCCCTAATTTTGATGAATTATAATTTTTTTGGGGGTGAAATCTAAAAAAAGAATCTACATTCAATTTTGAATATAGTAAAAAAAAAAAAAAAAAAAAAAAGTAAAACATTTGTGAAATCTATTTGCATTTAATTTACAAAAAAATGAAAATAAAAATCACTTTTTTTGGGGGCGGGGGGGGCTATTATTTAGTTGTTTGTTTAACTCGTCAAATTCAGGTTTGATTTGCACAAGCCTTGCTTACGTCACGCGTGCGTCTGCAGACGACAAAATGACAAAAACAAGAACATACCAGACACCGTCGGTCGCTTTTGGACCAGCCTGTTTTTTTTTTGTTTGTTTTTTTTTTTTTTTTTTTTTTAGTTGGAATACATTTTATTTTTCTTATAAGTACAGTTCAGTAGTTACAAAACGAAGCATCTGCCATGAGGATACAGCCGAACAAACACAAGACATCAGGAGAGGACGCGGAACGCTCCTTCGGCGACCGCTCGACGCCGATCCTTCCGCGCGTCATCGGAGAGCTGCTCCGAGGAAGTCCAAAGAAAAAGTCAAAGCCACATCGAGTATAGATCCAACTTAAGTCTTGGATGGGAGGAAGAAAACGGGTGGGGGGCGGGGGGGGATTATTATCATTTTTATTATTATTATTATTATATCGGGGACTGTACATTAGCGCGTTAGAGTCGTTCTCTTCACATAAAAACGAGAAGAAGAAAAAAAAGAAGACGTAGAAACATTTCACGATGTCAAGGGGACGCACAAACACACAACCTTCACTTTAGTTAGTTAGCTAGTGTCGCGTTTGGAATCATCATCATTAATACCGTCGTCATCGTCGTCATCATAATACTATCACAGTGCAAAATACTTCCGAGAAAACAAAACAGTTAAAAAGTCAAATAAAAGGTCAAAAGGAGAGAGAGGGGGGGGGGGGGGAGGGGGGGGGAGGGGGGAGAGAGAGAGGGGGAGAGCGAGAGAGCGAGAGCGAGAGAGCGAGAGAGAGAGAGAGAGAGAGAGAGAGAGAGAGAGAGAGAGAGAGAGAGAGAGAGTCCCGCTATGCGTAAGAATCCGAATGTGGTTGAAACGCTTTGCAGCACAGGAGACGATTGTCATCTTTTAGTTGTTTTTTGTTTGTTTTTGTTTTTGTTTGTTTGTTTGTTTTATTGCGTTTTGCTCATTTTCTTTCTCGATGGAGCGCGACGACGGAGGAGGCGCTCACGTGCGCCACTCGCCAAAAAAAAAAGAAAAAAAAAAAAACAACCTTCCGGATAATCGCGCTTGGCGGTGAAATTTCCTGAAATGAACCTGATCTGCGCCATAACTTTGAACCGTTGACCTTTCCTTGACCTTATGTTAAGGTTTGAGTGTCCACGTGTTGAATGAAATTCAGTTCAACCATAAAAGTTCGACAGCATTTTAAGTTCACCCGGAAATTTCACCCCAAAGTTGAATATCCCCAACTTTTTGTGAGTGGCGTATGCTCAATATATACACAACCCCAATTCCAATGAAGTTGGGACGTTGTGTGAAACATCAATAAAAACAGTGTACAATGACTTGCAAATCATGTTCAACCTATATTTAATTGAATACACTACAAAGACGAGATATTTAATGTTCAAACTGATCAACTTGATTGTTTTGAGCAAATAATCATGAATTTAGAATTTTGTGGCTGCAACCTTTTCTTTGAACAACATTCAATAAACTTTTGGGAACTGAGGACACTAATTGTTGAAGCTTTGTAGGTGGAATTCTTTCCCATTCTTGCTCGATGTACAGCTTCAGCTGTTCAACCGTCCGGGGTCTGCATTGTGGTATTTTACGCTTCATAATGCGCCACACATTTTCAATAGGAAACAAGTCTGGACTGTAGGCAGGCCAGTCTAGTACCCGCACTCTTTTACTACGAAGCCACGCTGTTGTAACACGCGCAGAATGTGCTTTGGCATTGTCTTGCTGAAATAAGCAGGGGCGTCCATGAAAAAGATGTTGCTTGGATGGCAGCGTATGTTTCTCCAAAACTTGTATGTACCTTTCAGCATGAATGGTGCCTTCACAGATCTGTAAGTTACCCATGTCATTGGCACTAACACAGCCCCATACCATCACAGATGCTGGCTTTAGAACTTTGCGTCCAAAACAGCCCGGATGGTTCTTTTCCTCTTTGGCCCGGAGGACACGACGGCCACAATTTCCAAAAACAATTTGAAATGTTGACTCGTCGGACCATAGAACACTTTTCCACTTTGCGTCAGTCCATCTTAGAGGAGCTCGGGCCCAGAGAAGCTGGCGGCGTTTCTGGGTGTTGTTGATGAATGGCTTTTGCTTTGCATAGTAGAGTTTTAAGTTGGATTACGGATGTAGCGCCGAACTGTATTTACTGACATTGGTTTTCTAAAGTGTTCCTGAACCCACGCGGTGATATCCTTTACACATCGATGTCGGCTTTTGATGCAGTGCCACCTGAGGGATCGAAGGTCACGGGCATTCAATGTCGGTTTTCGGCCTTGCAGTGATTTCTCCACTTTCTCAGTCATTTTTTGCCATCTGTCCCAGCTTTTTTGGAACGTGTTACACCCACAAAATTCTAAGATCCTGATTATTTGCTAAAAACAATCAAGTTGATCAGTTTGAACATTAAATATCTTGTCTTTGTAGTGTTTTCAATTAAATATAGGTTGAACAAGATTTGCAAATGATTGTATTCTGTTTTTATTGATGTTTAACAAAACGTCCCAACCTCATTGGAATTGGGGTTGTGTGTGTGTGTGTGTGTTTGTATAAAAGAACCCAAAATGAGCAAAATGAAAGCAAACCGTACGTCCTAGAGACTAGCACAGCTACGCGGCTTGGTCCAAGCTAAGGCTATACACAACATGTCGGCTTTTTCCAGTTTTCTTCCCCCCCCCCCCATTTGTTTTTCTTCTCACGCAGTAAGTAAATACATCCTCGTCAGCCTCAACCTCATCTTCATCATCAGTAGTATTCAGCAACACCGTGCGACGACGACGGCTGGCAGTATTTTACAAAACCCCTCGTTTTGTTCTTGTTTTTTTTCTTTTAATTCTTCCTAAGAAGAACGTCGGCTTGATAAACGCCACTTTTTTTTAGTTTTCTTTTTTTTTACGACGCTCCTTGGGAACGTCTTGCTAAAATCTCTTTATGTACACCGAGACGAGACCCCCCCCCAAAAAGAGGGTGGTGGTGGTGGTGGGGAGGTTATGCCGCTATGTGGGCAGAGGGGTTAAGTACATCTTGGGGCAGTTCAAGTGCTCCTTGTTCACAATCATCAATAACGTCAGCAGTGTAGCGCTGGCTCTTTCCAAAAGTGGAACGTTTTAAAAAGTGACTGATTATTTCCAAACAAAGAAACGTACACCCAAAAAAAAAAAAAGAAAAAAAAAAAGAGATTTTTCACATTTCAGACAAAAAAACAAAACACTTTATTCAGATAATATTACACCCTTTTTTTCAAGAATAAATTCCTATTTTATTATTTATTTTTTTTCATTATAGGAGAGTGTTGTTTTTGATTCATGCGCTAAAACAAGACTTTCTTCTTTCATTTAACTTTGAATTTAATGTAACATTTGGATTTTTATCTTGGGAAAAAAATACCCCTTTATTCTCATAATTTATTGTATTTTTTTTTGGGATAATCGGGAACATTTTTATTCCAAAGACATTTAGGGGTACATATTGTCGGCGTCGGGCAGAAAGCCCGTACGTCCAAATATGGTCAATCTCATAATTTTTTTTTCTTTCAAAAATCGACACTATTGGTCTGTCCCCACTTCGTCTGTTATTTTTAGGCAGTATTAAAGTTGTAAAAATAGCTTGAGAACAAACTTATTAGCGCTCTCGCACGCTCAAAATGTCTGTGAAGTGTTGTAAAAACTATTTGTTCCGTAGAATATTTCGGATGTTTTTTTTTTTTTTAGACAATAAATCAAGTGAAAATAGTGAGGTTAGCTAAATTTGAGTAGGCTTGTTTTGTTAAAATTGATTGCGTCATTGCAGAAGGACACTTACGAGGTTTTTACGCAGATGAAGACTCGGCCAATATTTTTTGAGTTAGCGCATTGCTCTATTTATTGCATCGCTCATAGCGTTCAGACTTTTGAAAAAGAGTTTGGGAAGATGACATAACACGGGTGTTTGTTTTTGTGACGTCTAAATTGTCTCGATCGTGTCCTGCCGTTTGAATCGACCACAGGATCAGAAATTAGCGACGATGATTTTGGGGTCAGGCCATTTTTCACTTTTGTGTTCCATTAAAACAAATCAAATTCCAAAAATAATAATAATCAGTCACTTTTCGATTACCAGTTTAAAATGGAAAGAACCGACGTCACCCGGATTCAAAGTCCTCCTCTGTTTTTTTGCTGTTGTTGTTTTTTTGTATTTGTTTCCCCCCCCCCCCCCCCCCCCCCGTTTAGCCACGCCTGGAAACGTCGCTACGTCGTTAACAGTTAGCCGGCTCGCTAACATCGCTAATCTACAGAAGAATACATTCCGGGTACGATATATTTATACGTATAGAAAGTCTTGGTGGTGGAATACAGGAGAGACACTCGAGAAAAAAGGAAACCAAAAAGTTGTGTGTGTGTCTGCATCTGGCTGGGGGAATGCCTGAAAGATGACAGGAAGTGCTCGTCGTCACACAGGTAGTTTCAAAATAAAAGTTATTATTTTTTGTTTTTTGTTTTTTTTTAGGTCCGCCTTCCAGAGAGTCCCTTGACGCTCACACGCGCGCGTGTGTGTGTGTGTGTGCGTGTGTGTGTGTGTTTAAATAAAATAAAGTTTTCCTTCTCCATCATCAACGGCGGTTAGTCTCGCTCGCTCCGGTCGAGGTTGGCCAGCTCGTCGAGGTCACTGTTGAGGTGGTCCTGGTCCAGGGTCAGTGCGAGGTCAAGGGTCACCGACCGGTCCTCCTCCGACATCCACCCGGCCACTAGGACCCAACGGAACACAGGAAGGTCAGCAAACATTTTTGTCATATAGTGTACATATGATACTGCCACTATTACTACTACTACTACTCCTAATTCATATTATATAATTTATGTCTAAAAATTATAAAATAAATTTTAACAATTTTTTGGGGCTGGACAACCCATGCTAAATTTATCAGTTCTTCCAAATAATAATAATAATAATAATAAATAAGTAATAAAGCATAGTAAGGAAGGAATCATGCCAAAGAAGAACCACGTGTGACCAGCAGATGGCAGTGCAACACAGGAAGCGCATCTGACACGTCCATCACCCTCAAAAATTGCATTTGTATTGGGAGAGAAGAATTGAAATGACAATGACATTAGATATGAATTGATATCCCCAAGTCACACTATGAAAAGCGAAAAAGTTCCTTTGCTTTCGCTCCCATTTGATTTCCCGGCAACGGGAAACGTCCATATTTGATTTTCACTCTTCATTAAGCGAGCCACCTGGAACGTTATTTAAGCGTCTCCCCGAACGACTGCCGATCGGCCAACTTTACACATTTAGCGCAACTTTGATTCCCCCCCCCCCACACTTTTTCTTCCCATTTCCCATTTGGGCAGCAGATGTACCACAAATACACACAAACAAACAAACGCCGTACATGCCCGGCATGCTTTATCCCGGGAATATTACGATTTAAAATTTTTTTTTTTTCCTGTTTTGTTTTGTCCTTCGAGCAGAAGAGGAAAAATCGAGTCACGTGACTTGACAGGTGTCACACGTAACCCTTTATACTAGTTATTCTCAGAGTTTGGCAATACAGTTCAGTTGTATTTAACTTTTTCGTTTAATCTTCGGGTTTGTTTTTGGAACTTTTATTGAAGTACAATTATTACTTGTTTTTTTTCAATGTGAAGTACATTTGAATGGAAAAAAATCTTAGGAAAATAATTTAAAAAAAAATGCATTTTGCAAAATCCCTGAATTTTTCCATTTCAAGAATTTGTTATTATTTTCAGCAAAATACAACAACGTCCGTCTTGTTGTTCGAGTTAGGGTACCAAGTGCACCCGCTTGTGGCGATCGGTGGAACAGCTTATTTTGGCTTCTGGGCGAACGGATGAACGGACGGATGGATGGATGACATTTCGGACGACTGGACCGAGCGCAATTCCAAAGGCATACGGAGACTTTTCCTGAAGTCAACAGCCAAGTGTCTACCATTTGACTTACAATGAGTGCAGCTGACATTCCCGATGACGCATATTCGTACGTCATGTTGATTTAAAAAAAAAAAAAAAAAAAAAATCGGAACCATTTTTTCCATTTAAACAGAGGATTAATTCAAAATACACGTGCATACATTTGCACGCTCATGCACAGTCAGTATGGAAAGTATTCAGAACCCCTTTAATTTTTTCACTCTTTTTTTTTTTTTTTTTTATATTGCAGCCATTTGTTAAAATCATTTCAGTTCATTTTTTTTTTGCTCCACATTAATGTGGACACAGCACCCCGTATTGACAGAACAAAAACGGAATTGTTGACATTTTTGCAGATTCATTAAAAGAGACAAACTGAAATATGACACAGCCATAAGTATTCAGACCCTTTGCTCAGTATTTAGCAGAAGCCCCCTTTTGAGCTAATACAGCCGTGAGTCTTTTTGGGAATGATGCAACACCTGGATTTGGGGATCATCTGCCGTTCCTCCTCACAGATCCTCTCCAGTTCTGTCAGCTTGGATGGTGAACGTTGGTGGGCAGCCATTTTCAGGTCTCTCCAGAGATGCTCCATTGGGTTTAAGTCAGGGCTCTGGCTGGGCCATTCAAAAACAGTCACGGAGTTGTTCTGACGCCACTGCTTCATATTTTTAGCTGTGTGCTTAGCGTCATTGTCTTGTTGGAAGATGGATTCATCTTTTCTTCGATTGCAACCGGTCTGCCTGTCCCTGCAGCTGAAAAACACAACCCCACAGCGTGATGCTGCCACCACCGTGCTTCACTGTTGGGACTGTATTGGACAGGTGATGAGCAGCGCCTGGTTTTCTCCACACATGTCGCTTAGAATTAAGGCCAATAATTTCTATCTTGGTCTCATCAGACCAGAGAATCTCATTTCTCACCATCTTGGGAGTCCTTCAGGTGTTTTTTTTAGCAAACTCCATGCGGGCTTTCATGCGTTTTGCACTGAGGAGAGGCTTCCGTCGGGCCACTCTGCCATAAAGCCCCGACTGGTGGAGGGCCGCAGTGATGGTTGACTTTCTAGAACTATCTCCCATCTCCCGACTGCATCTCCGGAGCTCAGCCACAGTGATCTTTGGGTTCTTCTTGACCTCTGTCACCAAGGCTCTTCTCCCCCCGATCGCTCACTTTGGCCGGACGGCCAGCTCTAGGAAGGGTTCCGGTCGTCCCAAACGTCTTCTATTTCAGGATTATGGAGGCCACTGTGCTCTTAGGAATCTTAAGTGCAGCAGCAATTGTTTCGTAACTTTGGCCAGATCTGAGCCTTGCCACAATTCTCCAGGCAGTTCCTTTGACCTCATGATTCTCATTTGCTCTGCCATGCACTGTGAGCTGTAAGGTCTTATCTATAGACAGGGGTGTGGCTTTCCTAATCGAGTCCAATCAGAATAATCAAACGCAGCTGGACTCCAATGAAGGTGTAGAACCATCTTAAGGATGATCAGAAGAAATGGACAGCAAAATCTGCAAAAATTTCAACAATTCCGAAATTTCGATTTTGTGTTCGTTGTGCACGTATTGCTTCGGAAAAGCTTCAAAACGCAATGACGGAAACTCCCGTCTCTGGTATTTGTGGCACACTTCCTTTTTGGCATTTTTTTTGGCAAGCCTACCGAATTTCACGTTGCCAAATCAAACTGGCTTCAGGTGCTGAGTTGTGAAAAAAAATAAAGAGGACAAGTTCATCTTTGACAGACCAAAATGACCATAAAATGGCTGCTCCAAACCAAAATGGCGGATTTCCCGTTTGTTGTACGCCGTGGCTTCCTGAGATTTTGTTGTGGGCCGACCCACGATTCGACTTTTAACCAAATATCACATTGCTAAGTGACATTGGCTCCGGGGGCGGGATTTTCAAAGCATTCACGAGCCGAGACGGTCACAGAGTTTTGCGTTTTATGGCGACTGACCGACTTTGCCGCCCTCGCCCACACGCACGGACGAACACTCACATTCGTAGAGTGGCACATCGGTTTAGTATACGTGCACATTAAACATTTTTGTCGTGAGTAAGAGCAATTTTGGGAGCTTGGTGTATTGGCTGCGTCAGTCGTGGGTGCAGTCTACTTCCTGGGGGTGACACTGAAGGACTTATTAAAGACTTATTTTGTTCCTTTCAAAGGCCCGGTTCAAGCCAAAGCCACTTGATATAACAATCATAAATATGTAAATATGAGCGCAACGAGGAGAGTCGAGGAAGTGAGCGCACCGTGCACCCCCCCCCCCCCCCCCCAACACACACAAAAAAAAAAACAAAAACAACAACCGTATTTTTAGATGGTTTTAATGAATACAGGATGTTTATAGACGGGCCCGCCGCTCTCTGTGATTCGCACAAAAGACGAGAAAAATCCACATTCTCCCTCCCCAGCCCTCAAAGCGCTCGGAGGAGGAAGAACAAGCGGCGGGAAAAGAGAATTTGTGGCGGCGGGATTGTTGTGTGCCTTCGCTCTGCTTTTTTTTTTTTTCCCCGGCTCGCGTCCTATTAGACGAACACGCCCTGCAGTTGGAGGGCGTGCGCGCCGGCACGCACATCAAAAGTCAATTTGTGTGCTCGTTGTGTTGTGTAAAGTGGCAGAAAATAACCTAAAAAGACGATTCAAAACTTGTTTTCCTGATTTTTTTTTTTTTTTTTTTCCCCAGACAGTGTGCACGGCAGGAACAAAATGAAAAGATTCCTTGTCGGAATTTAGGAGCGGAGTTGTTGCTTGTGTACATTTCTGATAGTAGCGGGCGGAAATAAACCTCTTCAGGACAAAGTTGGACAAACTCTATAGGACAAGTTCGCCTTTGAAGGATTTTTGTAACTAAAGCGCTTTGTCGAGTGAGCTTTGACGACGGTACTTCGTTACACGAGCGCCTCACCATGTTAGCGTAGTTGCGATGAGCCGCGTGAGTGGGAAGGGGCTCGGGGCGCTGCCTTGTTGCGTCCCGCTTCGGTCGTTTTGATTGGATTGAAGAGGAGCTACAGCGCATGGCAAAATGAATGAAATAACTTGACTCATCATGAATTACATGCTATTTATTCTGCTCATCTAAAAATAGATAGACTCTATGTATAGTTCAAAAAAATTGTTCTTTATTATAACTATTGGTATTTATTTTTTTGACGTAGTAAAGCAGGGCTCACCAATGTGGTAGCCTGCTCTAAAAATAGCCGACGTTGCGATTTTCTAGGAATACAGCAAAAGTGCTTATTTGAAAACGTAAACACCGGCAGAGATTTATCGAAACAAATGGTCGGGTGTTGATTTTTATCTGTCTTCTAATGATTGTGGGGAAACCATGAATACGATCACGTCGTCGCATAAATGAATATCAATAATTATTAATCATTTTGCGAGTGTGGGAAAGCCCTCCAAAAAATTTATTTGGCCTAAGGATAATAACAATGAAGAAAGGGAGCAATGTCAAGCCTTTAATGAGAGCGCTCTTTTTTTTTTCTTCTTTTAAATAAAATACGCGAGCGAGTGAAGTGCACGTTTGTTCTCGTCGGTGGTGCGCGGCGCCTCTCAAACTATTTCTGAGGCTGAAAGATTGGCGTGGAGATAAAAGCTCCGCTGAGCAATTTAAGCCCAAACACTGCGATGCTACAATCTGTCTTGTGTGCCTGATAGCGCTTTCCTCCGCTCGCCTCTCCAAATTACTTTCTTTCATATCTAATTATATTTGCTAATGATCTTATAAGAGAATAATGGAATGTGCTTGATCTATTACCTTTTTTTTTTTTTTTTCCTGCAGTGCATAAATACAATGCGGCTGGAAATGACTGCCGCAGACGGGAAGAAATGTTTTTTTTCCCCTTTCTTCTCCCTTCTTAATGTTTTTGATGAGAGGGGAAAATGGAGCTGGGAGCGGCGAGGTCGTTAATGGCGACGGGCGGCGAGGTCATCGCTCACGCGGCGGCGACGGCGGGATGCCGCGCCGCCGCCACCGGGAGGCGCTCTGACGAGGCCCGAAGGAAACGCTTTGATAAAATGCGCTTCTGCAAGCCAGAAAAAAAAAAACCACAATTTATGTAATTAGTAAATATTGGTTGCTTTGTTGGTTTATTTTACTGCATAGTTTCTTCCTAACGTCATTCAGTTTTATTTTTTAAACCTTAAAATTCCCAACGCGCAGATTGTAAAACAACCTCAAAAATTGTTCTTTTCATTCTCACCATTCATCTTTTGCAGCTCCCCATAAGGCACGGACAAAAAATTTTTGTAACGTGTTTTAATACGTGAACAGAAAAAAAAAATAAATAAAAAAAAATAAATTAAAGAAATACAGTAATAACAATGAAATAGAACGTCACCCTTCACAGTTTAATGCTTTCAATTCAATTCATTGTGCTGCTCCTCATCATAACGCAGCCACACAAGACAAAAAGCGAACGGTCAGCGCCCATCTCAGTGATGAAATCTTATTTCACGTTTTGCATTCCAAATCCCCCCCCACCCCCCATCCCTCCCTCCATGTCATCTCTTCGCGAGTGCGAGGACGCGTCACGGCCATGACAGCCACGTTAAAGCCGGTCGGAAATGGCATTCGATCTCTGTTTGATCTCCTAATCATTGGCGCTCAAATGATAATTAGCGCCCTTGCAATCCTCCCACAGAGGAGGACGGGAGG
Source organism: Phycodurus eques (assembly GCF_024500275.1). Taxonomy (NCBI): domain Eukaryota; kingdom Metazoa; phylum Chordata; class Actinopteri; order Syngnathiformes; family Syngnathidae; genus Phycodurus; species Phycodurus eques. The sequence goes on from NC_084526.1 coordinate 2,259,945, forward strand.
ACGGGAGGACGGGAGGGCGGGGGGTGAGGAGGGCAGCGCATGGTAGTCACATGTAGACACATCCGTCCGTGCGTCTGTTTTCCAGAGGCGGGGTTCGCGCCGGGTCCCCGTCAGGCTGCTCGCCAGACAAATTCACTCACATTCAAACCCGCGGACAATTTTGAGTCTTTCGTCAAGCTACCACAGCAACAGGCTAGCGTGTTTTTTCCGGAACGTGGCAGGAGAAACATGCAAACTCCACAAAGGGGAAGTGCCGCGCCCGGAATCCAAACTGCGAGGCGGGCATGCTAACCGCTAGCCCACATTTAAGACAAAACCACGTTTTCATTGAGTTTCTTCTTCTCCTGCATTTCCCATCCTCTCGCTCGCTCGCACACACGCGCATACACCCGCGCTGCGTGCGATTCTTTTGCGCTGACATAATCCTGATTGATTCGTTCAGCAGATAAAAAGTCATCCACTTTTGCCCCTTTACTGGCTTGCGTGGGGGTGGGGGGGGGCGCGTAACATAATACGGCCTTTTATTCATCAACAATGTCACATAATGGTGCAGGAATGTGCAGGCAGAAAGGCCACGGCTTTAAATGGCGGCGACGCTGCGCTCTGGTGTAAAAGAGGAGAACGAGCTCATTAAGGACGACGCCCGCCCGCCGCCGCTACCCGCTAACAAGGACACAAACTTATTTTCTTTAACGTCAACCTTCTTTTCACCCCTCAAATAAATTGGGAGCATCCAAGCTCCTTTTATTTATTTATTTTTCCTCCCCCAAAGCAGGAAGTCAAGCGTTTGTGTCTGCCCGGGACAGGAAATGGACGATTGGCGTGTTCCTGTACGCTTCGGGAATGTTGACATCTTACGATAATAAAAAAACAAAGACATTGTCAAATTCACCAGGCCAGTTCAAAGGTGGCATATGCAGATTCAAACTTATTTTTTGGGAGTCTCAGGGAACACGGTTTAGTTTTATTCGAGACTAAAATGAATAAAGTTTCAAAACTCATTTCCATACATCCATATAGTCATCGTAGACTAAACAGTTTAGATGTTTATGAAAATGCGTACAAGTTATAGTCGTTCAGACTCTTCAAGGTTTTTGATGCCTCGTTTGATATTCCAGGTTTGTTAAAGAGTAAATATTCTTCAATGATGACAAAAAATGTATGTTACATTGATTTGAATCCAAAACACGGAGGTGAGCTGCTATGAAAACTCATCATCCTCTTTGATGTTTTCCGATTCCACTCTTGTAATTGTAACATCTTTGATGTTTACGAAACAAAAATCGTATGTGAGTTGGAACTGTCTTCAGTGTTTACAAAAAATGTCCAAGTTGAGCAAAGACCAGATGGCTTTTGATGTCGTTCGGTTCTTTAAAAACTCAAAATCGTCTTCGCTGTTTGCGAGCTGCACGCTACGTTTTCGAAAGACTGAAATTGAAGTTCGTCAACGGTCTTCGATCACAGCACGTTTGTCTCATGGTCTTCACTGTCGACAGAAAAATGGACATATACACGCTCGCGATAATTATCCCAAAAGATGATGCTAAATTGTCTCCAACGCTTAACGGTATTTTCAATAAGACGTGCACCATTAAATTGTCTCAATTGTCTTGAATTCATTCCATTGAGGTTATACGTTAGAGACAAGGCAACAAAAAAACACCAGGGGGCGTCATCCCTTCGCCGACATGCGGGCCTTGAACAAGTTTGGCTTTGTCGCCAGCTCTCTGGATCAATTGCACTGGATTGTAAAGTGTGAACATCTTATAACGGGATGTAAAGATGTGGATCAGGGGGCGGAGCTAAGCAGCAAATAGGCCAAGACTATATAGGCCACGATGCATTTTATATGGGACAAGCCTAAGTTGGCCCGCTTAACTCCCGAACAAAAAACTACGACAAAAAACTTTTTAGTGTGTGTGTGTGAATAACAACAGACATCCCAGCAGATCATAGCAAGACACAGAAAGGACATTTTAATAACAACAAAGCTACCGGCTGAGTCTATTTCCACTCATCTTTCAGGCCCGCTCCATTTTGTTTTTCTTTGGTGCTCGAAGACCACATTGTCTTGGGGTTTTACAAAAAAAAAAAAAAACAGTTACGTTTGATTTGTTTCAGACAAAAATGATCAGGTTGCGAACGTGCATAAACGAAGTCAGTCGAAGACGCCACAATTGTCTCTGATGTTTGCAAAAAAAACTCTTTCGGTAAGTTCGCGTTTGTTCTGAACGAAACAAAGTTGACGCAAATCCACCTGTTTGTTCTCCTTTTGAGAATCGGCGGGGAGAACTGATCAAGAATTCAACCGTGAAGCAGTATTGAAAATGGAATCGGAAAAAAATCGTACCAATTAAAAACCGGTTCAAGTTTCGAGATCCCAAGACGTGCGTCGACGGGATGACACGCCCGAGGACGGAGACGTGCGGCACGTGAACTTGACGCAGCCCTGCCGAAACGCGGTCTTCTACGGACGCCCGATCAACGCCCGGACGTCAGCGTGAACTTTCAAACTTTCCAACTCGCCATCTCCACCCTCGCGTCGGGAACGTTGCCGCCCGAAACGTTCGAGTTCGAAGGGAGGTCCGTGAGGGAAAGGTCCAAAGTGTCAGCGTCAACGAAAGGGAAACAAAACAAAACAAACTCTCGTCTGTGACCTCCAGATGAACTCTGCAGCTTCACTTTCACCAAATAAACCTTCTCATCTCCTTCACACCTGCTTTCTTTTTTGGGGGGGGTCTTTTTTTCCTCTCTCTTTTCTTTTCTCCTTTCTTTGTGTTTTCTTTCAACTTCCGCGACTTTCTTCCCGCGCTTTTGTCGTTACGGGAGCAGTCAATCATCCACCGTGGAAGTTGTTGCAGATGTGATGCCCTCACCTGCGTGCGGACAACTTCCACTTTAACGCTTGTCCACACCTCGCCCTGTGTAAACGAGCCAGACGAGAGGAGCGGGGCGGGGGTCGCGGGGGGCCTGGAGGCCGAGCTGCACGACGAGGCGGGAAGATGTTAAAAGGCGCTGGGAGGTTCTGGCGCGCCGTTTCAAAGGAAAACCAGGCAGCGACGATGCCAAGGCTGGCATCACTTTTAAGGCAAGGAGAAAAAGGATGACACAAGAAGACCCCCCCCCCCCCCCAACCTCAAACCCCCGCCGACTACCTCCTTCATCATGAGCTCCTTCCTGCTCGCAACAAGCGAGGACGAGCGCCGCGGTGCCATTATGTAAATGTAAACAGGATTTCCCGCCGTTCGCGCTCTGACCCGTTCGCCTCACAAATCTTCCGTTTAAGAGCAATCCCCCCCGGGTGGGCGGGGCCAGGGGAGACGGTTGGGGGGTTGGGGGGGGGGGCGCGCGCCGCTCTTACTTAACAGGATAATTAGGCTCGAGCAAACCTTTCCAAGATCATACAAGCCCTCCCTACCCTGGTGCGCTTGCTTATTCGCTGACAACTATGGCGGGCTAACTCCGGTCTCGTCAATTTGAAGTTACGCTGAATGGACAAAAGGTGAGTACCGGGTCCAAATCGAGCGTTAGTCCCAAATTTGTTGGATAGGGGGCAGACCTTTGGTGCGCGACTCAGAAAGTAAGTAGCGCTTTATTTGGCTCGGAAGCCGGGGGTCCAAGCGAAAACGGGTTGAATCTGACGGACGTCTGGAATTAGACCGCCGTTGCGCTGAACTTGTCCCCCCCCCCTCCCCTCCCTAATCAACAATAAACTTGTTTCTTTTCTTTCAGGAAACCGAGATGATGCTGAACAGGATCCAATTTGTGAAACTGAAGATTTGGATGAAATCAAAATCCTCATATTTGGCAAAATCGGAGTGACGACAACAATCGGCTCTTTGCGTAAAATCTCCCGTGTTGCGCGAGGGCGGCTCTTGTCATTTCCCAGTGAGGACGTCGCTGAATTTGGATCACGATGCATAGATCGCAACAAAAACAATGTTCACCGTATTTGTTGGTGTTGCTTTTGGAATAAAAAACAAACAAAACAAAAAAACAAACAAAAAAAAGAATATTCAATTTGAAAATCATGAAAATGAAATCGACTGTGAAGACGAACTCATGAGAAACGAAATTGAAACGTGTATTGTCAAAGGTTACACAACTGTTTGATTATTTTATTTGTGGCTATTATTAGATTTTGAGCCCTGTCATGAAAATAAGCAATATTCATGTTTTAATCAAATGAAAGAATCTTGGACAAAATGTTTGCAGGACTAGAATTAGAAGGCAATAATGCAATTATTCTGCTTGGTGGATACAAGTTTAATTTGATTAGTGAGTAAGGAAAACGACATGTACAACTTATTTCATACTTTTTGTCATTCAATTTAGGGAGATTAATAAAAGAATATGTTGGATTTGAAAGCGCAAACGTCCCGCCCTTGGAATGGGAATTGTGTGCCTGAGGAATGACTTTGCCGAACGACCTTGAAGACCCTCGTCAACGCCCACCCGTTGAAAAACGTTGATGGCAGTAAACGGTTGGACTTCGGTTGACGAGTACAAACGTTCACGGCAGCGCGTGGGTTTAGCTACTTTCTTCACGCGACCCTTCGAAGATGTTATAACATTACGGGAAAAAAATCGGTAATAAAGTGCAAAATGAAGGGAAGGGGCTTAAGCGCGAGATCGATTGCGACATCAGATGAAGAGAAGAAACACAACAATCCTCTCATTGGACTTTTTGAGGCGCTGAATAATAGCAACCTCTTCCTGAACTCCCATTTTAGCCGCTTCGATCCGTAACATTTTCCTTTTGTTCCCGTCTTACTTTTTTGTTTTTTTTTCTTCCCAAGGCCGTCCGACTTCAGTCATGAGAACGGCGCGCGGTAAACGACGGGAAAAGCGTACCTGGATTAGCAGCCATTGACAAATAACCTTGGTGATGGACGCCGGATCACCGGGCTTCAAAGCTTCTCCGAAGAGATTAGTCCGACTTGTTATCGGCGTCGGGGAAATGCGCTTAAAGTCACATTGATTTATTGAGAGATTCCCCAATAGCGGCGGTGCTGCCGTGTCATGTGAACGCGCGCTTCAAATAAATTACACCGCCTGACGCTGCTTTAAGAGAAGGGGGGGGGGGGGGGGGGGGGGACAAACAAAAAAAAAAACAAGAGAAGAAGAGCACGCTTCGTTCAACCATCCACAACAAGGCTGCTTTGTTATCAACTGCGCTTCCACTAGATGGCGCAATGCAAATTCACTTCCGTTTGTCGGTAACCTGAGATGAGAGGATCATCTTGAGAAGTTGATGGGATTTTCGGCGACGTTTTCCGGTTTCCCGTCATTGGCACTCACGTCCCGGCCAATCACAGCGTGTCCCTATTGTCCCGCCTTTCAAGAATTCCCTGAAACACAGAGGACGACTCGATGCGGGGACGCCGCGACACGCTTGCACCTCTAGATGGCGCTCAGCCGCTACTCGCGGGGAATGCGCGCGTGTGGGTGTGTGTTAAGATGAGACAATAAAAACATTAATTTGGCCTGAAATCATTTGCGACGTGGCGGCGCGGGTCTCGCGGCCGTAATGAAGCGTGCGCCATCTCGCTGCCTCCTAATTGGACCAGTCGGACGAGTCCATTACGCGGCTAACAGACAGCGGCCAATCCTTTCTGGTCAGTTGAGGCTCACTTAGCCGCAGCCTGCCGCTGGACAAATTGTCCCGGCCTCATCATCATCATCATCATCATCATCATCAGCAGCAGCATCCTCCTACTCTTCCTCTTCCACCTCGCCGTGTCGACGTACTTTGCGCCCCCCTTTTATTTATGAGCGCTCTGTTTTTAGGAACAAGCAGTGACGCCTTGAGATACGAGCGACCCAACTTACAAGTTTTTTCCGACATTTGGCAGATGGTTGCGGTTGACTGTCAAACTAAACATCCAACAAAGATAATCACACGCGTTTAAAAACGATCCCATTGCTTTTGCCCGAGGACAATCTGTTTAGCTTCAGGCTAACACGCGATGCAAAACGTTACAGATCACAAAGTTAGCATCTTAACACCTTTTACGCAATATATATTTGAACGACAGGTAGACAGATAATATAAGAATAGCATTTGTGACTGTCTCCGTGTCTGTTTTATACTGCCCCCAGTTGGCCAAGGCGCACACAGCATTCTTTATATTCTATTTAGTTCGCTAAGTTTTGAATATATATGTTTTTACAAAGTATAATATTGCAGAGTGCTATGTACCTTATGGAAAATTAGCAACCTTACCACAATACAGAAGTTAAGTGACATTGAGATCCATCAATCATGACATATATTATTTAGCAATCCATGACTCATGAAAATTAAATGTTCAAACTTTATAATATCGTAATACATCATTTTATTTATAAAAAAAGAATTATGCATTAAAATGATCAAAATAATAGTAATAATGATTTAATTTTGTGTCTTATTTAAAAATATACATGAGCAAAATTATTTTTTTAGATTTTTTTCTTTCTTGAGATATGATTGTTTGATTTGATTTCAACTTTAAAAAAAAAAAAAAATCCGTCAATGACTTTTTTTTGTTGTTGATATTACTACTTTATTTCTGTCAACTTATTCAAGTACAGTAAATATGGAGGTTACTTTAAAAAAATTTTTTTTTTTTTTTCTTCACACGTACAAAAATTCTACTGGCGTGCATCTCGACAATACGCGCGCACACGCACACACACACACACACACACACACATACACACACACACACACACACACACACACACACACACACACACAGACATGCTAGCAGAGAGATTAGTTGCAATCCTGCATCACACTGCGTTCTGTACTCGCAGCAACACTGATTAGCACAAGAAACATTCCACCTTTTCAACCTGGCTTGACAGCGTGAGTGTGTGCGTGCACACTCACATGCAAGCGTGTGCGTGTGAGTGTGAGTGTGTGTGTGTGTGTGTGTGTGTGTGTGTGTGTGTGCGCCCTCGGAAGTGATGGTTTGACATGTGACAAGCCTGCATTGCTGACTGCATTCATGCCAAAAGGGGTGTGTGTGTGTGTGTGTGTGTGTGGGGGGGGGGGGGGGGGGGGGGGGTTGTGGTGTACACTGTGTGTGTGTGTTTGTGCTCTAATGCAACACACACACACACTCTTTCCAATCACATATTCATCGCCCCCATTTGATTCTCCCTCTTGTCCCCCCTTCCCCCTCCAGCACAGTGTGTCAATAATGCTACCAGCTGTTCCACCATCACTGTGTGTGTGTGTGTGTGCGTGCGTGACAGGCAGAGAAGAAGAAGAGGGCGGGGCCAAACTCACACACCTATAGATATACAGTATATGCGGCAGACATAAAGGGCTTGACGTGAAAGGTAATTATGGCGTCACAAATAACACACATTGGAAATCCGCGCGAGGTGTTCTCCGTGCGTGCAGTGGGAAAAATGACACTTTCATTTTTTTCATATACCAACGTATGGAACTCGGGGGAAAAAAAAAAAAAAAAAAGCTACTTATCGTGGGCGAATTGAGGTCAAACAAGTGACAATTGAGCAAATACAATTCTTGGCTTAAAGCAAACACAATTGATTTATATGGCGAAAAGGTGCAAAAAACTAAATAAAAATAATTATTATTATAATTATTTTGAAAAAGAATATTGATAAAGTGGTTGCATAAGGATGCGGCACCACTTTTATTAATGCTCTCCTGGAAACAATTGAGATTTTCAATTAATAATTCAAGTCAAACACAGAAGTTTAACATAATTACATAATTTTTTCCCCCATAATATTAGTTGAAAAATGACGACCACAAAATAATTTTAGCACTGTACATGACAAGATATTTGTTTTTACATCAGTGTATGAATTTAAAATGATTTTAATAAATTCCTATAGCAATTAAAAATACATTTGGATTTCCGTATATTTAATCATGATAATTACTTCACTTGTGGTAGAATCATAAAACAAAACATCATATGAAAAACTTCTTCAAAAAAAACAACATTTTAATCTGTATTTTTAATATATTAAAATATAGCATTGTAATGATAATGATTGAAATATAAATTCGACATAAAAAATGACAAAACGGTGTATGCAATGTTACACGAGTTGTGGAACCATTAAATAATAAAAAAAAAATATATATATATATATATATTTTTTAAATGAGTGTTTGAGTCCCGACGGTAGTCCGATAACAGACTAAGCTGTCAATCATTTCCGATGTGACAGACAGCTCTACATTGGCTTCTTTTTTTTTTTCCTTCCTTTTTGAAAAGAAAAAAAACAAAACAAAAAAAAAAAGTTAAAATCTCCTTGACAGAAACGTTTGTAATTTTCATCTTTACTGACAAACTGGTTGTAAATGCTAAAGTGCCGACCGGAGGTTAATGGGAGGCCACTTTGTGCCGGTAAACATTTAACATGAATGACTTCATTCTTCTTTCCCGCGCGTGTGAGTGCGGGCGCGCGCGGGCTTCCTGTTTCAGATTATACTCACTGATTAAAAAGAGAATAATAATTTAAAAAAAAAAAAAAAAGTGCCACATTTTTAGCAGCTTTGCGCAGCACATGTTCGGGATTTATGCTTGATAAACGCTTTCAGTTATTTCTTACGTGTGAAAATCATTTCCAGCAGGGCTTGTTTTTTCGCGCGGGGTCTTTTCTTCTTTTTTGTGTGTGTGTGTTTGAACTCTCTCTTTCTGCTTGTACTTTTTAAAACATCGCAGGCCACACGTTCACGTACATATTTAAGAACAACAACGGCGAGTGCACATGTGCGCTGAAGTCTTAGACCACCCTGAGAGTTGTTGTTGTAGAAATGTCACGACCGCACGCAATTACTTCAAAATCTCCAGAAAAATAAACGACAAGGATCTGAACAGTTTACATCCACTTTTATAGACTTAAAGACAATTATGACATTATGAAAGTCTAAATGATGTTGTTCTGATGTTTCAGTCTTTGTTAGGCTTTCCCGGGCTCGTGGTGCCACCATGCTACGCGGCGGCGAAACGGCGACGCGACTACTCACGTCGCGTTTTAATGTCAATGTCAAATCAAAACTCGGGATTGCGGACTATGCTTTGCCGCTCGTTGGCAAAATCAAGCCAATGTAAAAAAAAAAAAAAAAAAAAAAAAAAAAAAAAAAAAACGAGGCCGTAAATGCGCTGATGCAACGTCCCGCTAAGAGTGAGTCGACGCTCGGCATGCTAACCCTCGATGCTAACGAGCCGCTCGCGCCTGGGAATTCGCGTCCACTTTCTTTCCGCGACCAGCTACAGCGTGTCAGTTGCGATCAAATTAGGTCAACTTAAGGAAGAGGGGTACTTTTTACTCATCATCATCACCGCCGTCCTTTGTGCCGACAGGCTCCGTCATTGGTATTGACGGGGCACGAAGAGGACAGATGAAATATTCCTCCTCCAGCGTACAAGGTTTTCCGCCGGGGCCCGGCCGATGCCGTGATTGGGGCTGACGGATGGACGGGGGCCGGCGGTTTTGAAGTGGCTTTGATGAACAGGCGACCGCGGCGGAAGTCGAAGAAAGCAGTCAGGACTGGCGGCGGAGTTTGTTTGAAGTTGACACGACGCCCCCCTTCCCCCTGTGCCACGCAACACGCTCCCCCCCCCCACCCCGCCTAGCGCCTTACCCACTGCCTCCTGCACTTTCCACCCCTTCCGTGTCCTTAAACGCCTCACCAGCGTCTTCCTCCAACTTCCCTTCAGTCTTCCCAGAGTGAGTGTCACTTCGACTTCCTGTTTCCCGCTTCCGTCCCCCGCAGATCTCCCCCCCCCCCCCCCCCCCCGATCTCCCCCCCCCCCCCCCCGATCTCCCCCCCCCCCCCCCCCCCCGAGTCATCACCGTCACCAAGCGTCACCGCCAGACATTTTAGAGATCCGCCGACTCACAATCAGTTGACGACGTTGATGAACCAGGCGCTTCCCGAATGCTAACAACGATGGGATGGATACAAAAAGAAGCTATTTTTCTCCACCTAGGACCACCATTTTGTAATCTTATAACAACTTGCCCTTTCGACGCATTTAACGCCACTGCCCTAATACGGTGGTGCCTTGCGATACGAGTGACCCGACTTATGTTATGTTTTTCCAGATTTGAGCCATCATCGGGCCATCATATTACCCGTTCTTTACAGAGGATAAAGAATACATGCCGGTGAGTGGCAAAGACGACTTACTAAAGCCTGTGCGCTGAAAATGTCCGCTTGCTGCGAAGTGGGAAGCGCTCGTTTCAAGTCGCAACGGGGGGGAGGGGTGGGGGTGGTTGAACAAAAAAAACAGGCTAGTCATTTTGTACAGTAAGTTTTGTCACTCGTAGAATTGAAGACGACAAGGCCGAGGAAGTGTCGAAAAGCAAAAAAAACAAGACTGTGACACGGGGCGTCGATGCGGGTCTTTCGACAGATGGCCTTTGCCGCGTTAACCCGATCGCCACGCGAGCGTCTCCCGCATAAACACTTTTGCCTCAAGCGGGCCTCGGAATTCGCGCGTATCGCTTTACACACAAATTGCGCGTGGCGCATTAACGGGGAGCCCCAGCTGGTGGCGGCGTGCTCCTAAGAGCCCCGCGATCGAGTTACGCTGCCTCTTTTACCGCAAACTTATTAAATGCGAGAAACCACATTATTTTTTTTTTTTTTTTTTTTTCCCAGAGTGTACGTGTAATTATTGTCACACACCTGTGACTCCCCGCCATCCACGGCAGCCGTGATGAGGAGGGATGATGGGTGAGGGTGGGGGCGGGATGGGGGTGAGGGTGGGGTGGGGGGGGGGGGGGCGATGATGATGATGAGGGGGGCTGGATGTCGTCGGGAGCAGCGGGAGTCCTCGTTTCAGGAACGAGGGAGGGAAACAAGAGCGCTTTGCTAATCAGACGCTTTCTGTCGCCGCCGACCTCATCATTCACGCCCACCTGATGACATCACGCGTGAACCGCCATTGAACCGCCATGACAAAAGAACAACAAACAGCAAAGCAGAACATCGAGGCCTAAAAGAGTATTACACACACACACACACACACACACACAAAAATAAGTTGCATTGTAAATCCCAATATGTACTGAGGTTTCCAAAGTGTCCTTGAATGTGGCACTTTGCTTATGTGAAACGTCCAATAGGACTCAATGCAATCTCCCCTCAGGTGGATCACTCCCAAAAAAAAAAAGAAAAAGAAAAAAAAAAAAAAAGGGGGAGCGATGCGAGCGAGCGAGAGCGCTGCCTTATTTTGTCTGTGATGTTTTAATAGAAAGCAGATGGCTTCAGACGCGTTGCCGCACGCCGCCGGTGATCTTTAATATTTTAGAGTGGTCTTTGCTGTAAATATGGCAGCAGCTGTTTCCCCGCACGCTGTAAATTTACAGCATTTTTATTGTTTTTTTTTTCTCCTTTCTTTGACTCTGCATGAGTGGCAGCGATTGGATTTGGTGTAAATTAGAAAAAGGAATACGGGAAAGTGACGGGGTGGGGGCAGGAGGGGCCGGGATGTGTGACTTCCCGCCAGTCGGCCGACTGTTCTCTTATTTTGGCGCGGCGTTGCGTGGAGGTGATATTCAAATGTAAAGTGATATTAAAGTAACGAGCTGATGGAGGCGCAGGAGATAAATGCAATTATTTGCCGAGCGCGCCGTTGGCCGCAGGTTGCCTTCTAATGTCAGCTGTCTGCCAGATGAAGGTGATTGGCATCGGTTTGTGTTTTGGCATTTAAAAAGCGCCGCGCTCCAATATATTTGAAATGCAAATACAGCTGCCGGACGGAGCGAGAGCAAATTATTTATTCAGCTGTTTGTTTCATTAGGGTGCAAAGGCCCTCTCGAAAACCGCTTCCTTTCTTTGTTATAGTTCTTCGGCCAATTGAAGCAACATTTGGAGGGCTTTGCCCGCACTCCCCCCCCCCCCCAAAAAAAAAAAGATCCACGTTATGCAGGTGTGCTCATTGGCACTGTCGCGACGCACAGAATGTTTTGAAAATTCAGCCCCAAAAGACAACGCCACTTCGGAAAATGAAATTCGGCAGGCACGTCTATCGTGAGGAGACCCACAAAAAAAAGTCTCAACGGACCACGCCATGAAAAGACAAATGAAGCCTGCCACGTCGTGTCAATCTGGTTTGGAAATTCAGCTCCGGAAGCCAGTTTAAGTTAGCGACGTGATCTTCGGTAGCCATGTCTACGGCGAGTAGACCCACAGAGAAGTCTGAAGAAGCCACGCCTAAAAAGACACAAGAAGCCATTGCAGACGTGTTGGGACCAATTGGTCCATTGCCAACAGCAACCGAGAGACTTATAGGCGGGGGGGTGCGCTTGAAGCTTTAATTTATTCATCTGTTTGTCTCATTTTTATTTGGATTACAGCACGGCGCGAACCATGACAAGAAGAAAAAAAAAAACTCCACTTTGTGCCTTTATTCTCCGTCTCGGGCTCTTTATGTGCGCCGCCTTTCGTGTTATGTCAACACCGTTCAAATCCGTCCCGTCCGCTCTCAGCTGAGCACATAAAGAACACGAATTTCCATATTCACATGTTATGATTCTTATTAGGCTCAGTGCCGGGCAAACACGCTCTCTCTTTAAACAAACAAGCGAGCGGGAATGTTTGTTTATCCCGCGTAAATATTTGCCCGGAATCGAGTAAGGGATCCCCGTAAGTGAGGACGACGTACAGCAGTAGAAAAGCCGAAGATCACCATCACCTCGCACTTTTCACGCGTTTCATTTCCCCCCACCCCAAACTTCCACAATCTGCTTGTTTCCCGCCTCGCCGGCTTGTGTTCCATTTCCAGCCCCGCCCCCCCCCAACAAGAAAACATGGATGGAAAATATGATTTTCTCTCGCTCTCGTCCCTCCCCGCCCCCCGCGCTCGCTCCATCTCTCTTACGCCACAGTTATTTAAACGTCGATAGCCATTCATCTTCTTTAGAAGGCACTCGTTCTCATATTGATATTTGGATATGATCATTACTCTGCACACGCTAAAGCACACTTTGTAAAAAAAAAAAAAAAAAAAAAAAAAAAAAAAAAAAAAAAAAGTCCGATACTGCAACCTCGGCATTCCAACCCAATAAGACTTTTTTTTTTTCGCTGCAAGAGGCTCTATACTGTCAAATATTTCATATTTATTGTGCAAAAACAAGTACACTCATGTTACAAATATCTATCTATCTATAAATCTATCTATCCTGGGACAGGTTATTTCTATTTACGCTATTTCCCCATGAGTAAATTATAAGTACAAAGAAACCATGCCGGATTCAAAACGTAACAAGAAAAAAGTAATGCACTCCAATACGTTTCGGGTGATCAAAATGTTTGAATTATGGATAGTTTGATGAGTATGGATGTTAAAAGGTGAAAAAATGAGCCCAAAAAACAAAAATAAAAGCGCCTCCGACCTCCTTGGGGAAGGCAAACAATCCTCAAAGTTCGACTTCCTTGCTGTGGCAACCTTTGCAAACTTTGTTGTAGTGCAGATAACGACACAAACAACAGAAAACAAGCCCCTCTTCTCTCTTTCTCAAAAAAAATAAATGAAATAAAATAAAATACATGAGAAACGTGTTAATTTAGCAGCCTGCAAGCAAGTCGGCTCGCTGCTGTTGAGTCTCCAGGTGAGCTGGTGGCACTTTGCAACAAAGCTTCTGTCTCATAAACACACCGTTTGATTTCCTTCGCGTGAGCGTACGCGTGACGACGGTGCCTAACCTGTCGTGCCCTCGTTGAAAACGGCCTCCCGACGACCCGTGCTGAGACGCTAATGACGACATGAAAGCGCCATTATGATTGGAAAACCATATCAATGTTTCATCGCCTCATCATATTATTACACAGAGACAACAAATTGATGGGTAACTCGTTTTGAAATCAGAAATCAAGGATAATGGTTTGCTCAACTATTGTTCAAGTAACTGTAAAAGGGGTTTGGAGGCAAAACATGCTTACAATAGTTCATTGCTATTTATTACATATGAATATTTTGCAAAAAATTTGGAACAGATTTGAGCAAGAATCGTGGAAGTTGACAAACATGATTTGCTTTCGCAGGACACATAAAATGATGTGGCGGGCCGGATCTGGCCCCCGGGCCTTGAGTTTGACACCTGTGGGGCGGATCTGCTCGCCGTTCATTTTGCGAACGTTACGATGCGATCACGAGGTGGCTCACGACAAGACGAGATCTTGGACAAACACGAGGAAGGCGAGGAGAGGGGAGCGGGTGTGGGGGGGGGGGGGCTTTGGGGGAGGTAGGGAGGAAGGAAAGGGGGCGGCGAGGAGGAGGGAGGGAGGGAGGGGGACTGAGAAATAAAGCGTCTCCCATCTGATGAGCAGCTTGTCCATAATACTCCTCGTCCATCCGCTGCCAAGTCTGCTGCCTGATACAGAAACAGCATGCACACGTTTCTGGACAACATTTGCTTCTTGTTCATGCGTTCACGCGCACATGCTCAAAAGTGACATTACATTACAGAGCTGGAAGTGAATAGAGAGAGACAGAGAGAGAGACAGAGAGAGAGACAGAGAGAGAGACAGAGAGAGAGAGAGAGAGAGAGAGAGAAGGGGAAAAAAAAGAAGGATGCGGCCAGCAATTAGAGGACAGATGATGCGGCCATCTTGAGGTCGTTTGTCATGTGTCGGTCTGTGTTGACCTTGCAACAAACGGCGCCCCGTGCGCCGATATCATCTTTTATGATGAAGGAGGAGGAGGAGGAGGAAGAGAGTGTTGTTGTTGTTGTTTTTTTTTAACCACTAAAGACAACATGAATGTCTTCCATTTGTGCACCGCCGCTTTAAGAATCCCACACATGGATTTGCATCGCAGAATGGTTTGAACGATCCGCCGGAGCGTTACGGTGTCGCGTTGAACGAGTGACGTGGCAACAGGAGGAATAAATGGAAGGATGGAGGGATGAAAGACGGAGGATTGGGTCGGGCCAAAAACTGCGATGGAAGATGGGAATTCACGATAGAGGAGTCACGACAGATGGAGAATAGAAGTGATAGAGGATGGAGAATGATGGAAGATGGAGGGATGGAAAAGACGGGTTGCACAAGTGATGAAGGGAGGGAGTAATTAGCGTGAGAGATGGGGTGATATAGGGTGGAGGTGAACAAGGGTGATGGAGGGATGGAAGGCAAGGGGGGTAGAGATGGAGTGATGAAAGAGGGACAGATGTGGAGGGGTGGAGAATGAAAAATCGAGTGATGGTATGATAGATGGGACTGAGAGGAGGAGATGATGGTGGGTGGATGGATGGATGGATGAAGGAAGGCGGTCGATGTGCGAGTGAATGAGTGATGAGGAAACAGAAGATGGACAGATGCAGTGGGGGAATGAGAGATGGCGTGGTGAGGGATGGATGGCAGGCAAGAATGGAGTGATGGATGGTAAAGTGATAGAAGGAGACGTGGGTGACGATGGAGTGATGGCCGATGAAGTGAAAGACGACGGAGTGACGGAAGATGTAGAGATAAGAGGATGGCGAGATGTAGTGAGGACTGAAGGGAAGAGATTGATTGACACGAGATGGAACGTCGTGGGTGATAAAAAGTGATAGAAGAACGGAGCGAAGAAGTGATGGAAGTGACAGAAGATGGGGAGAGAACGTGACGGGATGACGAAGGGATAGAACATCGCCAGAAGTTGTGATGTACGGTCAAAAAATGGAGTGATGAAAGATGGCAGAAGTTGGAGAGATGATCACAAAGTTAGAGAAGATACAGGGATGGCGCGATGACGGAGCGATGAAACGATGGCGACAGAGTGACAGAAGATGGAGGGATGGTGATCAAAGGAGCGATGAAACGATGGCGACAGAGTGACAGAAGATGGAGGGATGGTGATCAAAGCGGTGGAAGATGGAGAGATGTAGTGATGGATGGTACAAGATGGAGTGACGCAAGACGGGGACGGTCGGCTTCTCTGTGGTGTTACAAAAGCTCGTCCAAGCCATTGTTTAGCGCAGTTAGCTTGTTTGTTAGCGTGAGGTAGCCCCGCCCCCGTCGCCCTCAAAACCAAAAAACGCTTCCTTTTTGGGAATGAGCGGGGATGAGGTTTCACATTAAAGGAGATTTATCTTAAAGTACGCTTCTAATCCCCCGCTTTTAATCCCGACACCCTCCCCCTTTCCTCTCGCGGTGCCGGAATCTGGCCGTCAACCTCGCCGTGGCCTCGCAAGGGAGATTCCGCCAACTGCGTGACATTCCTATTATCGGCAGGATTCCGAACTCCCAGAGGCAATAGCGGAGCGCGAGACTCTTCGCGGGGAAAGGTTCAAATGATACGAGGATTCTCGACCCAACGAGAAGAGCGCGATATTTTCGGCGCCGCGCTTTCCTCCGAGCCCCGCGCTCTTCATTTCACGAGGATAGCCAACCTCGCAAGAAAAGCAGGTTCGACGAGAGCGACGACGGAAATGGCGGCGGCGGCGCCGGAGCCAGTATCTCGCCGCCGTCCGCTGCAAGCTGCTCAGGCGAGGAAGCATATGGCCCGCGCGACCACCGCGGCCCACTTCATGAATATTTGATTCACAGGGAAAACGGCGCACATTCGTTTCAGAATGTCTTTCCGAGACGCTGCGTTGACAACGCTCGGGAATCAGAGAGTCAGTCGGAGCGGGACAAAAAAAAAAGTTGTTCCGGTGGGAACAAAGAGGTGCAGTGTTTGCGGGGACGCTTACTGTACCTCTCATAATTCCCATGAAAGCATATCTCTCTTAAAACGGACGATTCATGTTACTGCGAACGCGCCGCGGAGGTCCTTCCCATCCGGGAAATTCTAATCCCGCCCGTAATGACCGGCAATCTGCTGGCCTTTTGTGCGCTTTCTAACGACGGCCACATTAATTTTTTTGCTAATGACGTAAAGCATCACAAAGCGAGCTTTTGTGCGTCGAGGTCGGCTGTTGCCCACTGAAAACGAGGTTATATGTGATTATTAATCTGATTAAAGTGGATTGCTGGAGCCTGCCTGCTGTTTAACGAGGCTTCGGGTTTAAAAAAAAAAATTCAATCAAAAGCAGCCATTGTTTTAGCGCATCCAGGATGTCGTTTCTAAAGATGACTTTTCCCCCTCGCATCCTTCCTGCAGGACGAGCTTGGGCCACGTAACCTCGCTAATCCTGATTAAAAGCGATCCACAATTAAAACTGTGCATATGCTGATCCATTTTTGGATTACTTTTCAATTCCAACTCAACCTGCCTGAAACGCTAACCAGTCAACGTTCATTTGAGCGTATGTCAGGAGTCGCTGCTGTTTACACATGAGTCCCGTAGGTGGCGGTAGCGGTCAGAACACAAACGACGAAGCAATACCATCGACTGAATCGCTCGTGACAGGAAGTCCACGCTAACTAACTTACAGTGAGGCCGCAACTGGACTGCTCCAGACGTCGTTAACGCATCAAATTATCTGAATACGTCTCGTTTTGGTTCTGACGTTGTTTTGAGATGACATAGGTGGAACGTCTCAAGTCACAGCACGCTTGCGTTGAGAGCAATTGTAGCCTGCGCTCGCTATGTCACGCGTCACATGATCTCAATGGGTGCATCTCCAACAGCTGTGGGAATGTGCACTTTGGGGAGTTTTGTCGAAAAGGCACAGGCGAATAAAGGTTTACCGTATGAGATCACAGACCAGACTTCTGAAACAACACGAATTCATCCTGACGATTGGACGACTAATCAGGAGCTGCCAGTCGTTTCTGTGTGAACGACGAAGCCTGAAATAGGAAAAAAAAAAGCGAATCGAATGGGGTGTAATTGGCACACTATGGCGATCTTAAAAAAAAAAAAAAAAAAAAAAACAGCCGTTAAAAAGATGCAGTTGTTCGGATTCTGTCGTTGGGATTTGCGGCGCACTGGCGTTTTACATTTTTTGTCAGTGCTAATGATATTATTAACGTCTTTGTGTGCATGCTCGCTATTCGTGTTTTATTCCCTCCTGGTTTCCACAATCCTCCTCCCCTTCCCGAACCTTCCGTGCTTCTCCGCAACTTTGTTTACTTGACTTATTTATGTGCACCTCGCCGGTGTCGGATGTCGGAATCAAACGTCCCGATTGAGCAAGTGGTCGTGATAACGCTCGGCGAAGTCGGCGTATTTGTCCTTAATTGCCACAGAGCGCTTCAAAGTGTGTATAGCGGTGTATGTTTTTCTGTTTGCATCAACGCCGCCGCACGCCGCCATTGATGTGGAATAACACGGGAAATAAAAGTTGACATAGTTTCTTGGTTTTCACCCACCCACCTCCTGCTCCCTCTGCTGTGCGCAGCATAGTTTTTTATATACGTGCGCTTTTTTTCCTTGAAGTGGCGTCGTCGGCGTCTCATTACGCGTAAGTGTCGTTATTACCCCCGACGCTCGGCGGCTGCCTCGCGAGCGTCGCTCTCCGCTAGTCGAGCCGGCTTTACGAGTACGATTCCTCCGGGGCGCCTTCCTCCTCACATCTCGGGGGGGCGCCTGGGGACGGGGAAGGCGGCATCCTTAAGAGGATGGCGTCAAAGTGAACAAAGTCTCCAGGAGTCGGCGAAGAAACGAAACAAACAGCAAACTAACGAGACGGCAAGCAGAGATCATGTCAGATATATCGGGTTGGAAGGCCAATTTATGAGCCATTTCTTCATGTTTGGCAGCATCCGATGCCGTACGCGGCGGTATTTGTGTGTATGTGGGAGCGTATACATAAAAGAAGTGCACACACAATCTAATCTTGAGCTTCCCGGGAAGCTCCCACACTATCTCTTCCACCCCCCCCACCCCTCCTTGCGGAATAATGAATAGAATAATTGTCGCGGAACTTTGCTGTCCTCGCCGGCGTAACTGGATCCAGGCTTTCCAGGTAGCACCATGTGGCCGTTGTCGCCGCAGAGGTTTTGAAAACGGTGAGATGAAAGCCAGCAACAGGTATGCCTGAATGGCAAACAATCGGTGAAGGGAATCTCCAGTGTGACTGCGCGGTTTTATCCTGATGTCAGGCCAGGCAGCGGATCGCATCGCAGCCTCCAGACGGCTTAATCACTCCACCGCCCTCCCTCTCTCTTCCCCCAACCCGCCCGGCAAAGATGAGGCAGAGAAGACAAGTGTGGGAAGTTCCCACCGGGAACGGAGGGTCCGCAGTTTGGACCGGCGCTCCGGATCCGCTCCCCTCCGCTCGGCCCTCCGCGCGGATGCCGGTCAAACTCCGGTGAAAGTTGTAATCTGGTTAAGCTGTTTATGAGACCCTTTGCCAACCCGCAATTCAATTTGCAGCCAGTAAACGGTTTAAGGGGGCGGTCTGCTCCGGCAGCGGTCGCGACTTTGACATTCTCGCTCCCGTGACAGGTCACCACTTTCATCTTGACGTGCACATGAGGCCAGCGTTCGACTCGGGGCGCCACCAAAAGTATCTTTGAACAGCAACAAATCTGAATGCTCAAGACTCACGCTTGTTTTCTCATAATAAACACAATCATCTTCTGATTCTTATTCATATGTCTGGACTTGGAATGTACCTCCTGCAATTCTTTCCCTCTTCGCTTCTAAAGAGGGAAATAATTTAATTTTTGACCCCCAAACTATATTTTATGAACCAAGCTAAGACCAAAAATAGGCTTCAACGAGCGCCCATTACTCTAACTTCAAGCCTCGAGACAACAATTCCACTTCAGCAATCAGTCGAGAGGTGCCAACTGCACTTTTAACTCGGAGCTAAGACTACAGTTACCTTTAAACACCAATTACCCTTCAACTTGGAGCTCAGAGACACACATTACCCTTTAAACTCCAAACGTGGAGACACCAACTACCCTTTCACGTCGAGTTTGGACATTACATAAAAAAAGATAGTAGACGAGAATCACCATTCAACTCTGAGCTAAGAGACAACTTCAAATACTTAGAACTTTTAACAACCCTCTCACTCCATGCTTTGGCATGACAATTACCCTTTCACTTTTACAGACCTTTAACTCTGAGCTAAGAGATGCCAATGAGCCTTTAACTAAGTTAAGACGCCAAATACTCAACCGACACTCGGAGCTACGATGCTCCCCTTTAATTTTAACAAACCTTAAAGTCAGAACTAAAGCACACCATTTAACTGAGCTAAGACACAAAAGCGACTCGTCAACTACCCTCAATCTTTTACAAACCTTTTACTCTGAGTTCAGAGCTGTCAAATACCAATCAGGGAGACAATGACAAACCTTTAAAGAGAGAGACAAGCTCAGATACACCCAATATGGTTTATTTTATTTGAATTAAAACATCTTTGAGTCTGAGCTAAGAGATGCCAGTTACCCATAATTATTACGACACCAAATACTGATCAAAGAGACATCAAATACCCTAAAATGTCATATTGAGAGACCAAATACAAAGATGAGACACATCAACTACCCTTTCACTTAAGAGGCCGAACACTGAGCTAGTAGACGACTACTTCTCTTCTGTATTAAACAGCTCTTTATCTATCCGCTAAAATACACCACCTACCTTTTAACGTCATGTTAAGACACCAACCACCGATGTAACAGACAAAAGCCGTTAGATACAACACTTTACCTCCAATCTAAGACACAAACTAACCATCAAATGTCCTTAAACTTGAAGTCAATATACCAAATACCAAGCTAATCCTCTTTAACATCAATTACCCCGTAAACATGGAGTTACTATAAGAGACACTGCCTATCCGCTAACTTCCATTAAGACACAAAATACAGAGCTAAGAAACATCAACTATCGCTTTGACTTGGGGGCTAAGAGACGCAGCCTACACTTCAACTTCCAATATGTCACCAAATACAGATCTAAGGAACATCAACTACCGCTTTGACTTGGGGGCTAGAGACGAAGCCGACTCTTTAAGTTCAACAATCCTCCAAGTCAGAGGCTTTTACCTTGAAACTCAGAAACATCAACGGCCTCTTTTCACTTTGACTTAAGATGCTGACTACCGAGCTAGTACATCAACTACTCCTTTTAACTCTGAGCTAAGAGACGCCCATTAGCCTTTAACGCGAAGCTGAGAAACATCAACGACCCTTTCACTTAGACTTAAGATGCCGAGTGCTGAGCCAGTTGACGACAACTACCCTTTAAGTCAAATGCACAAGCTGAGCGACGGCTGGCTGCTCTTTGTGAGCGTGTCATCACAAGACAAGTGAGGAGTGACTGAAGGTTGGCGGCATCGAAGCTGGCAAAGGGAACAAAGGTTCTTGTAACAAAGGCACTCGGGTGTATAATCATACGCACACACTCTACGTGCACTACAAGTAGAGTCTTCACTCAACATGGAGAAGAAAGAGTGAAGCGAGGAAATGGAGAGCTAACCCGTCTTTAATGCAAACGACCGTGACGGGTCCGCCTGGATCTTTGGTACTTCTGCGAGATCCTCTAGATCAGTGGACTAAGGACCAACTGCATTAAAAACAAGAGGAGCACTTACTCTACAAAACATTATGCGTCCAAATGTAGAACAAGAGTTCAGAATTTCACAACTGATCTTCTTCGTCTCTCTTTATTTTTTTGTATCTTTTCTTGAGGTTTTTTTTGTGTGAGTATCTTTTTATAAGGTGGATTACCACCAGGAAATGACAAAACCCACAGAAAAACAGAATATTCCCTCCAAAATGGCTGACTACTTCATGGTTCACACACAAGTTCTATTTTGATTTTTTAATGTGTCCTGTAATGATGAACATGCGTGCAGAATTTTGTACCGGTAGCAGTTGCTAAAAAAAAATTTCGAGGGAGTTTGTTCTTGGAAATAGCCGGAACCTGTGAGCCAAAATGGCTGACTATCGACATAAACTTTCAGATGTACTTCAACGAGTCGAAAACAATACGCAGCGCGCAGGTGAGATCTCTGTCAAGCTCATTAGTAAACACACTGGTGTCTCCGAACTCCACCCATTTCAACCTGTCAGAGCATTGTGTGTGTGTGTGTGTGTGTGACAGCAAGCACATTCATGGTAATTAACCACCTGATGAGGATGATATTGGCAATTATCAGGTTTTGCTTTATCACAAGTTTGAAGTGTGTGTGTGTGCGTGTGTGCGTTGGTGTGACTAAAAATGCGCAGGTGTGTACGCTTAAGGTGCAAAGACAACAGCGGTGAAAAAAAACGAGGTGTGGTGCGAGATTGGAGTCAAGCTGTGAGCGCACAAGTTGGCTGATCGCACATGCCGAGATTGATTGCTTCAGTCTGAGAGTTTTTTCCGACGTTCACCAAGTTTTTTTTTTGCCAAGCACTCCTCACCGCTGCAACATTTTAGTTGATCGGTGAAGTGAAAAGTGAATATCTTTAACACTTGTAACTGGGCGTGAATCACATTGCATCACAATTGGAGCCAATTGAATCGCATTTGAATTGGAACAAATCACATCACATTAAAATTGTAACCTACCGCATTGAAATTGTAGTGAAGTGAATTGTATGGTATCAAAATTGTATCACGACAAAATTGTCATAAATCGTATGGTATGAAAATCATATTGAATCATAATTAAAGTGAACTGTATGGTATCAAAATCGTATTTTATTACATCACAATTAGAGTGAATCATATTGCATCGCATCGTATCATCACATTGTACAGGTATTTCATCGTAATCGTAGTAAATTGTATCAAACCATAACTTTCGTGAATTGTATCATCAAATTGTATTGTACTGTAATTGGAGTGGCGGCACGGTGGCCGACTGGTTAGAGCGTCAGTCTCACAGTTCTGAGGACCCGGGTTCAATCCCGGGCCCCGCCTGTGTGGAGTTTGCATGTTCTTCCCGTGTCTGCGTGGGTTTTCTCCGGGCACTCCGGTTTCCTCCCACATCCCAAAAACATGCATAAATTGGAGACTCTAAATTGCCCGTAGGCATGACTGTGAGTGCGAATGGTTGTTTGTTTCTATGTGCCCTGCGATTGGCTGGCAACCCTTTCAGGGTGTACCCCGCCTCCTGCCCGATGACAGCTGGGATAGGCTCCAGCACGCCTGCGACCCTAGTGAGGAAAAGCGGCTCAGAAAATGGATGGATGGATGTAATTGGAGTGAATCGTATCCATATCCCATTACAAATTTGGGTGAATCGTATCACAACACAGTATTTAGAGTGAAGGGATTGTATCCTCTCGTACTTTAAGTGAATCTTATTGTGAACAAATCATATCTTATCACATGGGAATTGGAGTGAATAGTATCGTATCCAAATTGGATTGAACAGCAACGAATTTGGAGTGAACCATATTGTTCAACACCATCTTACCT
Organism: Phycodurus eques; assembly: GCF_024500275.1. NCBI lineage: Eukaryota > Metazoa > Chordata > Actinopteri > Syngnathiformes > Syngnathidae > Phycodurus > Phycodurus eques. Next base: position 2,283,176 of record NC_084526.1, read on the forward strand.
GAACTCCTTTCACCAAGCTTCTCCAGCTCAGCGTCTCGCCTGCCATCTGCCAGTGGATTTACAGCTTCCTGACGGGCAGGACACAGCAGGTGAGGCTGGGGGAGGCCACCTCATCCACATGCAGCATCAGCACTGGGGAACCCCAAGGTTGTGTCCTCTCTCTGCTGCTCTTCTCTGTCTACACGAACGACTGGACCTCAACGCACCCGGATGTCAAACTCCTGAAGTTTGCAGATGACACCACTGTCATCGGCCTCATCAAGAACGGTGACGAGTCTGCATATCGACAGGAAGCTGAGCGGCTTGACCTGAGGTGCGGCCGACACAACCTGGAGCTGAACACGCTCAAAACTGTCGAGATGAGCGTGGACTTCAGGAGGCCTCCTTCGCCACAGCTGTCCCTCACGCTGTCCAGCTGCCTTGTGTTAACCGTCGAGACCTTCAAGTTCCTGGGAATTACAGTCTCTCAGGACCTGAAGTGGGCGATTAACATCAACTCCGTCCTCAAAAAGGCCCAGCATAGGATGTACTTCCTGCGGCTTCTGAGAAAGCACGGCCTGCCACAGGAGCTGCTGAGGCACAGCGGTCATGTGTTCTACCATCACAGTCTGGTATGGTGCTGCTACAAAAAAGGACAAACTCCGACTGCAACGGACAATAAAAACTGCTGAAAAGATTGTGGGGACCCCTCTACCCACCCTTGAGGACTTGCACGTTGCCAGAACTAAGACAAGAGCGTGCAAAATCCTCTCCGACCCTCCGCATCCCGGTCACCGGCTCTTCCGGCTCCTTCCCTCAGGTAGGCGCTACCGATCAATGCAAACTAGAACTAACAGACATTCCAACAGCTTCTTCCATCTTGCAAACAACTTCTTAAACAGCTAACTTACAATCTTATCACATCGGAATCGTAGTTGGGGCAAATCGTATCATAAAATTGCATTGTATTGTAATTGGAACAGATTGCATTGCCTTATAACAGGGAGTGAATCATATTGTCTAAATTGTGTAAACCTCTAAAACAAGTCACATCATAATTGGAGTGAATCGTGTTGCATCGTAATTGGAGTGAATCATACCGTATCATTTATCGCGTAATAATTGGAGTGAATCGTACCGCATTGTAACTGAAATGAAGGAAATCGTAATTGGAGTGAATCAAATTGGATTATTATTGGAATGAAATGTATCTCATCACAATCAGAGTAATATGCAATAATTTTATTGAATTGAATTGCATCGTAATCAAAGTGAATGGTATCATACCACATTGTTAAAATGTTACTTAAAACTGTATACTGTACAGTTAAAAATGCTTGATAATGACTCTGGATACCTTATTTGCGATTTACATTATTTTCTGTTGGAAATGTGAGTTTAAATTTGACTTCCTATCCAGTAATGGGCATTGAAGGCGTGGCACGTCTTTGACGTTCTTTTAAATCACGAGGCTCGGCGTGTGAAAGCTATCGATCGCTATCGATTGTGCCACGCAACAGCCTGGCGAGTTAGAAGCGCGTCTGAGACTTCGGGGCTCGCTGTTAATCACTTTTATTGATAAATGGGATTCCTGGGCCACTTAGGCAGTTGCACTATAGTTTAGCACTTCAGCGCCACAAATGCGGGTAAACACTTGCACTTTCGTGTACGTAGAAAGTGACGCCAACCCCCCACCCACATAGAGTGCCATAAGACTTGAAGATGGATTGACAGCCTATTTGCATTCAAAAATGAAAGAAAATTGAGATTTCTTGAGGCGCTTTCTCACAGGGATACCGCAAATTTCGTAAATCAACAGTCAGAACAGAACATTCATCAGCTGGTGCCTTTAACACAAAATCCAGTGCTATTACGTCGAGTTGGCGCTTTCACACAGCCTACATTGCATCCTACAATCAAAGAGATCACTTTTAATGATCCTCAAAGATGCTTTAGAATTGCACGCATTACTCATTCTCTCCACAGTCACACCTGGCGGTATTAATCTACTTGGGGTCATTGCTGAATGTGGGGTGTTCTGGCTTTCCGTTTTTTCCTTTCACACAGACGTTACCTCACCTCTGTTTCTACCTCGCGAGCCGGTAAGTTTCGGTGCCGACTTCAACATCGCCCATTCCGTGTCGGTACCGTTTAAAATGGCTGTCGGACAGACAACTGCTTTCAACAAGCGGGAGAAGAGAGACGTGTTTTTAGGTCAATTCCAAGATGCCACCCCGCCTCCGTTACATCAGGTCTTGTTAGGATGAACAACAGCAAATTTAGAGTGTAGTATCTTAAGGTCAGAATGCCGAAGAAAATATGCCACAAAGGCCTTTATTACGCAGGCTTATCGACAAAAGGTCAAACATTCCTAATTCCGCCTACATGCTCGTCATGGCACACAAAGGAAAAGCTTGATGAGCTGGAATATTGAACATGTTCAGTGTACGGAACCAGCAGGAATGTATACATGTTAGCATTATAAGAGTGAGATCCTTGACGACAGACCATCTGTTGTCACTCAAAAAGGTCACAGGATGCTAATTCCTGTATCATTAATATTCGTCGTAAAGTCATCTCAGGGTGGACTCTTGTCCGATTCATGGAGCGAAACAATGCATCTTTTTATATTTGCAGTATCAGTAAGTATATTTATTTGAACATGCTGAACGACTGCTTAGAACATCTTCACAGTTCTGAGGACCAGGGTTTAAATCCCGGCCCCGCCTGTGTAGAGTTTGCATGTTCTCCCCGTGCCTGCGTGGGTTTTCTCTGGGCATTTCGGTTTCCACCCACATCCCAAAAACATGCGTGGTAGGTTGATTGACGACTCTTAAATTGCCCGTAAGTGCGAATGGTTGTTGGTTTCTATGTGCCCTGCGATTGGCTGGCGACCGGTTCAGGGTGGACCCCAGCCTCCCGCCCGAAGATAGCTGGGATAGGCTCCAGCACGCCCGCGGCCCTAGTGAGGATAAGCGGTAATGTGAAATTAGTCATATGATTACTATTGTCGATGAATTTTGGACCAACATTGTATATTTTCCACATGAAATCCATGTGGTGATATTCACTTCTTCCATCTGTTGCTGCAATCAAGACAAAATCCCACATGTCCCACTAGGAGCTCACAAGTTTGAAACTCATGAAATTGCTTTCTGAATACATTTTTTCAAATTGTTTTTTAAAGGCTTCTTCATGGCCAATCCACCAATTGATCATCAAACTTTGATGACATGCGGTGTCCACATTACAGTACAACCCCAATTCCAATGAAGTTGGGACGTTGTGTTAAACATAAATAAAAACAGAATGCAATGATTTGCAAATCATGTTCAACCTATATTTAATTGAATACAGTACAAAGACAAGATATTTAATGTTCACACTGATCAACTTGATTGTTTTGAGCAAATAATCATTGACTTAGAATGTTATGGCTGCAACACATTCCAAAAAAGACAGGTGGCACAAAAGACTGAGAAAGTTGAGGAATGCTCATCAAACATCCCACAGGTGAACAGGCTCATTGGGAACAGGTGGGTGCCATGATTGGGTAGAAAAGGAGCTTCCCTGAATTGCTCAGTCATTCACAAGCAAAGATGGGGCGAGGTTCAAGTTCGTGAGAAAATAGTCGAACAGTTTATGGACAATGTTCCTCAACTCAATTGCAAGGAATTTAGGGATTTCATCATCTACGGTTCATATCATCATCAAAAGGTTCAGAGAATCTGTAGAAATCATTGCATGTAAGCGGCAAGGCCGAAAACCAACATTGAATTCCCGTGACCTTCGCTCCCTCGGCACTGCATCAAAAACCGACATCAATCTGTAAAGGATATCACCACATGGGCTCAGGAACACTTCAGAAAACCAATGTCAGTCAATAACAGTTTGGCGCTACATCCGTAAGTGCAACTTGAAACTCTACTATGCAAAGCAAAAGCCATTTATCAACAACACCCAGAAACGCCGCCGGCTTCTCTGGGCCTGAGCTCATCTAAGATGGACTGATGCAAAGTGGAAAAGTGTTCTGTGGTCCGACGAGTCCACATTTCAAATTGTTTTTGGAAATTGTGGACGTCGTGTTCTCCGGGCCAAAGAGGAAAAGCGCCATCCGGACTGTTATGGACGCATCTGTGATGGTATGGGGCTGTGTTAGTGCCAATGGCATGGGTAACTTACACATCTGTGAAGGCACCATTCATGCTGAAAGGTACATACGAGTTTTGGAGAAACATACGCTGCCATCCAAGCAACGTCTTTTTCATGGACGCCCCTGCTTATTTCAGCAAGACAATGCCAAAGCACATTCTGCGCGTGTTACAACAGCGTGGCTTCGTAGTAAAAGAGTGCGGGTACTAGACTGGCCTGCCTACAGTCCAGACTTGTTTCCCATTGAAAATGTGTGGCGCATTATGAAGCATAAAATACGACGACAGAGACCACGGACTGTTGAACAGCTGAAGCTGCACATCAAGCAAGAATGGGAAAGAATTCCACTTACAAAGCTTCAACAATTAGTGTCCTCAGTTCCCAAACGTTGATAGAATGTTGTTCAAAGAAAAGGTGATGTAACCCTGTTGTAAACATGACCCTGTCCCAGCTTTTTTTGGAACGTGTTGCAGACGTAAAATTCTAAGTTCATGATTATTTGCTAAAAACAATCATGTTGATCAGTTTGAACATTAAATATCTTGCCTTTGTAGTGTATTCAATTAAATATAGGTTGAACATGATTTGCAAATCATTTTATTCTGTTTTTATTTGTTTAACACAACGTCCCAACTTCATTGGAATTGGGGTTGTACATGCTGCAACAGAGGCATAAATAAATAAATAAAAAAAAGCTTCACAATTTAGCATTGCCCATGTGTCTAGGACACCTGCTTGTGATTGCATTAACACAGCAAAAAAATGGCCAGCATAGAGCCTAGAAGGTTAAATGACAATCAAACCTGACAACATGTGCCACCATGATGTTTTATGCCCCGCGTTTAAAGCAGCAACACAAGTTTGCAATGTTTTTCCTTCCGTCCGGAGACACTAAGGCGGCGGCTCTAAAGTGCACGAGAGCCCAGTAAAAAGTGTAAAAAGAGACAAAGAGAAAAACGATTTCCTTGCCGGGTCTCGGGGAGCGGCTGTAACCCGAGCACAATCATGAAAGCTGGCAGTTCATTTTTCACAGGGTCATACATCGACCAGTCTTATAAAGTAATGGGCTTCTTCTGGGAGGCGGCTTTATGAACACTGAGATAGTTAGGAGACATGCGGAGGAGCTCCAGGTCCTGCTCGGACTTGCGCCGGGTTATTCCCTCCTGGTGGCGTGCGAGGGAGGCGCTGCTCCCGGTAATATCAACACGTAATAAAGATTAATCTGTTGCTGGGCGCCCCACTGATTACTCCTCAACTTGCTTGAAATAAGACTGAAATCACTTCAGAGACGTTCCCGGGACCTTCTGTGGGTGTCAGTGTCTTTGCTGCCCGGAAACTGAATTTACCTTTCAGACACGAGTCTTGATCACTTTTTCTTTGTGCTTCTTTGATTGGATTTAAACAACATGTTTCAAGTCAGACTTTTTGCTCCCATACTTTGGACATACTGGACATCAGGGCAGCAGAAAGAGACAAAACAACGCAAGACATCAGATATCCTGAGATTGGAATCAGACAACTCATCCAAATGGGATCTGTATCGGATATCTGCCAATGTAACTGCGACATAAACAGATTGGATCTACCCTCTCAATGCGAGCCTGACGTCATCGGAACACACCACCGATCAATAATTTCCAGATATCTACGGAAACTAAACACAATGAAAGAACGCTTGTAAATAAAAAAGTACAACAAAAGCAGAGACAATCTCGTCTAATCTAATGGGTGTGTGTCTTTTGACATTTGGCTCCCGGGTGGCAAAATTTGAAGATGCGTCAAGACAGCATGAAGAGAAAATGAACACGCATGGAATCGGATATCATAAGATGGGAATCAGACCTTTTTCAAAATGTGATATGAACCTGATATATGCGGCGGAATGGACAGATCGGATCTACCTCGTTGATGAGAGCCTGACGTCGTCAGAATACGCAGATTGGTGACCCATACACGCCCACGCCTATTCAAATTTCACCAATAAACACAAAGTGAAAGCGTAGACCATTAAACCTTGTTGAGTGTCTGGTCTTTGCTGTGGGATAACTCGATCACTTTCAGATGTGGGCCTTTGGGACTCTTCTGGATTTGACTGGCTTTACCATGCATGCTTTAGGTGACAAAATGTGGATTTATTTATTTTTTGCTCCCAATCAGCACAATTTGGAAATGCGTACAGACAAAAGCGCGCATGAAATAAGATAACCTGAGATCAAATGTGACATGAAGCAGATATCTGCAGCGGAAACGGACAGACTGGATCGACCCCGTTGATGCCAGCCTGACGTCATCGGAATTCACAGATCAGTGACATATTTACACCGAGGTCTGCACACGTATTGTCATACGTAATGTAATTGTAAAGACTTTGTGTTTCCTGTGGGGTGTGAGAAAGCAGTTCAGGACTCACCGGGTGCGTCAGGCCTCTTCACGTTGAAGGCCGGCAGGTTGTCGCCTCCGTAGGCTCGGAGCACGGACATCATGTTCATCTGCTGCTCGGCCTTCAGAAGTCCCGGTGGGGTTTCGGATTGGGGCAGGAGGTTGAGGCCTTGCTGCCAAGGCTTCTCCAGGGACAACATTTGCTTCTGGTTTTGCTGGAAAAGCGGCGACGTCATGGCTGAGGACGAGGCGACCAAAGCATCTTGCAGCTGCTTGTGGTGGTTGTGGACGTGGTCCGGTGCCGGACTTCCTTCTTCCTCTCGATCCATGTCGTCATCTCGCTCCTCATCCTCTTCGGCAGGCTCCCTCTCCCGCTGCTCCTCGTCGGAGTGATTTTGCCCTCGTTTGGGCGTGGCAGACGGGTTGTCGCCGGTGACGCGCGCCTCTGATTTGACAACCTCGTCATCGGATCCGACCTGCTCCTCGTCGGGTTCTTCACAGGAGCTCCTTTCGCCAACTTGGTCATCCCCAGCCAAAGACGCTCCTCTGAAGGCCTTCCCTGGAAGTTCCAGTCCCTGCTCAGTGGCAGCCATGCAGCCTTGGAGAGCCTGGGCCGCCCCGCGGGGGGATCCATCATACAAGCCGCCGAAGCGCCTGTAGAAGTCGCTCTGGAAGGGGTTGTAGGGCTGGTCCATGTGGTTGATCCAGCCCACCTGGCTCCTTTCTCCGTCGCCGTCTTTGTCTGAAAGCAAACTCTTGATGTTAGGAGAAGTTTCTTCATGTACTTCCTTCCCCATTTCGGCCCTCTGCACCTGGGCCTGACCCAGATGGTTGGCCTGGAGGTGAAGGGCCATGAGCTCCAGTGACGCAGTGGAGAAAGAGCAGAAGAGGCAGCCGTGCCACACCACGTTGTCATGGATGGTGACAGAGGAGCCGGGGAGAGAACCGGATCCAGACTCCGGCCGGACCGACACCGACAGATCCAGCGGCTCAAACTGGGAGCCGGGTTTTCCGGATGCTGGATTCTGTTTGGCCTCGAGTTTCTCATCTCTGTCCTGGTCTGCCAGGGCTGCTCTCTTGGCTCTGGGCTCTCCGTTATCGTGGTAGGACTGGGGGGCTTGGATCTGGACTGGATTATGGTTGTCCTTCATGTCTTTCTTCATGGAGCTGAGGACAAAGTTGTCCATGAAGGCCTGCAGGGAGCCTTGGAAGTGAACTCCATTTCCCATCATGCTTTGGTATGCCCGGCTCAGATCGGAGAAGCTGGCAGGACCATCTGCGGAAACCGAGGATGCGTGGCCGTCGTTGGCCTTCATGTTCTCGGTGATGGCATCGAAATGGCGATCCCCGCGGTCATTTGCCGCCACGACGCCAGCGGACGCCCACTGATGTGGCAGCAAGGGCCCCGCCCTGAAGTCCAAGTTGGGGGGGATGCCTTTAAAGACATTGCGCAGAACGTCGGGGCGGGCAAAGACGCCGCCGCCCATCGCCTTCCCGTGGTCGTCCTTGTGGTCCGACGAGGGGGCATGCGGAGGGGCGGCCGATCCGTTCTGGCGCTCACGGTGGTGGCGCTCCAGGTGGTACTTGAGACTGGCGGACTGGGTGCCGGCGTAGTCGCAATGAGGGCAGCGGTAGGGCTTCTCTCCTGAGGGAAAGAGCGGAAGAGCGAATCATTAACCTGATTATTAGCGGCTGGATATCCAAAAGCTATTTGCTGGAGCAGGAACGCCGACCCGAGGGTCATGTCACCTCCCCGGAGGAGGAAAAGGAGGTCAGAGCGCCAAATGAAACACATTTCATTATCGCGGATAACAAAAGAGGATGTTTCAACAGCGGTTTGCAAACCTTTTTTCAATCATGTAACCCCTTGGGAATGTTTTTTTTTCAGCCAGAAAATTGATTAGAACATATCTTCATTTATATTTTGTAGGCTGTTTTCTCCTTTCTCGGTCTTCGTCACTGAAGCTTGCGCATTGAAAACCAAACGGCATCTTCATTGGCACTTGGGCAACAATAACATTGAAAATAGTAAATAGTAACAAAATGTGGGACAGTGACAATGGCTTTCAACACAAAGGGGGATGCATGGCCAGTGAATGCGCCTTGTTAAACTTCACAGAACTTTTTTCTACCAAAATATGACTTGGTTCTGGTGAGATTCCGTCATTTTCCTGGACAACACAAACAAACTGATGCCGCCCTTTATGCTAACGGCTTTCGATATTTCATTTTTACATTAGTCCAGCAGATGGCGCTCGTTAGTATTCGGCAAAATCGTACACCTTTTATTGTTATTGCTATAAATCACATGTCGTATCAAACCCTAACTGAGGACAAGCGCCATAGAAAATGTATGGACGGACAGTTTGCACTTTCCTGTTATGTATTTTGGCTTCGTGTGAACAGCAAACAAACGGCGAAAGCAGAAAACAGCGGCGAGAGATGGAGAACGAAATCGGACGCAACTCCATATCGTGAAATCCGTGAACAAGATGACGACACCAAAGTTTGACGAGCATCGGAACTTGCCGTGATGCGTTCATCACTGCTTTCAACTTGAATTTTTGTTCGCCTTTTTTTTTGGGGGAGCAAAATAGTGGATCATTTTGGTCACAAAAAGAAATCATGTTAACTTTTCATGCCATTTTTTTTTTTCCTGTAGCCCCATTTGAGAAAGGCAGCTCTAAAAACAAAAAAAGCGAGGCGGAAGAGCTGATGAAGGCGAGTTTAATACGAGTGTCGACAAGAGCGAGAGTCATAAAGATAAACATCTAACCACCCACTGCCTTGTCAGCGCCGCTCCATTTCATGTGTCTTACTGCTCGCTGTCGGGGGGTGGGGCGCTGAAGGCGTCTGAATTTGGGTCGATGCGGCCTCGGCGAGTCAGCCATCACTCACGTCTGCGTCATAAAAAATAACAAGTGGCCATATGGCCACCGCGAACTGCCAAATCACTCCAAATCACTACTTAAATCACTCCGTCGCACCCACTGGAAAGTTTGCCCAAATGAGCACCAATCGGAGGAAAGTATCCTCGAAAGATGGCCGACGCTACATTTGAAGCAATTTTGGCTAAGTCATGTCATGTGGGTGGAGCATGACGTCAAATTTTTTTCAGTTTATCATAACAGGACACACGAAAAACTCTCAAGGTCCCATTGGCGATACCGAACAGGAAGTTGGTCAATTTGTGTTGAAGTAGCAGTTTTTGGCCAATTGTTTTGTTTTTGGCCAATTGTTTTGTTTTTGGCCAATTGTTTTGATACATAAACTCATTCAGTAGCACCCATTGGAAAGTAAAAAAAACCAAACAAAAAAAACAAACAAAAAAATCACCTATCCGATTTATATCCACAATACGAAAGAGGCCTGGGGGCGGAGCTGTAAAAACCCGACTTCTACTTGTTCACACTGACGTGGAAACTCAGATACGTCACATTGAGCAAAGCAATCGGAATTGACCTGTGTGTGTTTGACCTTTGTTTGTGTGAACATAGCCAACTTTTGATGGGCGTCTCTATTGTAATGGGATGCATGAAAAAGTCTCAAGGACCCTTGTCGGTCTTTTTTTTTTTATTTTTTTTTTTTTTTACACAGAAGCCATTCAAGGGCTCGTACTACTATGAACCCTGACCCAATCGGAAGCAGGTTAGGATTGCTAAAATTGAAGCTTTTTATTGAGCCAATCAATGCAGGCAAGCCACCGCTCAAGTCGGTGTCATGAAACTACCGTACCGCGTGGCCTGCCCCCGATTCTCTCGGACCTTCGCCGATGTTTGCGGATCAAAGCCGGTAAACGAGTGTGATGCCGTATATTTATTTATGCCGCGCATGCATATTCATGTTGCGCGCTCTTGTTGTTAATGCTGGAAGACGAACGCGCCGCTTGCCAGAAGTGGATGTTCCACCGCGGCGATACACATCCTGCAAGCAATTATAAGAGGCTTGGAGTCACCGCCAGATTTAGCTTCATTAAACAATGAACACAGAGGGGAAAAAATGCAAAGCTCCCCTCCTTCTTTTAAAGAAAAAAAAAAGTTCCAAAAGTGGGATTTGTGTGCGCGCGCGGAGGATTGATGGGGAATAAAAGCGAGTGAAGTGCATATTTCTAAACATACAATCATATAATGTTTAGAGTCGACACATGGAAACGCTTGCGCGCGGCTGGGAGGAGAAAGGAAAAAAAAAAAAGGCATTGTTACGCCAGGCTGCTTTGAATGATTTAAGTCGGGCTGTGTAGTAAATCATGGATATAATTAGCAAATGGCATACTGCTCAAGTCGTTTATCATTATTTAGAGGGCACCATTCCAGAAAAAGACTGCGCAATCTGCAGACCTACTGCCGAGCCGTGGCATAAAGGGCCACAAACAGCGACTCAATACAATATTGATACAGGCCGGCGGAGAATAGGAACTTGCACAAAGGGAAATGGAGCGCGCCTCCGACTACAGATAGCGAGACGCTGATTTGATCCATTTTCTTTTTACGCCGTCAAGCTCAGCCGGCCCAGTGTATTTAAAGTCAAGCGCAAGAGATGAGCTTTTAACCCAATAAGCGCTGCTGCTGGTGCAGGCTCGCTGCTGATTGAATAAGGAAACGTCCCCCATGCAAATTACCATCCGCGATTCCTCTAACTGGACAAAATGATATTCCGGCGGCCAAATTAGACGCAAATTAGACTGATGTGATTTTTTTTCCCTCCTCCCATTCCCCCCACCCCACCCCCCCTCCAGCCTCTCCTCTTAAGAGCTCGTTAATGTGCGTGAGGGCGAATCAAGACGAATGCAAGCGTATCTGCGTCTAAATATGCCGAATGGAGGGGAAAACATTCGTTATGTTTATGGGACCGCCGCACGTCCTCCAGCTGTCTGTTAAGATCAACACTTTAACCCTCCACTCAGCCATTTTTATTTCCGAGCCATTTGACGGTGTTGAATGAATAGAGGCCCAATTTGCCAAGAGGATAGTCATGAAAACAACAGAATTGCCATCGAGCTGAAAACGCCAGAGCGACACCAAAAAGCATTAAAAACAAGGAATGAAGCTGCAGCTACCGTCGCCCAATTCAAAGCGTGCAGAAAAAAACTTTTTCTGCAAGGTTTTCGACTTGGAGATCATACGATTCTGACTTGTTTCTCCAGAAAAAAAATCCGGCTTTATTTTTGGGGAAAATAAAACTTTATTCTTGTTGTCGACCTTGAGACATATTCTGTTGTTATTTGGCACTGTGTAGAAATAAAACTGGACCGAACTCTTAAATCTTAAATGTTAATTGTTGACATTTGTCCACCAAATGGTGCTGCTTTTCCCGATTCAAAGCATGCAGCAAAATTGTCACAACTTTGTTGTCGACCTTGAGACATATTCTGTTGTTATTTGGCACAGTGTAGAAATAAAACTGGACCGAACTCTTAAATCTTAAATGTTAATTGTTGACATTTGTCCACCAAATGGTGCTGCTTTTCCCGATTCAAAGCATGCAGCAAAATTGTCACAACTTTGTTGTCGACCTTGAGACATATTCTGTTGTTATTTGGCACTGTGTAGAAATAAAACTGGACCGAACTCTTAAATCTTAAATGTTAATTTTTGACATTTGTCCACCAAATGGTGCTGCTTTTCCCGATTCAAAGCATGCAGCAAAATTGTCACAACTTTCATTGCCTTCTGAGCGTGTCACGACTGATGATGGCTAAAGCTGGAAATGCCTTGTGTGGTTGTTATTACTATGAGAAAAAGAATGAAAAATTCAGCGGTTATTGCTGGGCGGCGCGGCGGACGACTGGTTAGAGCGTCTGCCTAACGGTTCTGAGGACCGGGGTTCAAATCCCGGCCCCGCCTGTGTGGAGTTTGCGTGTTCTCCCCGTGCCACATCCCAAAAACATGCACGCTAGGTTGATTGACGACTCTAAATTGCCCGTAGGTGTGAATGTGAGTGCGAGTGGTTGTTTGTTTCTATGTGCCCTGCGGTTGGCTGGCAACCAGTCCGGGGTGTACCCCGCCTCGTGCCCGACGACAGCTGGGATGGGCTCCAGCGCTCCCGCGACCCTTGTGAGGATGGGCGGCTCAGAGAATGGATGGATGGATAAGGACTATATCTGTGGGAATTTTGTTATATTGTCTGTCTACATGTGGTGCGGCACGGTTTTGTTCAGATATTCACCCTTAAAGTGTTGTAACATCACCACGCATGATGCATGTGCTGCTTTTCCAGCCGTTTTGGTGAGCGTTGCCACTATTTGTCATACGGATAATTAAAGGAGCTCTTCGGGGTTAAGCCTACGCTTCCGCCATTTGCAAAGTGTGTGTTGGAGGAGCGCGCGTAGCTGCGAGGACATCTGCTCCGTCATACGTCAAGGGGGGGCTGCCGTGACATCTGGGGACTCTACTGTATCCTGCCTTGCAACATTACACACAATTTACAGCTAAAGGTCATTATGTAGCCGTTAATCCACTTTTAATTGATATCAGCGCAAACAGCCCAACCTCCCCCGCCCCCCGCCGCCCGACACATGACGCATCGCCAGCCAGCAGGAAATTGATGCTCGGGGAGTTAAAAATAGGACGGGAGAACTTTTTGTTGCGCGTTCGGAGATGAAAGCCGACGGCGAGGTTGTTTGCCCTGGAAAACATCGCCGATCTCGGAGAACACATCCTCCTCTTGATCACCGTGTTCAGTGTGCTCCTTTTTATTTAGCCTCCGCTTTTGTTGGTGACAACAAGCGAGGCAAAACCTGCATTTGGCCAAACTCCGGTATGCACCGCAATATTTAACATGAAGGCTGGCAGTGAGTGATATGTATTGATTGCCCACGTCAGAAAGCAAACCACGTTCACTTGACCGCACACCGGCGTTGTCGACGTCACGCGTAGTTATCTGAATGCGCGAAATAGCCACAAGAGCTTGCACGTACGCGTAGGCAGTACAAAGTGTGTCTGGCGATCATGAGAAAAGATGGAGCAGTTGAGGGAGCGGATGACACACGGCATGGAAAAAAGCCACTGAAGTTCAACTTCGGTGTCGTACGAGAGCGGCTCCAACTACCGGAGACAAATTCCTTGTGTGTGTTTTTTTTGGGACATACTTGGCAAATCCAGATGATTCCGATTCTGATTCTGTGGGTCTCGAAACTAAGCTCCGTCAAAATGCTTTAAAACAGCCGGCAATGTGTGGAACTCGACTTTGTACACTGCTGGCGGCGAACGAGTGACTGAATCACGGACAACATTGATGACAAAGAAAGAAATCAATACGCCGCACGGAGCGGAGAACTAAAATGGAAAATAATTTTCTCTAATCCTTATTTGTTTATGCTTTGCTGTTCGCGACGTGCCACGCGTCTCCGGTTCCGTCCCGAGAAGAACCACGGCGCGCTGACGAAATGCTAAGCTAAGGTAGCAGCGCAAAGTGAGATGTCGTGCGTCTCGACGACAAGGTTAAAGTAAGGTTAGGTGACACGCTCTCACGCCACCCTGCCTCAAGAAACTATTGTCACAGCAGAGGACTTTTCTTTTTTATTTTTAATTATTATCCCCCCCCCACACACAGCTGCTTACTGCTAAATAGCGCCTTGTCCAGAAGGGGACAATCTGGCCCTCTAATTGCTGTCACTGAAGCCGGGATTCATTATGTGACTTTCCCATTAAAATGTGAGCATTAATTTGTATAATGAAATATCACCCACCGCAGTGTGTTCATTAGCTCGCCGCTGTTAGCTACCTCTGAAAAACTCTGCTCCATTCCGCTAATGGAGATTTGCCCACTCCCCGTTCGAGATGAAACGACGGCCGTAACGTTAGCTCTCGAGCGCTAAATTTGAGCTCACTTCATTTCTTTCAAGCGGCTGTTAGCGCCTCGTTAATCTCTCGCTCAAAGGCCTGGGAAAAAAAAAAAAAAAAAAAGAGAGCGGGTCTGGATCTGGAACCGCTCCTGGACTGGATCGGCATCGCCACAGATGAGCTCATAGCAATGATTTAAGGCCGCCGCTCGCATATGCGAAAAAGATGCGCCGGGCCAAATAAAAACATCCGACGCCGGGCCCTTCGTCGCCTTGTCTTACATTCGACTTTAATGGGGGACGAAAATGGGGATGACGTGTCCAACATCAATTGAGATCTGACGGAAGTCTAACACAGGGCGACAAAGATCAGAGATTCCAAATGAAAACACATCTGGTGGACTCAGTGACACTATTAGGACGGTCCGGGTAAGGACTAGAAGGTTAAGGCTAGGACTAGGGGGTTAGGGTTAGGGTTATAGCTAGTGAGTTAGGGTCATCCACATACACACACATTAGCTAACATTTACTCAGTTTGGCAGGACTTGTTTTGTGGACAGGTTCTGGTTTAGTTTTAGGGTCAGGTCAATTGGGTTAGATTGCTTCAGGTTAAATTGACTGGTTAGGGAGTTAAGGTCATCGAAATACACAAACATAACCAAACAGTCACTTTGGTTTGTGTCAATTGTCACGAGTAAAGTTGGATTTCGGTTTGGTTGTTCGGTTGTGCGCAATGTTTTTTTTTTTTTTTTTTTTTTTTTTTTTTAAATATTATTTTTAACATTCACAGTTGTCATAAGTGTAAAACAAAGTGACCCACCGTTCATAGTAAAAACACGAGGAAACGAAAAAGCAATGAACTTTTGAGTGCCGGAAAACATGCGCCTGTTCCTCTTCCTTGTCCTGACCTCATTGTCACTTCCTGTTCTTGGCGGGATCCTAATCCTCGAGTGCCGAGGCGCGGGAGAGTCCGAGTAGGAAATCCTTCACAGCTGAAAAACATCAATGCTGCATTCTTTGCTTCTTCTTGGTCGTCATTTTTTTTTTTTGCGGCGAGCTAAAGATGAGACCACCCGGGCGGTGTAATCCCCCCCTTGCGGTGGCCTCATACTGTACTACCAGACGAGTGCTAATGTAGCACAGTTAGCATGTGCGCATTGGACGAAGTCGCTCAGATTGCGTTCAGTTCGAGTTTCCGCCATACGGCCGTTGAGCATTTGAGAGACGCTTCCCACCTGAAAATACCAATAACACGCACGCCGTATGTGCGCATAATTGCCGTGCTAATGTTTTGGGATTAGCAATTAATGTGTTAACAGTGATTACTTTATTTGTACTCTTTCATGACAGTTAAAGTGGCTGCAAAGTGAAAATAAAGTAAATTAATTGGACGCACCGCAGAAGAGTATCGTTAACAACCTTGTCAGATTTGAGACACAAAATAAATCAATCACAAAAGTGTACAAAAATGAGGCTTCGAATTTGTGAAAAATCAAGTCGCCGTCTCTGCTCTCAAATGCTGTGGGAGTGTCTGCTGAATGCGCCAAAACCACGCCCTGATCAACTGCCAATCAAAATACCTGCACTATGACCTGAAAAATTGGATGCTGCATTTTTCCAACGTCTCTCTCTCGAGCTTACTTATCGAAAATATATTTGCAAATGATATCTGCTGAAAGCCTCAGGTGGCTGGAATACATGCCACCGTGTCGTTGTGGGGCTTTTCTGCACCGCAACAACGAGGCGCTCGCTCCGAGCGGCCACACCAGTGCAAAGCCGCTGTCCAAACGCTGGCTGTCAAGTTGGATTCGGAAAAAAATGTTTTCCCCCTATTCGCTGTTCTGTGAACGCGTGCACCCACGTCTAGCAACGAGGCGCTTTTTCTTCTTTTGTTTTTTACCCTCGCTCTTCCGCCTTTCTCATGGGGATATGCATGCACTCACGGCCAACAACGAGGCACTCTAAAGTGGCCACGTGCAGCGGACTGTCCAAAAGGAAGTTTTTTTTGTCCGTTTTCGGGGTGAGCGCATCGCCAGCTAGCTAACTGCAAGTCGCAATTGCACCGCGTAACTGCTGATGCGAACGAAGGCGCACACGTTCTCCGATCGTGCGGGAGGCCCGGCTCGTGCCAGCCTCATGCCACTCTGTTTTAGCCACGGCCCTCAAAAAATCTGGGAAACTGAAAGCGCTACACAAGTGAGTACTACATAGTTCTCAGTCTTTGCACATTTTTGCGATGCCCCAAATGTGAACCACAGTTTTGGGGACGACTTTACAACCAAGCGTCCTTGTGTGGGCTACTTGTGGCTTTAACCTGGATCGTCGCTGGTGCGTTTGACAGCCCGCGGAGGGATTTAACCTCACGCGGCATCTCCCGGCTTCCTCCAGGAACGGCGGCGCGGTCGAGCGCGTCGAGACTAAGGGTGGGGGGTCGCCCTGCTCGACCGAGGGGATAAAGTGAAATCGACGAGGCCCGCCGTCGCACCGGTGAGGACTGACCCCCGAGTGAGGACAGGCCGCCTTTGTTGTGCCACGGAAGTTATTGAGAGCCAGCCGACGTGAAAGGGAGCGATGGCACCGCGGGACACTGAGGCCTTGTTGGAAGGCAAAGACGAGAATAACGACAACTTCGCTGACACACACACACGCGCGCGCGCAGAGGCAAGGACTAGCTAATGAGGTCGCGGTGGACTAACGAGGACTAACGAGAGTGTGCGCGGGCATCGCTCGCACGTTCGGGGAACGTGCGACTCGGAAGGCGAGACCATCTGCGTGCTCGACATGTCGCCCGCCGCACTTCCTGTCGCTCGGAACTGGACGGCGACGCCGAAGGATGTCAATCAGACGGGGGCGGGAAACCTCCAAAGTGGGACGGGTCAAAGAGTCGGGAAAAATACACCCCAAAATTCACCCCCCCCCCAAAAAAAAAAGGGTGACGTCGTAACTGCATAAGACGAAATGGAGCGATTTAGGGAAAGTTACGGCATGGCATGTGAGATGTATTGCATGGATAATAAGAGGAACAAAACATATTTTTAAAAAGTTAAAAAAGTAATAATAATAAAAGTAATATTGTAAAGTGAAAACATAATAATAATCATGTGTTTATTTATTGTATTTAGAGATAACAGTAAATTGAGCTGTAAAAATAAATAGAGGAATTTAATAATAATAATAACCTGTTACTACTTCTCCTACTCATACTACTAATAATAGTGAAAATTATGAAAGTAAGCAAAGAGGTGCAAAGTCGCTAATGTGACTCTGTATCCCTCATTTATAACTTTTCCTGAACTGGAATTTCACCGAAGGTGGTTCGACTGACCTGTGTGTATCCGCAGGTGGACCTTGAGGTGATGCGAGGTGCGGAAGGACTTCCCGCAGTAGGGGCAGTCTTTGGAGGCCGAGCCCAGGGAGCGCTCGCGATGCTGCGACACCGACGGCGGCGCGCCGACGGCCGCCTTGCCCGCCGCCGAAGCCGCATCCTCCCCGGCATCTGGGGACAGAACGGAGGGTGTCGCTGATAACATATTGCGCTATCATCGAAACGTCCTCATCATCATCGTCGTCGTCATCATCATCATCATCATCACGCTATCATCATAACCGTCATCGTCGCATCTGGCGGGAGAGAAAACGCTTGCTTGCCACTGCCACTGACTTACTGCTGAATCAGCAAAATTCTATCATATTGTCATATTTTATAAATAGAAATATATATATAAAAATCATATTGAATACATATACACCAAATGACCATATTTCCATCATATTTCACATTCTATGTATCTCTAATGAAGCGTATTCACAGCCGTATTTAATGTCTACACACCTCTAATATACCATATTTACATGATATAGATTGATTCACATACAATAAAAGTGAATCCCAAATTGAATCAAGTGTAAACAGCAGATGAAGGCATTGAATGTACTTTATTTGTTTGTTATATATCATATTTCCCATCGTTGATGTCTATATATTTACTGATTGAATATAGAATAATAAAAGTGCAGTCCCGGCGCAAACAAGCCAGACCTGAAGAATCTCAGCGAACAAATGGCGGACTTGCTGCAGGATGACGAAGAATCGGAAAGCGTCGCAGCATTAGCACGCAGCAGCGGCGATGCTAAGCTACTTCAGCAAATGCATACAGAATGTTACAGACGTTTATTTCACGTCTATTCCTTTTCAAGATGGCTGACGGGAAGTTTCCCCCTTTCGCCGCCTCCCATTTTTCTCCCCGTTTGTGGCGGCGCCGAAGACGTTGGAACAATGGCGACAAACAGAAATAGATTCGCCTGTGTCAGCACGGCAGGATTTTTCTCTCTCGCGCCGCCAGCTGATTGTGACAGCTCGCTGTCACAGATATGACGGGGTGATAACGCTTTTGACCGTGTGCGAAAAACGATGACGCCGGCGCTTTAGTGCGACGCCGTGTCTGTTATCAACGCGATCACCTCCGACGACGACGGCGTTGACAGCGGCATAATGCGAGGTGAGGGCGAGCGACGTTACGCCGGCCGCCTCTGATGTGCTGACAGTCGGCGGAGCGCGGCGCAACAACAACAACAACAAAAAGGGGCCCAGACAACACGCGTCGCTCAATTAAAAATACCCACAATGGGCTTGATGGATGGGACGCCGAGCGCAGGTGGAGCATCAAAAGCGTCGTCGACACGTCACGTGACATGAAAACGTCGTTTGTACTGATGGCAATTAATGGCGTTTGAATCCAGTGCAAATAATGAACACAATATGACATTTCACCTGTTGTGGGAAAAAATGAGAATACCTGAAACAAATACAAATCCGACTGTCAGGCGGTCAGAGAACGAAAGAAACAGCAGGTGGTCTCTTTCCCTCGTCGGCTTCATCATTCCGCCTTTCGCGATTGTTCTTGAACAGACAGACTCGAGTCACTTATTGTGTATTCGAATTTGAATCAACTGTTGCAATTCACTATTAAAGGTACGATTAAACATGGCACCGCGAGTACGCAAAGGCAGCCAGATGACTTGAATGATGATTTTCTTCTTGCGGGGTGACATCGGCGCTAATTTACGTTAGCCCGTCTGTGACGTTTCGCAAGATATTAGCATTACGCTTGCGGACTTATTGTATGCACTTATTGTATATTGTACGGTTTGATTAAACATTTTGAAAGACAAAAAAAAAATTCTCCTTTGAGTTTTTTTTTTTTTTTTTTTAAACACAAATTTACGGGTATACAGTATGTGTGAAAAGACGGCTGCAGCAAACTAGTTATGAAAAAAGAAAAAAAAAACATTTTTATTCTCCGTGTATACTTTTTTTTAAACATCCTTTTTTCCCCCCTGTAATTATTGAATGGCAATGAAGGCGTTAAAGTCCCATCCCGAGTCGTTTGTGAAGACTTTAACTCACCGGCATTTTGTCATGAATACAAATGTTTGCGATGATTCGATAAAAGATGGCCGCCAGCAGCGCCTCACAATAAGACGACTTTTTTCTGCGTGCGCCGCACACTCGCTCGCAGGTCGACAGAATGGAAAGAGTCAAGTCAGCAGGTCACGCATAATAAGACGGGACGCCATTCAGCAGCCACGGTGAAAAACATTGCAAGGCGGCCACAAATGCAAGCGGAGGAATTCCGACGCATTTCCGATAGCAGCAAAGAAGAGCACGGGATTCTCTTTTTAAGTAATCGAAAGTGTGCATCTGGCTTCTCTAAAATGAGGCTAAAGGATGGAATTAACTCTCCAATGAAAAAGTCATGTAGTAATAAAATGAAGGGAAAAAAAAGCTTTTAAGAAGGTCTGCAAAATTGGCGCATGAGAGAATGGCCTCCTGTGCCTTTCACACAGAACCGAGTGTGTGGATGTCAGGTGTTAAACGTCCCGGCTTCTTTTCTGTATTGTATTATGATTTTATGATGATATTATACCACTATACTGACAATTTAACAGAACAGGACAGGAAAATACAAGATAAGAGAAGGTAGCACATCACAGGAAAAGACAGAACAGGACAAGACAAGACATGGCAACATGCCCGGCCGAGACAGGACAGCACAGGAAGAGAAAAGACAAGTCAGAACAGGATAAAACAGGTCAGGACAAGAGAAGATTGGACAGGTCGAGGCAGAACATGGCAGAATAACAGAGGAAAAGAAAGAACAGGACAACTCAGGACAAGATGAGATGAAACAAACAAAGTCAGGAAAAGGCAGAACAGGACAGGATAAGAGGTGACAAGACTTGGCAAGACAAGGCAGGATACGGGACAAGAAATCAAGGCAGGAAAAGACAGGACAATAAAGGACAGGACAAGCCAAGACGAAAACGGACAGGACAGATGGATGGACAGAAATAGATGCATCCGAATTGAGGTGCGCCTCTTGTTGAAAATATTGGATTTCATGCTCATTAAAGCATTGCTACTTATTTTTCCACAATGCTGTATGTTGATAAAGTACATATATTTCATATTATAGGATATCATTTTTGTGAAATATCCAAGGTTGATAGATCGTGTGACTCCTCATCTCAGAGTGGAAACTCATTTGCATTGGACTCCATGTTAAAAAGAAAAAAAAAATTTTTTTTTAAATGTAGCCTGTAGACCATAAATAAATCCCAAAAATAAAGACGCGACAATTTCCCTCGAGGCTGTTGCCGTCTAAGAAAATCGATTAGAAACTGTGAAAGACGGCATCGATTCAATTTTCCCTGGTGGAGGCAGCACTTCACCACCACATCCCGTTTGTCAATTAGTGTGCGGATCTGTGCATGTGGCGCATGCAGCGGAAACTTGAGCAAGCAATGGAGTGTGTGCTGCTCCCGTAAACTCTTCGCATCGCTTTGGGCGATGACATCGTCGTGTTTCCTCCAGCCGCATCTTGACAATGACTCGGTCTAAACGCAGCCAGCTGGCAGGTCACGGGCGGGATTATGTAAATTAGCGCAATTCCGATGTCAAATTTCGACTTGTGACATTTTTGCAAGATTTAGAATGGGAAGATGACAAAGTGGACTATTGTATTTGTGTACATCGCAATCACGTCACTTTTACACAAGATGTCCAATTTAATAGTAAATCCCAAAACACACACGTGTTGAAAGGTGTGTGTGTGTGTGTTGGCCTATAGGTAGACGTGTGTGTGTATGAGTCTTTAATCAGTCGACTGATCCATCTCTTTTAATGTGGCCGCTCCAATTACTGTAAAAGTCACGTCGCTGCACATAACCACAAATATTGACACTTTATTGCACAACACATTCATGGCATTTTGAAGGTCACCTCGTATATTAGGGCCTCATCGCTCACATCCAGTCGGCCGGCCGGACCGAGGAATCTTCCGGCGATATCGATCCGCCCGCTTTTTTTCTTTTCCTTGTCTATGCAAAGCGTCCGGTCTGTCGGAGGCGTTAACGCGCGCTGTATCGCGGTCCGTTAAAGGTCGACCGACGTCTGGCGCGCCTCGCTTTAATCGCGCGCTGGTCAGATAAGACCACGTGTTTGGACGGCGATTCAAAATGTTGACTGACGGTCTGATTAGCGGCGCGCAAATACGCCAAAGACCAACAAGCACGAGATTGTATTTGGACGATAGATTTCAAATAACAGTCAACCTGAAACGGCCGTTTTGTTGCGTGCCAAATTGACCTTTTGTTAATATTTTCAATATGCAAAAAGGAAAGAAAAATTCTCATGTACCTTTTGATAACATTTGTAAACAATAGGCATCAGGGTAGAAAGTGATTGGCGTCTGCTGACTTGAGCTACAAACGCTGGCAAAAACTCTCTGGAATTTGCTTCCCAGCGAGTTGAGGTGGATGCTGATCCTTAATTTTTTATTTTATTTTATCAGGGACCTAAAACACTGGCTCAATCTGGGCAGATCTGCTCACATGAAAATTCAGATGCTTAATGTTGACATGACTTGCCAGGACACTGATTCTGAATCTAGACTAATTCACTTGTCTGTAATCTGTCGAAAATCCTGTATTTGATCTATTTTTCATGACATTTGTTCAAATTGTTCAGAACTTCTATATGGTCACTATTTTCAAAATACGTTTGTTTCCAATATATCTCACTCACTCACTGCCATGGACGTTTATATTTGTCAACTGGAATCCAACCGTTTGCGCCCACATTTTTCACCGTGTCGGCGTGGTAGAGGGTCTCGCCCAGCTGGTCTGTGAAATTCAGGTTTGTAAAGTCCTGTGATGACGCTTTGGATTTGAGATCAGCAAGGCAAGACTTCCCCCCTTTTATAAATAATAATAATAACGTCTCGCATCACATTATTAAGACAGATGGTCAACTTGTATCAGAATGAGGGCATGAGAAAAATGGGATCCAAAGCATACCACATCATGTGTCAAACTCAAGTTTGCGTCATCCGTTGCCGATGGTTTATGCCAATGTACGATTGACATATTTTGAGTACGCATTTGATATTGTCGCTTGAAAATATGTACGTTCATGCAAATTTGATGGTGGAGTGTCGACGGCTGATCTGACATCTGTTCTTTCAATCAGGCCTAATTCCTAAGCATGTACACTCGCACACCCCAAAAAATATATATATATATTCCAAATCCATAAACGGATCTTTAAATGTGACATTCAAAGCGCTTTTATTCCATCAATGTTAAAATCCTATGAATTTATCATCTGTGAGGGCGCGAAAGCTGCGAGCGTGTGTGTGTGTGTGTGTGTGTGTGTGTGTGTGTGGAAAGCGAAGAGGAGAGGAAAGGCATGTTTAATTCAAGTGTATCTGATCTGAGAGCAGCTCCTCTCCCCTCTGCCTTTACTGGTGTCACGGCGGCGTAATGGAACATGCCAGAACAAAGGCTCCCGGATCAGATTGGAGCAGAGTTGAACGGGCCATCTGGGAGGCAGGCTGAGTATCAGTCACTCCGCCGGCTGTCGGCTGCACTCCGCGCACACTTCCCCTCGGCGTGTGCGTGTGTGTGTGTGTGTGTGCGTGCGACACACCTCCTCCCTTGCCTTGCCGCCACACGCCGCCACAGGGACACCGGGGCATCCTCCACTGACAAATATATAAATTGATAAAGATCTGCCACTGTGCGAGTGTGCGCGCGTGTGTGCGGAGCGACCGCAACCACACCCAGCTCTCATTAATGGAGGAGAGGAAAAAAAAAAAAAAAAAAAAAAAAAAAAAAAAAAGACGGCATCAACAACAGCAGCCCAAAAAAAAAACGAGATGCTTGATACAGTAACTCCCACACGCCAGCCGAATATGAAATATGACTTGTTACAGCGTATGTTCAAATATGTTCTAGAATACAATTAAATAGGGCACCTTCTAGACAGGAATGCAACCAATTCTGAATATTTTCCAGAATATGCCGTATGACACACAACCGTCACTTTTCAAATTCATTTCAATAGGAATCAGCATGAAATTATGACTATTTTGGGAATGTTTTTGAATATGTTCTCGAAAGTCATGCTCATGTCGCAAAATGTTTTTTTTCACATCACATTGTAGATTGCATTTCAAAAACAAAAACCCAACATGTATTTGATGCATTTGAAACATTCTAGAATGCATTTCAATGATACAATTATCATGTTCCAGAAGGTTCCAGAGTGCGGAGGCTATTTAAAGGGAACGAGAAAAGCCCTTTCGATTGGACATTTGGCAGTGACGACACCCACACCGGTGCGGACGTCGCACTTTCAAGCGCCCGTCCGCGGAATTGCACGAGTTATGAAAATAATTAAAAATGTACACTAAAATAAAATACAATAAAAAATAAAAAAAAAATAATAATAAATGACAATGTTTTGGAGCCGTTTGTTTTTGTAACTACTAATGAAGCCTTTGATGTGACAGAAGAGTTTTGGACCCCAGATGCGATGAGTCACTTGTGGATCAAGTTCAGACTGTCAAGGAGGACATTTGTGGAGAAACCATCACAAATGGCGTCCATTGTCCCTCCCGCCCTGAACCCGGACGGCCGCCATATCACTTTCAGGAAATAAAAAAAAAAAAAAAAAAAAAAAAAACACAACTGAAATGTTTGTGCGCTTCTCGCCGGTCCATTATTCTAATGTGTCACGTGACCGGCCCCAAAATTGGACGGGGAGGGGCAGAAATTAGGAGGGTGTGGGGGGTGGCTAAAATGTGATGACATCATTTGAAAGGCATTAGGCTTTTCAAAATGCGCCCGCCGGGACTTGATTTCCTTACGCCGGAGCAACACAACACCATCCGGCCCTCACACGCACACCCGCGTGCGCACACTTCTTTCGATTTGGAGCGCTGCCATCTTTGCGAGCGCGCGGTCGGCGCGAGTTAATCAACTTGAGGTTTAGTTACACTGCTGACGCTCGCGTTCCCGCCGATCGCCGCGCGCGGAATTTATTAAGCAAACAACAATTATCATGAAACGCCGCCGCATTAGTTGCACGTTTACTACCTGACAAGGAAGTCTTCTTCACAGCACACCCGCACCGGCGATGTACGACCAAAACGTCTTGGCTGTTGCACCAAAATCTTGAATATTTGCCTTATTACTTGAACAAAAAAAGCTGTGATTCAGCAGTTTTTCCAAAATAACTATAATATAGACATTTAAACCTTTTTTTTTTTTTTTTTTTTTTTGTGGATAATCTGTTGCAGAAAGTCGGACAGAAACCGAACCAAAACCAGGCTGTCATGCCGATGCAGCTCTAACATGGCCGAGTGTTGCCGAGCGGACCGGGAGGCTTGTTATCGCCTTGAGTTGTCAATAAAAGCCTGCGTCGTGGACTACGCCTTGCATTGAAATAAGGCATGTTCTCAATTGTCTTTAATATATAATCGTCAAAGTGACTATGTCGATTAATGTCAAAAGTTTTAGAAGAAGTCAGTGTCAAGCTGCAGATGTTGATGATTGTTTTCATTTTTTTTTTAAAAATCTATATTTTGCCGCTGCGGGGGTCCGGCGGGGGATGTGACAAATCTCGGAGGAATCACAACAAGCAGAAGGCAGACGAGAAGAAAGGAAGAGTGAAGTGGGGGAGGGGGCGACATTGCTTCCAAATTTCACACGGCGACGCCGATTCACCGCCGCCACTTCCTGTTTGACCCCGGCGAGCTGCGGGACGACAGCCAAGACAAAAACAACAAAAAGAAAAAAAAAAAAAAAAAAAAAGGAAAAAAAAGTGAGCAAATAAATGGAAATAACGGCACGTTGTTGTTTTGCGCGAGATGAAAACAGAACGCTCGCGCGGCGGTAAACAGGGGCACCAGATGTTCTTTGATGTTAATAATGGCATTTATTATTAATATTAATTAGACCGCACTCAGCAATACATTTGGGCCATTTCCAAGTCAATTAAGCAAAATGGCATTCGGGAGATGTTGAGACGACATTTTAAGGCAGGTGTTCACCCACCTCCCTCGCTAAACCCCCCCGTCTCTTCCCTTAATAAAACATTTTTGCAGCTTGTGAAAAACGACCCATTTTTAGGCACTTTTGATTTATTTTGCCTTTGTTTGCTCTTCCCTTCGCCTGCCGCACGCTCGCAATCTCCAAAAACGCATACGCCGCCATTGCTGCGTTTACATAAACACCACGTTGATTCCATTTTAAAAGTGTGTAATGACACACGAGCAGACATAGACATTTTCAAATTTCCCATTTTAGATGCACTATAGTCGAGATGAAAAGTCCACACACCCCTGCTCAAATGCCAGGGTTATGCTACATAAACGTCTTCCACCGTTAATGTTAACCTCTACATCTCAATTGAGAAAAAAAAAAAACGTTTGCAAAAGTGTGCACACCCTCTGTTAATTGGGTATGTAGCTGTGTTCACAAGTAACCAATCCCATTTGAACTGCCAAGGGAGTCAGCACACACGCCAAAACGTTCAGCTGTTCTAGTAGGCTTTTCCTAACATTTTTTTTGGGAGGACACTGACCGCTATTTGAAACTGTACATAATTCCCTTCACCTTGACAAAGGTCCTAGTTCCAGTTGGTTCATCTTGGTCTCATTTTTTATCACATCACACAAATTTGGTATTTGAACAGGGGTGTGTAGACAAGACGTTTTATCGCTACTATATGTACTGTATAATGCTATAATGAGGTCCCAGCAAATAGACACGTCCGAAGTGAGCTTAAATCTGCACTAATTCGGGTCGAGCGGTGCCTTGAGATTCTCAAGCCAACTCACTTTGCCAAAAGCAGCAGTTGATGCTCACGGGCATGCATGCATTTTTTTATTTTATTTGATATTTATCTTCTTTGTCATCTGCAACAAAACTCACTGCTGCAGCTGACAGTCAGCTGGAAATTCTTCTTTGTGTGCAACTTGGTTGAGTAAAAAGGTGACAAATTTGCTTGAACACAACAAAATAAAAAGAGCTCTTTAAAGGCCACTTCATGACCATAAATGACCATAAAACTCGCCGGATTTTATTTTATTTTTCGTTTTGTTTTTCTTCTTCTTTTTTTTCGGCTTTCCGGTGTGTTTTTCCTCCTCGGCGGCGTACGCAAGTACATTAACAATCTGCGCGTTCATTTGTCAGCGATTTGGACACTCTGGCCTGTGCGGCGCGGCGGCACTTTTTCCATGACGGGAAATTAATGAAGGAGCCTTCGCCTGACGACAAACGCGCACCTGTGCCGCCAAGATGCTAATCACAAACATTTATATTTATTAGCCACAGCCGCAAATGCATAACAACAAGAACGAGAGCACACAGAGAGAGGTCGAGACTTTTTTTGTTTGGGGGGTGGGGGGGGGGGGGGGGGCAGGCTGATGAAAGACAAACCTGTGCTCTGTGACGTTATTTGAATGGAGGTGCCGGTTGACTTATTTTTACACTTGTAAAACCAGAAAAAGGACGTGTGAGGCAGGGTTGTTCCTGCCTCACACGTCCTTTGTCTTTATTAGTTACAAAGAGAGAGAAAAAAAAAACTTTCTGTGATTACATATGAAGCTAAATGCTAATTGATTAACTCAAACGAAAGCACGTCTCAATTAAATTAACGAAAAAATCTACCTCATTTACAATAACAACAATATTATATTAGGTCATAAATATTAAATAAGTATGAAGAAGGACGTCCGTAATTATTTTATCATTTGACAACATTTTCAAATAATGACAATAACATTCATTAATTAAACATGGTTTATTATGAAATGTAAAAACCTTTGTACATTTAAAAAATAGTGATATATAGTATAATTAATCTCAATCAATCAATGTTTAAATGCAAAACGACGTAAAAAAAAACAAACAAAAAAATATTGGCCCCCACGTAATAATGCCACAAATGAAGTTTCACTTATTTATCATCTTCATCATCGTCGTCACTACAAGTAGGGGATTTCATTTCACGTTTCGCCTCCTCTTCCTCCCCATCGCTTTTCTATCCTCCCCGCGCGGCCCCCTCCCCAACAGAAGGCGGCCCGACGACGGCGAGGAGCAAGAGGAGCGCCGCCATACGTTTCTCCCTGGCACCGACCCACCTTTGTTCCACCTTTGCTTAAATGACATGGACATTGTGCTACTCCTTCGGGTGTGCACGCCTCGGCCACCTGGGGGCACTGCAATACAGACGCACCGATTTACATAGAGCCTCCTCGTTCCTCAGTAAGCCTCACTAATATTAAGCCCTTTGCAGAATAATAATAAAGAATATATGTCTGTGAGTATTGTTGTAGTATCTGTCTACATGTGTTGCTTTAGCTTTTGTGAGCAAATATTCATTGCTCAAAGAGCAACAACATTCCCAAGTGGATGCTAGATGCTATGCGTTAGCCTGTCTATGGGGTTTCCCATTATGTGTGAGCACGAAGCTCGTAAAGGCTCGGGAATGGAAAGAGAGAGATGAAAAGAAAAGTTAGGGGCAGGAGAGGGAGGGCAGAGGAAATGAAGAGCACGCGGCATGGGAAAGGAAAACGGGAAAATGGACGGAGAGTGAAGACAAGGGAAAGCAAAGGAAGGGTGGAAAGGGAAAGAAAAAAAAGAAAAAGTCAAGAAAGGGAATTTTCAGCACAAGAAGGAAAGTGACAAGGAAAAAGGAGATGTTGGAGAGTGGCAGGGGAAAGAAACGGGAAGAGAGACGGAAAAAGAAAATCAAACGAGTGGCAGGGGAACAAAACGAAAAGAAAGGGAGGACAGGGGGGAAGAAAAGGAAACAATGGGAGAAAGGCAAAACAAAAGGGAGGGGAAGATATATATATATATATATATATATATATATATATATATATATATATACATATAGACCACAGATATGAATACATATGTCCACATTGTTTGAATGGATGAAATATGACAACTAGATCCGACGAGGTTATTGCTTAATGCGCAATGACATCATCACAAGCCCTCCGTGAGAACACGTTGATTTTCTATTCACGTCGAATCAACAGCCCGCACAATGGGCCAATCAGCGAGCGCCGCCGCCACACGCGCGGCTACACGACGCTGCACATCATCCCGCACGCGCTGCACAGCACGCAATTAAGCCCCCCTCGTTATTAACGCGCGCTAACCATCACCGGGTGATCGATAACGGCGTCACGTGTACTTTCAACATGGCCGAATGCAGGGAGGGGCGTGTATCAATGTGTGTATCAATGTAGGCGTGTGTGTGTGTGTGTGTGTGTGTGTGGCCGGGCAGTAAATCCAAGGAGCAAGGACGCGTCGCTTCTCCTCCGCTATGAACTTGTCCACCGTCTCAGAAAATGAAATCCAAAGATTTATACCGCACACGCGCGCGCCAAATGGACACCTCCACTCGCGTACGTGTTGATGAGGCAACAAGCGATAGCGCCGTGGAAGCTAAGTGACGCTAACACATGTGACAATAATGCGTATTAAACGAACATTACGGACTGCACGCGTTTGCATCGACTTCGATGTGGCCAGTGAGGAAACAGTTAAACCCTGCAGGCCTGTGTTCAGCCTCTGGCCATTGTGCAACACACACACACACACACAATCACACACACACAGTGCCCATTAAAGAGCACGCTCTGTCCCACTCGCATAATTTTAATTTGTTATGAAGGTCATTGACAGCAAGTAATAATCACCATTGGGGATCTAACAATTTGCCATTTCTGAACATTGAGGCACTGATGACTCAACTATTAATAGACTGCCCCCTTCCTTACCCACTGCCCACCCAGCGCACGCACGCACACACACACGCACGCACGCAAACACACACAGTGTCCTCTTAAATAATTAGAAACCATTAACCTTATTTTTCCTTTCTCTCTCTCTCTCACACACGCTCACATCTTAAATAAGCTTGACGCGGTTATTTCACGTGCAGTTAAACTGCACGACCTGCAGGGGGTGCGTGTACATTTTTTTTTTTTCGGCGAACACCCCAAATTTGAAGTTTCGGACCGCATGTAGCCTATTTTGACTAACCGAACGTGGGTTTTATATAAAACCCAAAAGACGATATTAATTTCCACTGCATCTTAAATAATCTTTCAAGTGTAGTTAAACAACACGACCAGCAGGGTGTGTGTGTGTCTGTGTGTGTGTGTGTGTAAACGAGTTTGTTTCTGCTGCGCCGAACAACAAGAACGACGACAACAATGGCGAGCTTTTTACGGCCAAAGAAACTCATTTAGCGTCACCCCGAGCAAACAAATAAGTTTCGGAGCTTAAGCTCTTATTTTTATCCCACATTGGTTCTTTTTTTTTTTTTTTTTTTTTTTTTTTAAAGTGATCGTCAGCGTTTGTCGGACGCCTTTATCTGCGCCAGGCTCAACAACTCAAGACTAATTACAAATTAATCTGCGCGCGGATATCTGCGGCGAGAACGCAGAGAAAAGACACAACACACACACACACACAGACACACACACGCGAAGCCAAAAGAGACGTCGGGCCGTAATTGCCCGCTCGCCTGAGCCGCACGGCGACATCACGATGACCGATTGCGCCGATGAATAATTGATGGTTGGCCCGATAGCGTCCACGGCGCTAGACTTTTAAAAGCCGCCGCGTCGACGTTCATTCCGGGTGACTCCTCTGGGGGGCGCCATCTACTGTCACACTCAGAGAAGCTCGACTGTCTACTGTACTGTACTTTTACAGTACGTAGTTTTTAATCCGTGACGGTTTTCAGTTTCCACTGAGCGTAATGTAGAGACAATGAAATTTTGCAAACAACCGTGATGTATTGTTGAACTAAACAAAAAAAATACATTTATTTTTTTTACAGTTTTCAAACCTTAAAGACAAACTTCAAATAGTGTTCAGTTGTCACCAAACCTACTGTATATTTCTATTCACCATCTAAGACAATTTAGAAAAACTATGATTTTGTTTTCGTAAACAAACGCATTTATGTTTTTCGTAAAAGTCAATCATGAGTTTTCAGGTCACCTGATGTTGATGTCGCATGAGCATCAAATACATTTTTGACCATCTCACTTTTCAGTCCGCAATTATTGCTGCTGCTTCACCAACGCCCACAATTAGCATATTGGCTTTGCTTGTCATTGCCGATTGGCCGGGAGAAGCCAATCACGTGCGTCTCCGGTGAGGCGTTCAGGGTCCACTTGAGTTACTTGACCTATAAAGTTAATGGATCCACCTGCCGAATTGATACTTTAACCCGGTTTCTCTCCTTGTCGTGTGTGCTCGCGCCTGTGCGTGCGTTCTCAGACCACCGCTTAGCTTCCTGCTGGGAAAATCAGCTTTGATTTGCTGCCCGCTAGCCGAGCTACGTCGCTATCTATTACTCACTGTGTCTGTACAGGGTGTGTGTGCACGCCCACCCCCACTCTCTCACATCCACACCCCCCCCCCCAACCCCCCCGCCCACTCCACCTCTGGGCACCTTGACGGAGGTTTAACTGCCGGTGGCACGTGGCGACGGAGGAAATGGGTCATTAAACGCCACTAACTGGGGCCAGCCCCCCCGCCCCCCTCCCCGGAACCCCCCTCCGGTGGCGCGGATGTGTTTCCAATCAGATAGACTTCACTTACATGAGCGATGGCGAGCCAGCCGGGAGAGCAGCCCACAGCGGACATTAGCGGCGCGGCGGCACCGCGCGTCTAATAGCGGCGGCTAACAAGGAGCCCGGCACGACTCCTTCTCGCTTTTATTGATGCGCCACCGTGCTGCGGAATCTTCGAGCGCTGCGCACCTGTTCCATCCTGGATGTGGCGGGCGCTAACTTCATGACATACAAGAAGCTAAATCAAAGAAAAAAATGCTTCATAATGTTTATTTGTAGACAATTTCGTGTCCTTATCGAAGAAAATAACGTACGTTTTTAGTAAACATCGAGTACCATCGTCAGTTTTCCAAAAATCCATTTTCATTTTTTGATTATAAAGTATGTACGTTTTTTGTAAACATAAATGCCTAGTTTGTGATTTCAGCGAAAGGGGCGTCCGATTTTAATAAACAACAATGACAATTTTCCGATTTCAGTGAAAACTGTACGATTTTAGTTAACATCAATGACAATAGTAAGATTTGAGCGAAAGCTGTGTACATTTTAAGGAAAGCCAGTTTTCCGTTTTCAATGAATAATAAAGTGCTTTTTTTGGGGGGGTAAACATTAATGACAATCTAGAGAATTGAATACAATTTGAGTTGTCTATGAAAACCTTGAGTCAAGTTCATCATGTTTTCGGAAGTATACAAAACGATTTAGCTGTCTTTGCAGTCGGTCACGCATTAAAAAAAACAACAACAAAAAAACATCTAAGAACAGCAGTTTTTCCCGCTGTGTTTCGCCAAAGATGGCGATTCTGCATTTTCATCGGATTTAAAAAAAAAAAAAATGTAGAATTTTTTGAAGAATTGAGAATCTTCGTTAAACATAACATACGTTTTTGGAGACAATTTTGAGTGTGACTTCCTCTATTGGCAATCTTTAACGTTTGAGAAGCGCACTTTCTTAACAAGCAAAGATGGGAAAAGGCCACATATTTCAACGTAAAACGTATGCAGACAAAACGATCGCAAAGAGTTTCCGGGCTCTGCGACTTGTCCCGCGTTGAGCCGGAAAAGGGCAGACGTTCGCTACAAAAGCAAATAATTCAAATGTTAGCCTGCAGACAATGTTCGATTTGTCCTTTAGCCAGATGCTAAAGAATACACACGCGCGCACACACACACACACACACACACACACACACACACACACACACACACACACACACACACACACACACACGCTCTGTCTTGTTTGTGTAAAGATCAAAGACTTTGTTTGTTGTCTTGGATGAAGATTTGTGACTGTTTTGAAATAGTAAAGACTGTATTTAGTCATTGAAACTAATGTGTTTTTGTAAACAAAGACAAATTTACGACCTTATGACCTTTTTTTTTTTTTTTTTTTATTTTTTTTTTTTTAAATAAAATTATTCCAGCTAGTTGATATTTATTGAAATGAATGTACATTTGAATATTTAAAAAAATGTTTTTTTTTAATGATTAAGAAACATTTGGAGACTACAGCTAATCATCTGTGTGCTCGGACAAAAATTGTGTCTTCAATGAAACTCCCATTTGCATTTTCCTAAACACCAAATACAGTTTAGAGTCTGAAACAGTAAAATTTATGGATTTTTTTTTTTTTTTTTTTGCTTCGGTCCTTTTCCCAGAATAAGATAAATGACAGTTTTGAGACGTTTTTGGAAACACCAAAGACATTTTGGACTTTTTTTCCCCTCCAGAATAAGCTGAACGAAGGAGGTTTCGTTTGAGAAGTCTTAAATGGATTTCCTAAGCTTGACAAAAGAATTTGAGTCGTCAACAAACTTTTTGTATCCATTTTTGTAAACCTCAGATATATTTGTCTTAAACTGACCAAATTACGTGATTTTTGTCTTTTCTTTTCTTTTTTTCTTCCGCCAAACAAATGAGCAAGTTCCTTTTGTTGTGTCTTTTTTTTGGGGGGGGTCTTATTAGCGACGGCTCTGCCCACTTGTTGGCCATCCTTCTATTATCTCTGCCTTCTCCTCACTATTGCTTTTGTTCTTTCCCCAGAAAAAGATAAATGAAGGAGGAACGTTTGTCGCACCTGTATGCCTCCCCGTCCCCCTCGTCCCCCTCACTCCTCGCACCCCCTCCCCACCGCCCGACGATAACGGATTTCATTAACGTGAGAACGTGGGTCCTGAAAGAAAACATAATTGCTTGGCTGTTGTTGTCCTCTCCGCCGCCGCCCTAATTTCCTCCTCGCCTTACTCTTGACTGTTAAGTGATCATTATATCAACACCGGGGGAGGGGGGGCCAAGGGTAAAGTATTGACAAAGTGCGGTCACGTTTGTGCAGGGGGGGGGGGGGGGGGGATGAAACACTCAAAATAAAAGCAAGGAGACAGGAGGGAGGAGGATAGCGAGGAGGTAATGGAGGGACAGCAAGGACGCAAGGCAATATGATCAATGGGGAAAAGATGGTCACGACCGCTATTAATTTCAACGCCCCCCCCCCCCCCCCCCCCAAAATGATGGACAGGAGTGTGTCAAAGACACATAATGTGGCCCACTTGCCATTTACACAGCATTGCACCTGGAAGGCGGCCCGGCATAATAGACACTTTCAAATGTCAGCACGCAGAGTAAGTAAGAGAGACGGCTTGACCGGCAGAATCTTAATTAGACTTCCTGGACCGCCGTCTGGCACCTGCACGTGCACGCTAGACTGTCCGTGTGTGCGTGTCGGGCTGATAGGAACACACACAAAATGAGCTCATTTGAATGCGCTTGCAAATGTACACGAGGACATTTTGTGACATGTTGCCGGTGGTGAAAGTCTTTAACTGCACACTTGATGGCTTTTCCTCGAATTACACACACGCGCACACACACACAATGTACTGTGAGGATAACACGGAACACCTCACCCACCGGGGAGGCGTCCGAATCAGACGCCCCAGCCATATCATCTGGCTCCTCTCGATGCGGAAGAGCAGCGGCTCTACTCTGAGATCCTCCCGGATGACCGAGCTTCTCACCCTCTCTCTCAGG
The DNA here is from genome assembly GCF_024500275.1 of Phycodurus eques. NCBI lineage: Eukaryota > Metazoa > Chordata > Actinopteri > Syngnathiformes > Syngnathidae > Phycodurus > Phycodurus eques. The sequence goes on from NC_084526.1 coordinate 2,317,453, forward strand.
GAGAGCCCGGACACCCTGCGGAGGAAACTCATTTCGGCCACCTGTATCCGGGATCTTGTGCTTTCGATCACGACCCACAGCGCGTGACCATAGGTGAGGGTAGGAAAGTAGATCAACCGGTAAATCGAGAGCTTCGCCATTCGGCTTAGCGCCTTCTTTACCACAACGGATCGATACAAAGTCCGCATCACCGCAGACGCCGCACCGATCCGCCTGTCGATCTCCCGTTCCGTTCTTTCCTCGCTCGTGAACAAGACCCCAAGATACTTGAACTCTTCCACTTGGGGCAGGGATCTCATCCCCGACCCGGAGAGGGCACGCCACCCTTTTCCGACTGAGGACCACCTTCTCAGATTTGGAGGTGCTGATTCTCATCCCATCTGCTTCACACTTGGCTGCAAACCGCTCCAGTGAGAGTTGGAGGTCACGGCTTGATGAAGCCAACAGAACCACATCGTCTGCAAAAAGCAGAGATGCAATACTGAGGCCACCAAACCGGAGCCCCCCGGAAAAGGAGCCATTGTTGGACAAAGTTGGTCCAAAACAGCGTGAAGCTGGAGCGGCTAGGTAGCCGGCAGCAGCAGGCTAGCCGAGAAGGCGGCGACTTGGTCCGGTCCGCGAGGATTTATTAGCACCGATGAGTGCAAAACAGAACCCGGGATTCTACCTGGGATCCTGGTTAAAGTAAGCCATTGGAAACGCAAAAGAAAAAGTTTCCTGTACGGAGAGGTGGCAGCGAAAACACGTCAGTCAAAACGTGCCAGCATACTCAACAGATAGTTTTTAAGTAATCAAAATGGAATTTTCATTTGTTGAACTTTTAGAATACGACAAGTAGTAGTAATTCATCACTGTTGATACGATTAGCGATCGGGGTTTTAGGGGGCAGGTTCGACCGCTACATACGACAACTTAAGAGACTTCAATGTACATTAGTCGTACGTTTTTAGACTTTACCAACGCTATTCTACGAAACATCAAAGGATAAATTTGATTGGTCGAAGCCAAAACGGACGCATTTTTTTTTTGGGGGGTAAAACATCAAAGACACCGTCGAGTGCTCAGTGAACACTGGCGCGAGTTTGAACTGAAGCCGCCGCGCGTGGAACAATTTCAAGACTCTTTAAATGCGCCGAACGAAACAGTTTGCTTTGAGGACCCTTTTACGCTATTGTGTTACTGCAGCTGCACACTTGATATCAGTCTTCATATCCTGAGCTCGCACACACACTTACAGACACACACACATTGTCAGGCATTCCAACATCAGTGCAATTAGACCCCCCCAACCACACACACCCACCTCCTCATTCAACCTTAATTTCAAGCCTCCAGCTGACCAGGGTCCGGGCGCATCTCGCCGTCGTCGTCGCCGGAACGTTCTGGAGCGTCGTGTATGGGATTTACCTATCTATCTCGCAGCAGACCTGGCTGTTGAGACGCAGCCAGCGCCACATGATTGTGTTAATTAATCTGCCATTGTGCGTGAGGGGAACAGCTGCACGGGCTCTCGCGGCGGCGCTGTCAAAGCAAAACAATGCCGTGTTAAGCTTCCCGCCGCCGCATCTTCCGTTACAAAGGAGCCGGCACAACGGGGCTAAATTCATAAGTCCACAGATCAATTTTTTACCAGCACTAATGTCTGACCTTTAAAAAAAACAAAAAACAAAAAAAAAACGTTTTTTTTTTTTTTTTTTTTTTAAATGAGGCGACATGCTTCATTTGAAATATGGTCAGATATGTGATACCTCGGATTGAGTCCAAATCCCCCCCGCACCCCCCTTCCATCATCCTCCCTCCATCCTGGAAGACAAACACAGTCATGTGATGTGATGGCGGCATGAAGGAAGAACATTAGCACACAGACCAATCGGAGGCGTCACCGGCTCACACTCGAAAGAAAACAATTAGCAGAAATCCGTCGTCGTGGATCTGAACTACAGACAAACTTAAATTCAATTCAAAAATGCTCGTTTTCTCCACTTTTGGGCCAGAAAGTGCGGTTTTTAGTGAAACCAACCCATGTTCTACTGCTGATTACTTAAGACCGGAAAGAGGGAGAACATATTTTTTACTGGTTGAAAGAAGCGAGTCTACTGAGTAGAAATGCTCAAATGTCGACACAAGACTTATTTTTACACTTTGGCATTTAATTAAAGTTCCCGTAGGCCTGTTTTACTTCCGCTTCTCCTTTCTCCTCCCCCCTCCTGTCCTGCTGGGATCTGAGGTGGACCACTTGCTGTGGAGGATTCTGCCACTACCTGTCAAAATGCTCTCAAACAGTGCGCAATATCGGGAACTGTGCTTTTAAAACGGCTGGCAGTCAGTGAGTTGATATCATACAAAGTATGACGATAAGTGACACTCATATGAAATTTGATACATTATGAGGAGAGGCAAGACAATTTGATTTTGTAGAAGATGACGGGACAGTGTGCATTTTGCGCAATGCATTTATTTATTTTATTTGTTTGTAAAAGTTATAAGTAATCTTTTTTTTATTCCTATTTCCTAAACATTTTGCGTCCTTCTGTCCGGTCTTTTATCTGTGACACTACGGCAGGTCTTGGCGATGTGGCAACGGGTGGCTTGGCCCCCCTCGCACCTCTCTGGCGAAAGGCACGGCCTTGGCGCTCGCTTGGCATTTGCCGAGAGATGCTGATGCACCCCGAGAAAGAAAAAAAAAAAAGAAAAGCCGGGGGGAGTGGGGGGGGGGGGGATCATCAAGATGCCTGGCGCTCGCTGAGGCCGTCTGTCTGGCGGAAACACTCCAAGAGCCTGCTGAGTGCGCGGGAAGACGGGGAGTTTGGTAGAAAAGTGGGGTGGGCGGCGGAGTACGAGATGCGCTTCCATGGCGGGACGTGGGGGGTCACGCCCGATTGGAAATATTGCACTTTTGAAAAGACGAACAGAAGCCATAGGAAGTTTCAATGTTTAAGATAATGTACGATACAGTATAACACGATAAGATTTGTTTGGCTACAGTGCCATAAGTTTGCGAATGAGAAAATAAGATATAATAAGACAGACGACAGTAACTTATCGTGAAATATGTTAACATAGGATGCAGTGGGATACGATGCGGTACGATTAGTTGGGTAACCAGACAACAACAGAAGGTATGAAAAGATAAAATACAGTGCCTTGCGGGAGGATAAGTTGTGCAATGAGAAAAAAGGACAGGATAAGGATAACGACAAGATACAGTACAGTACTGTTAGATATGTTACTGTAATTTGTCGTGTATAAAGGGCACCCATGTACAATACGTACCCCCAAATTTGACCTCAAAATTCTGGAAAACCCTTCAACCTATGTATAATGCATTTTTACAATGCATGATTTTGCTTCTACCCATATGATCAAAACATGAAATATTATCTGTATTTTGTTAGTTTTGTCAAATAATTATTCTGAAGTTAAGCACTGTATTTGAACACGTGATACTTTCTTTTTAGCATTTCAGAAAAACATTATCATTAAACAAAACTTCACCATAAAGAAATGAATGATGGTTGTTGTTCAGTCATATTTAAATTTCACAAATTCTGCCAGGGTATGTAAAAACCTATGAGCACAACGGTACATATATGTACATATATGACCCCTGTCATATTGGACGGAAAGTGTAGGCTACAGCTTTTTCATGTGGCGGTGGCACATTAGAATGAAAGTGTACAGCTTTCTCATAACCTCTAGGTGGCGTTGGCATATTGGAATGAATGTGTACAGCTTTTTCATAACCCATAGATGGCGGCATACATTTATAAAATGTGAACATTTTTTTTCCATTTTCCCCAACACGGATATATAATGCACACAATTTACGCTGGACATTTTTTTTGGGGGAAAAAATGTGCATTATACATGAGAGATTACGGTAAGTTTAGATACAGAGCGATACAATACGGTATGATAAGATGCAATACAGTAAGATATGTTAAGATAAGATGCAGTGGGATACAATGCGATACGATAAGTTGAGTAATGCCACAATAACATAACGTACGATGAGATGAGATACAGTGCAATGCGGTACAATAAGTTCCGTAACGAGACTGCAAAATAAGGTACGATAAAATTTGACTCAGTCAATTTGTGAGTATATTAAGAAGATCCCGTCATTATTTCAGTATATTTACTCTTTGGGACAGTTTTGTTTAGTTGTTTGCTGTTAGATGTTTGTCATGTAAAATGTGTGCCTGGCCTGAAAGGTTTAAACACCGAAATAAGATACACTACGGGACAAGTTGCTAAGATACGCTGAGACGTGTTTAAAAGATAATATGGACATTGCTGTGTTTTTAAAAGATGAGATAAAGCTACAAATGAAAGGCGATGAGAAGTTGCAATCAGCAGCCGGCGTTCCCGAGCACTGACACTGAATAATAGCGTTGAATTCCAAATCTGGGCAAATGTTCTTTGTGGCACACGCCCCAAACTTGAGTGACTTGAGACGAAGGTTTGCAGATGGCGGCGACGTCTCACCCTCGCCGCCGTCGCCGTCTCCGTCTTCACCTGGCCAACACGCCAAGTCTCGCCGAGGCGTCAGCTGGCGCGTTTGCCGCAACGCTGAGCGAGAAGAGCGAAAGACCGAGTTTGATGTCGGACGTATGTGACAGGTGAGATTCGTGCTGTTTACATCCCGTCATCTTACGAGAGGGCATATCAAATTAAAAGAAGGACTTTTTCTTCGAGGCAGCGTGGTTGCCTAGTGATTACGTCTGCCTCACGGTTGGGTTTCGGAGTTTGAATCTCTCTTTCTGCTGTTCTTTTGTTTGTTCAACAGACACTCAAGCTTCTTCCCAAATTCCAAAAATATGCAATCTGGGTTCATTGAAAACTTGGAATTGCCCTGCCACTGACTTGCAATCAGTCCATGGTGTACCTCACCTCTCGTCCCAACTCAGCTGGGATATGTGTTCCATACGTACATATGTACAGAAAATGGATAAATATACTTTTTCTTCCTCTTGCCTGATTGAGTCTCGCGCAAAAATAAGGATCATGGAAATAGATCCCATTGACAACGTGCCATGCTCCCAACTGTGAGCAGCTTGCAGCCTCGGGAACGTAATCCAGAAACGTCCTCCAAAAACTTCCCTGACGCAAAACTTTCCTTCATCCTCTCTTTGCCCTTTCTCTCCCAAGCAAGGAAGAAGAAGGAGCCAACGGGAGAAAACAACCAACCAACAAATCCCGCATTGTCAAGACACAGCAAAACATTGAGGATCAGGACTTGAGGATTGACCACGACATCCTCCTCATCCTCATCCCTGTGTCCAATAGGGAATACCTTCTGTTTACGGCGCTGCGGCGGCCCGATTACACTTCACCTGGCAGCCGTGCCAGGGGAGGTGGCATTTGGACGAGCGCGAGCTCGGGTCTTAAGACCAAGGACGGCGGGAATGAGGAGCACCGCTAGGGACGAGCGCGAGACTCTCCGGGATAAACCTCAAGTCCTCAGGAGGAAAGGAGATCGCTGGATGGAAGCCCAGAGGTTGAAGCGAGAAGAGCAACAAAGGCTTTGCTTATCAGCGAAGCACCTTCATGCAAACAGCCAGCAAGGACACCAGAGCTCATGTTAGTGTCTCAGTAACTGGCTGCGAGAGGAGAAGAAACGGACTTTTGAGGCCAATGGCATCTCTTTTTCATGCAAAAGACCTCAAAGTCAGCCTAAAAGTGGAAGGCTGGTGAAGGATGTCCATGTAAGTGCAGGAATTTAAGGACTCATCCAATCCCGGGAGTGACTGTGAGTTCATTAGCGTAAACGTCATACGCGCTAGGAGTATAACACAGATCTAGTTTTCCAAGATAATACTCAAAACTACACCCACCCCGCAGCACACACATTTGACCCATTAGTACCCCAACAAATAAACACATGAACGTGAATGAAAATACGTTTGATGCCCATTTGAATTTAAAACCTACAACATACAAAGTGACTCTTCAAAATAAGTTTAGAATTCTGTATTCTAACCCTAACAACAAAAACGGGCTCACACTCATCCTAAGAATCTAACATGCGGTGTTGACTGTAGATTTAAAAAAAAAAAGAAGTATATCAACATGTTTTGGTTGGCAACACTAACTGGAGACATTCCGGAAGCGTTATTTTAATAAGACATTGCCATAAAACGTATATTAACATCTTTTTATTGCCTTCGCTGAAAGCAAACACCTTGGCTAATTTGCACACAAAACATCGGCCGCCCTCGTCGGCCAATCAGGTGCACCGCACGCTCCCTTGGTGCAAAATGAAAGCGAAAGATAAAAAAAAAAAAAAAAAAAAAAAGAAACACAAACACAAAAGGTGTAAAGCGTCCAAATCGCAATTGCACCGCATCTTGCAAAACAAACACTTAGCTTTGTCACCACGTCAACTGAGACAACGCGATTGGCGCCACGCTGTCTGGACCGACTCCATCCACGCGTGAGCGGCTTAAGAGCAGATCTGGAGGCGGGAACGCGCAGACTCAGCCCCGCAGCCGTCGCGGATTGAAGATAGTCCGGCAAAAGCACATTCTGCACGCGCCACCTTGCCAGCCGCTTTAAGCCAGCGCTCGTCTGCACGCGTTGGACTCATCGCTGGTGTTTAAGTCGCGATAAGCTGGCCGCTGCGCCGCTCGCAACGCCGGCTTTAACATTTGTATTAAATACATCTATCTGGGGAAAACAATGACACATCCTCCGTCCGGCGCCTGCAAATGAATTCAGCTCGGGAGCTAATTAATCCACAAAGGTTTCATGTCTTAATCCCCAAAGTCAAGGGGGTCATTGTCCTCACAAATGAGGTCAGCGTCGCTCCCGGTGGAAATAAAGAGCACAACACGGCGGGAGAGCGCTCAGACGCGAGATGATCTGCGCCAGCACGGGGAATATCAAGTCCATATTTGACAGGGAAGGATCAGAATTCCAGGAGGACAAGCGGACATGAAACAAAATGAGCCCCAGTCGCTTGGCAACGGTGTCAGCAGGGGGGAAGTATTTGACACCATCCAGCACGCGGACATTATCAACCAGGTGGGTGAAAACATCCAAATTCACAGTCGATAGCGCGAGTCAGACACGGGACTTCCAGGACCCTGGCCTCCGTTCGGTGGGGTGACCGATCGCTCAGTAGCCAAGCGATTGTTCTTGGTGAAATGACCAACACCTCTAAACCCACTTTAGCCCTACCCAAGCCTCTGGAACCTAACCAGAACCCTACCCCGACCTAACTCTAATCTCTCCCCTTCCCTAATCATACCCCTAACCCTATCCTACCTTACACACACGCCCACTCAGAACCGAGCAACACCCCTAAAACCCTTAAGCCAACCCCTAACCTGAACCGCCGAACTGTATCACTAACCCTCCCCTTCCCTCCCTCCACCGTTGACACAAACCCCTAACCTCAATCTCGAAACTCTAACCCAACTTTACCCCTCTCCTGATCTAATCCCACGATGGTTTATTGTGTGGCATTTGGTTGTACAAATGGTCCAGGCGGCGGCAAGAGTTTTTTTTTTGGGCTTTCCAAGTGAAGAAGGATTTACGTGACCAGTGGATAGGGAAAGTCAAACGTAACATGCTCCGCTATGGGTTCCCAGCAAGCATTCCAAACTCCGTGCCGATCACTTCGAACCGGCGTGTTTTGAGAAAGCATTGGATACACGGGTGTAGTTAGGCAGAGGCAGACGCTTTGACGATGCCCAGTTCAGTCGGTTGCTCCCGTACGTCGAAATCCTCCTCCTCCGCACATTCCGACACGTTGCTCGCCATCGCGTATATAGAGGGGAGCGCGCTGTGTTTGGCAATTGCAACGTCACTTCTGGTAGCCCTTGCGGTGGATGGAGTAGTATGTTCCGGGAGGACTCAATATGAGTCATAAAAACCTCATTTTTAGCTAAACTATGGTTGAAAACGTGTATGTATTACATAACATATAAACAATGCAAATATGAATTTTAACTGACCCCATAACATCTTTGTCATCTGACCTTTAAATAATCTGAATTTCCTAACCCCCAAATACAAACTAGCTCCACCCGACCTCTAACCCGTAATCCTATGCCTCAGAACCCGCCAAAAAGCTTATTTTTAAATGTCCACAAATGGCCACACAACACATCGAGCGGATCTGTATCCGCTCAGGGGATATCAAGCCCATATTAGACATGGAAGAATCACAATTCCAGGAGGACTTGCAAACCTGGAACAAAACATGTTCAGCATGTCGCTTGGCAACAGAGTCAGCACGTGGACCTTTCGAACAGGGTGGGCAAAAAAGGTTCGTGGTGACTGTCAATAGGGAGAGCCGGACCCGGTACGGTGCGGGCCTCCGTCTGGTGGAATGACCACCCAAGCCACCTGACGCACACACACCGACGCAGCAGCCAAGAGGTGGTCTGGGGGAACCAATCAACACCCCCTCAGACCACCCTCAAGAAAGCTTTCCAGGGATCCTTCAAGTCATCCAATCAAGAGGCCAGCCAATCAGAGCCCGGCAAACCTGGCAGGTCAGCCAATAGCGGGCCAGGCTGGACGTCCAAGATGACACAATCAACAGCTTGCCGCAATCTGCTGCAGTCGCTGAATGGTCGCATGCTGGATGACGCCAGACCGAACCCTTTTAGCGGCACAGAATTTTCCGGAACAAGCCAACTGGACTTGAACCGGACCACCCGCTGTCGCCAGTCACTGTGCATAATGCAGCGGACCAGTAATACCCGACATTGTTAAAGTACAATCAGTGTAAATTCAGTCTTAAAGGAACCATGTCTACATCGGCTAACTGCTCATTTTTATATGATACAGAGCAGCAATGATAAAATGTTACACAGTTGAACAGGCCAGATGTCATCCAATTGATTTCATTGGTCAGGGTGGAAGTGATGAAAACAAAATAAACCATTTTTGTATGGTGTCTGATTGGTCCGTGGGTTTTAAAAGAATATTATACGACACATTTTCAAAAAGCCCGCTTAATGGCGCAAGAGATTTTGTGGCTGGATTTCGGCGCACGCAACCCGTGTCGGTTGACGTCTTTCGCACGGGCCTGCGACTGGGTAATTGAGGTTATCCGCGCATGTTCGGTTGATTCTGAATTTAGCATTTCCAAAAGTGACACCTGACCATTTTGATGCACTTGTCATGCTATGCGTGGCCCGCGAGGAGCTAGCAGCAGACAGCAGACTGAAACATGATGACAGTCGTCTTGTTTGCACACTTGAACGCTCCGGAGGAAGCTTTTGCGCGACTAGCCCCCCCCCCCCCCCCCCCCCCCAAGAGTGAACGAGACAACTCGGCTTTGTGCTCTATCTGTTAGCGCCCGTGCTACACCTGCTCGTCTAATCCTGGCAGGCCCGGCGTCTCCGCCGCCGCCTTATGGCTCGGCGAGCCGCACTCAGTCGCGGGTTTGTCGGCATTATGGCGACGCCGGCGTGCAAAGCTCAGGAACAAGTGCGGGGGGTGGCACCTACCCCTCCTCTTCCTCATCTTCCTTTCGGGCAAACATGTCAGCAGCGATGTGAGGACGAGCAATGGATTGCGGTGGTGACGGCGAGCGACACAAAGTCCCACAAATCAACAACCTGCGACGGTGGCTATTAAACGCGAGGCAGCGGCGGCTGCGGTTTGGGGGGACGCTAACTTTAATGGCCCTACTGGGTTTTTAATGAGCGCTGTGCCACAAACAAAACGAGCTAATTAGTGTTAGCATCCATATATCACACCCTACACCGTCGATATCATATAAACACACCGTTATATTGCAGTTCATCGTTCGTGCCCTGGCTATAATGAAGAGTTTTAAGAGATCGATTTTTGTTTTGTTTCAGGTAGTTGTTGTTTGTTTTTTTACAGTACAAATTGAAGTCCAAATTAAGAGTTGCACCCCTTCATTGTAGTATCACAGTGCGCCACAATATGTTGGGCGGCGCTGAGTTCCGATGGAAGAGATGCAGCAAAATGGAAGCGGAGGAAGTCCTATTTGCTGGTCCCACAGACAAATATAAAACACAAATTTCCAACTAGATTCTTTTTGTTTGTTGTATTTGATGTGTTTTTCTTGTTTCCCCAATTATGATATTAGGCTAACGACTTGGAGAACTGTGCGAACCTTCACTGCCTCAATGTGATGCTTTAACGGTTGAAAGAGTGAGAAAATGTTTTTCAAGTGTGTGGGAGGTGTAAAGCAATAAAAATGAGGTGGTCTCGCTATATCGGGGAGGGCAAGGTGGGTCATGTAGTAACACAATGCAAAAGAATGGATTTCATTAAAATTAATTCAAATGGTGCCTATTTTTGGGTTGCAAGCAAGTTGTAAAATTAATGCAACAGATTCAGAATTCGTGAACCGATGGTTTGCCATAATGCTGCCGGGTTTGGGTGCCCAACCCCGCCCTTTGGGGGGGGGTCACGTGTCACTCGCTCGTCCTTCGCCATCCATCGCTGACTTCCTGGACATGAACGCGCTTCGTGGCTGAGACATTTTCCCGGGCCGCCCGCCCCCCCCCCCCCCCCTCCGTGAGCTCGCCGATTATGTCGGCACTGGTTTAGGAGCGGGATAACAATGTAGCCACCGAAACACGAGCGGGGCTCAAGGCAATAACCCGGCATTTGCGCCCGAGTCGTTACCTGTTGTTTGTCACGCCTCCGCATCGCCGTGACCGTGCCGCCGCCCCCTGCCAGCCCCCCACTTTATTCCTTGCACTAAGCCTATTATAAAATCAATAAACAATTGAGCTCCCCCTCTCCTCACAGTCCTTTTAAATCTTTTTCTCCTCTGTAGATCCGCTGAGGCGATGGGGAAGCATGAAGGCGGTGAGACGGAGGGTTCGAGGGTGCGGGAAATGTCAAGTGACGTGACTTTTGAACCAACTTCAGCTCCCTTGTGTCACCGTAGCAACACGCTGGATTAAAACCAGATCAGAAGCGTCTGGAAGCCCCGCCCACCGATCAATTCCTCTTGATCGAGTTATCCCGCCAATCAACGTCAGGACAAAAGTTTAGCCGTCAGATTGTCCGCCCGGGTCGATTGGTGACCGGTTTAAGAGCGATTGAAGCACTTTGCCTTGTTGGCGCAATTACATTAACACGTTGGGAAATCTTTACGCTCGTGACCCTGCACGCCATCACTTTCGAAAGCTTTCACACTGCCGCTCAAATCTGACTATTTCTTGCTTTTTATTTTATTTTGATATTTTTTTTTTTTAAACAAAGCAGCTCTGTATGAACGGCACTGACACGAAATTATTTCTGACTTCCGAGGCAGTACCAGAGCCGTAACAGAGTCTTCTTCTTTTCCTTTCGGCTTGTCCCGTTAGGGGTCGCCACAGCGAGTCATCCTTTTCCACGTAAGAGCCGTAACAGAGTATATCGCGCAAACACTCCCGTCGCGTTGCCGCTGTGCGACAAGCAATTTATACGTCACACCGGATGCTGGTTCTGACATTGGCAAATTTTTAGTCTACCCACAAATTTCCTGGAAGTCTAACCATGCCGAAGATTTTTTTTTTGGCCGCTTTTACACAGCGATCCCGTAAAACCCCCAAACCAGAAGATCCAGTAATAAGCGGCCTTTGCCTTTTCGACAGAATCCCCTGAAGGCTATTGTCAGCCGTCGTCGCTTTCAACACAACAGGGCTGGAGACGTGATTGGATTACGGCATGCACGGCCCACATACGGGTAGCGTCTTGCCTCTGTTACGCCTCCAATACCAACTTGGAAGCCTTGGAATAAGTTATTCCTCTTCTAACGTGAGCCGCTGCACTTTTGTTCAAGGAGAAGAAAGTTGATTTTCCGAGAGAAAGCTGATTATGTTTGCGACGCTTTTCGACAATCTCCCTGTTCAGAAACACATGCGGGGGTCCGCATGTGTTTTTCATCTCTCAAGTTGATGGAGGGATTTTTAATTGTCACATTGTTGAAATGTAATAACCTTCCAGTTGATAAAAATCTGCTAAGAGCGAGCGTGACAGCCGATGTTGAGATGAGGCATCAAACGACGTGACATTAGCAGACTTTTAATTCCCTCTGTCAGGTCAAACTCATATTTCAACAGTGGGGATGACAACGTAAACCTTTTTATTCGCAGGCAAGTTGCAAATGAGAATGTCTGTCGCAAAGCCGAGCAGCCCCGACTACTTCTCCTCATTTCCTCCCTTTGTTTGCCCAAGGACTTTTCTTGGAGAGCCGTCACCATCCTCATCAGGCATCAAACTCATCTGCTTCATCCCCAGGAGATCAACAAACAAACTTTTTGACAACATGTCGTACAATATTTGTTCCAAACGCTGTGGATAGTTTGATAATGGAACGATCGGGAAGAATATTGGATCATTTCTGAAATTCTGTACCTCTTTACAAAATAATAAGAATGACATCGAGAAACAGTCAAGAATCAGTTCAAATCCGCGATGGCTGATTTTTGACTGTTTCTCGGCTTCAAAGTGAGTGCACGTGAGTGTGTGCATGTTTACTGTCTCTTGACTTAAGACCAAACTCAAATGAAGTGAATAATCTGTCAAGAACTGAGTCGAGAACCAATGAACAACCAAGTCAAGAACGAGTCAAAAACAAGTCAAGAACCTTGCTGAGAACAAAGACACGAATTATGCCGAGAACCGAGTCAAGAACCAGTCCGAAAAAAGTAAAATCATGCCAAGTCAAGAAGCAATTCAAAAACTGTGGTAAGAACAGAGTCAAGAACCTAGAAATCGTTAAGAATCAGTCAGGAAAGTGGCCCACGGAACTCAACAGTCTCTAGGACCTGAACCTTCCAGTGTCGATGAAAAGTCAGCGTTATTACTGATGAGAGCAATTTTATAACTGTAGCGGATGGCTCGGGTGTACCTAATGTTTGGTCCCGCCATTCCCGCCGTTATCAAGTAATCGGCAGGCATTGCTTTCGGAAACGGCGTCTTGCGGCAAAGGCGGCGATGCGGTCGGAGGTTCTCGGGGTCTGCGTATTAGCGCTGTTGATGAGATATACGAGTTTGCCATTTGCCCGCGTCTCACACAGCAGCCGCCACCATATGGCGGCCGGGAGATTTCCCCCCTCGCCGCCTCCGACAGCTGGATGCCTGCTAACTGGGGACGAGGAGGCTTGGCAGCTGGAGAGCTTTGATGCAGCTCGCCCTTCGCGCTCTCTCTCTCTCTCACACACACACAAACACGGACATACACACACAACACGCTTCGACACTCACACACACACACACACTTGTACACGTGCGCAAACATACACGCGCATGCGCACACGCACTAGCATGCTCGCTCACTCACTCACTCTTCCGCAGACTTGGACAGGTACGCACACGCGAGCGTGTGAAAAGTTTTCTTTTAAGCGCATTAAGTTGATGGGGGGGGTGAGGCGGAGCGTCCTAATTGGCATGAAGACTACATTTCCCATCAGGACGCTCTCACAAACTTGAAGTATGCATTAGAGCAGAACTGTCCCAGACATAGCATGGGATTTAAAAAAAATAAAATAATATATATATATATATATATATATAAAAATATATATATATATATATATTTTTTTTTTACAAAGATATAACGTGCATACAAATTGCTAATTTGTGGCCAGGAAATAGGTCAAATGTGTCCACCAAATACTAAATTGTGGCTGATAAAATAAATTTAAAAAATGTCCAAATTAGGCCCAATTAGCCATTTTCCCTCCACGGTGTCATGTGACTTGTGAGTGTTACAAGGTCTCAGGTGCGAATGAGGAGCAGGGTGTGTTAGACGTGATGCTCAGCGGAAGTCCAAGATGGCAAAGAACTGCCCAAAAAATGCCCCCCCCCCAAAAAAAACAATTGTTGTTCTCCATAAAGATGAGCGAGGCTCGGCGGTTACAAAAGTGAGCTCGCGTACGACAGTGCGACAATGCTATATATTGACCACTGTATCAAATTACTCGTGCCTGGAGAGCTTTTGTAAAAAAGGTGCACGCAAACATGGATGGATCATTCATCGATTTTTGTGTGCGTGTGTATATGTATTAATTGAACATGTACTGTATATGTGTTGGCAGTCTGAGGGAGACCACAACTACAATGTGGCCAAGCAGTTAAAAATGAGTTTGCGGGGTGTACACACTTTTGCAAGATAGCATAAGTCACTTTGCAAGTATGAACGCCGTACGAATAAAATGCACTCGCGGACTTAGTTTAACCCCGCTTCCCAACCTTTTCGGACCTTTCCCGTCTTCCCTCGCTCTTTCCGAGCTCCCCCCGTTGCCGCCTGCTGTCGAGTGGAGCGGCGAGGATGAAGAGGAGGATGGAGGGACGGAGGGGAGGGGGGGGGGGGTATTGGGGGTGAGGAAGAGGAGCGTTTGGCTGGAGCGCAGGGCGAGCAGCTGGGCACGGCTAACGGGGAATGATAATGACCTCGGAAATGTGGCGCTCGCTCCACAACAATAGTGCGCTCAGCCGCCTGGAAAATTGTGTTCATCAGCGAGGCTCTGCTCACTTACTAATTGACATTGCCAAATATTTTAAGAACAATTGGAATGTGGCGGGGGGGAAGGGGGGGGGGGGAGAAGAGGAGGGTGAAGAAAGCTCCGAGATCTTAATCCCTGGACTTAATTCCTCCCTCCCTCTCTCTCTCTCTCTCTCTCTTTTTCTCTTTCCTTCTCTTGTCTTTGTGATGAGGCGATAGCGGCGAGCGAGCACATTTCTCATGTCACATTTGTCATGTCAGCGCCCTGATGTTGACACAAAAGACTTTTATGTGACCTGTCAAAGGCCTCAAGAGGAGGAGCAGGAGGAGGAGGAGGACGACGAAGAAGAGAGAGAGCGTGATTCCTCAGTGGCGGTGTCACATGTCAGCCTCTCCATTTTTAATGAGGTAAAGGTCAACGTATGCTCCCTCCGCTTCACCACCCTCACGCCCAAGTTCGCTTGTTCATACAAACTGAGCCCCAACACGGACCCCAAGGCCCCCCCCCCCCACTTATACTGACCCCGAATAGTTCACAAAGCACTGAAACACACACACACTTTTAAAGCCACGCACATTCAAAGTCACGGATACCACAGTGTAGAACGTGAGGATGGCAACCCCGAAGTGGACAAAAATAATACCTGCACCCCCCGCATGCATATTTTCTACTAGTATTATGCAAAATCAATTTTACGCGATTACCCAAACAATCGATTGGATGATCTATAGAATAATCGATGATAAAGAATATTTGCTAGCCCCCGCCCCTAATGGGAAGAGTACGGGAAAGGTTACTAAGAGTTACTTTTCACTTCAACTTGTCCCGTGTCATTTTGTTGACGATCACAATTTCCCCTTTTTTTCCCAAAAAAATCTCATCTCACTTTACTCGTCTCCCAGGAATTGATCTTATGTCATATATGGCCAAACCTTATCGTCGTTCTCACTCCCGAGCCCCTTCGCATCATATCTCAGGCCTCATCACCTCAAAATCAACACGATTCCCATTCAGCCGTCTTACTGAACACGTGCGAGAGCGGTTTTCTCCTCATTTCAAGTCAGGCGGACTGTTTTCTCAGGTGCATGTCGCACTGCGCATTTCTATGCAAAAAAAAAAAAAACAAAAGTGGAAAATGGAGGGAAATTCACTTTCGCATGCAAAGGAAAAGTTGAGCTCATGACAACATGAGAAGGACGCGAAAAAAATATGTTGATTCGTCTGTTTTTGATGGACGTGGACTTTCCTGGAATAAAATGGGGCCGCTCTCTTTTCACTTTCCTCAAAGACGTGAAGATTCTGCGAGGTGACTTTTAAGCGCACGTTATTCCCGATCTGCGCGCTTCCCATGTGGTCGGCGACGCTTTCCAACACTCGCACGACTGCGATGCTAATTTACGTGTCTCATTTGTGTTCGTTTGTGTTTTTCCCCCCCGACTTTTCCCTCGCCAAGCCGAAACGTCGCCTTCGCCGAGTCGCCGTCGCGTCGCCGTCGACGACAAAAGCGGCAGTAATATGCAAAGCGGCCACCTAGCCTGCTGTTGCCCCAAGATAAATATTGTCTTTTCATTATAAAAACATAAAACAAATCCAAATCGACTGCACTCTGAAGAACGAGTAGATCGAGTTTTGATTAGTACATCCATTTTCCATTTAACTCCATTTTAAAGAGATATGCTGCTCGAAATGCAAATATTACATATAAAATGAACCGCAAGTGTATATGCAAAGAGCAAAATATGTGAGCTTGATGACAGGGTGGACATTTTTGGCTAATGTTAGCATTTTATCAGCACATGGTATAAACCCTTGTCAAGGTAAATATCGTGTTTTAATCATAAAACATAATGAATATGGAAGCGAGTGTGTGTGTTGTTCCAGGAGGAAAGTAGGAAGACATGTTTTGGCGTCACGTGACACCGTGTCACGAGCCCCAGCCCCATTCCGACCCGTCCCGGCTTCACAAGCCGGCGGGGGATCGCTAACTCTATCATTAGGACATAAAACGGGCTGATATAAATGTTTCATTAGGACGAGGCCGGCCGGCGCGGGCTGGCGGGAACGTTTGGCCTCCATCAAACGCACGTTGTCGGAATACAGTCGGAATTTTACAGGATCTAAAAAGGACTGGCCTAATTCCCAGCACGGGCAACATTTACAAAGCGCACATGAGAGAGGAGAGAGAGCGCAAAATCAAATGAACTAAAGACGAAATGAGCCTTTCATGCAAAAATACAGTGAAAAAGAAAAAAGTTGGCTTTTTACCCGCCGCCGGGCGTCAATCAGAGCGACACGCTGACAATTAACACGTTTCAATACAACTTTATTATCAGCCGGCGGAAATACAAGCAGCGTCCTGACCTCGAACACACACACACACACACACACACACCATCCAATTTGTGGATTTTTTTTACTGGTTATAGATATGAAACGTTTCTGACTTTAAATCATGGAGAGAATAAGACAAAGAATGCACATCCATACATTTCGGCAATATTGAGCATTTTACACGACTGTGGGTTGTTTTGTTCATTCAATTATGTTTGCATGACGCGTTTCCTTTTTGAGCGCTTAGAACTGCTAAAGTGTTGTGTATCGTGTGTGCGTGCGTGTGCGCGCGCAGACTCGTCATGCATAGTCATGACGCACTCTCAATCCACTCCACTGGCCCGTTAATGACGTATTAATTACACAGCGACACTTTGCGTGCGTGTGAGTGCGTAACGGCGAATATTCCGCCGCCTCCGCAACCTCGGGCGCTGAGTCACATTTCAATTTGCGAGCGCTCGTCTTGTTTGTTTGAGCCCGGCTAAAGACCGCGGGATGCGCGGCTAATCCCCGCCGCCATGTTTGCGGCAGCGGCGGCGGCGCTTTTTTTCCAGACGAAGGCGACACGCGCACGGGGTGGGGTGGGGGGGTTGGATTCTACGAGAGGTGGGAGGGGCCTGTAAAGGAGACGCGACGCGCCGGCCGAGTGTTCTACAAGGTGTGTAACGTGCCTGCCTGTGACCGCTGACAGCTCGGCGAGCCAAAGACTGAATGAAGATGGTGACAGAAAAAAATTATTGACAAGTGCACGGGCCAATGATTTGCATTCTTTTCGCATTCCTTTGGCGTCTCCTTGTGAACCTTTTGAAAAGAGCAAAACTTCCAAAGACTTCTGTTGATTGAAAAGTGTGTTTAGGCCGGTTGGTCAACCTTGACCTTCGTTCACGCTCGACATGTTATTGTTGATTACCGTAATTCAACTTTCCTACCATTAGTGGCGAGTTTGAGGGGGCAGCACGCGCACACGCAAACGTGCGCACGCACACACGCACATTCATACACGTACACACACACGCTCACACGAGGAGCAACACCTTTCTAGGTTTTTTTTCTCACATCCGTAAGTTTCTGATTTGAGTCTCTCACTTTCAATTCACTTATTTTCTTTATTATCCCCCCCCCGAGCCGTCACCTTATCGTGGTGGAGGGGTTTGTGTGTCCCAATGATCCTAGGAGCTAAGTTGTCTGGGGCTTCACGCCTCCGGTAGGGTCACCCATGGTAAACAGGTCCTAGGTGAGGGACCAGACAAAGCACGGCTAAAAGACCCCTATGATGAAAAATTTAAGTGGATCGAGGTTTCCCTTGCCCGGATGCGGGTCACCGGGGCCCCCCTTTGGAGCCAGGCATGGAAGTGGAGTTCTAAGGCAAGCGCCCGCTGGCCGGGCCTGCACCCATGGGGCACAGCCTGAAAGGGTAACGTGGGTCCCCCTTCCCATGGGGTCACCACCTGTGGGAGGGGCCATAGGGGTCGGGTGGAATGTCACCTCTCTGGCAGGGAAGGAGCCCGAGCTGGTGTGTGAGGTCGAGAAGTTCAGACTAGATCTAGTCGGGCTCGCCTCCACGCACAACTTGGGCTCTGGTACCAGTCCTCTCGAGACGGGTTGGACTACCTTCCACTCTGGCGTTGCCTACGGGTGGGGGGGACGAGTCCTGACTCTTGTGGAGGAGTTCGGTGAGGGCATGGAGAAAGACTTATCCCTCCTGGTACACCATCTGGCGTCTCAGGAGGGGGAACCAGTGCACCATCAACACTGTGTATAGTGGGGATGGGGCGCTGCTGACCACGACTCAGGAAGTTGTCAGCTGGTGGGGAGAATACTTCGAAGATCTTCTCAATTCCACCGACACGCCTTCCCATGAGGAAGCAGAGTGTGGGTTCTCTGAGGCGGGCTCTCCTATCTCTGGGGTTGAGGTCACCGAGGTGGTTAAGAAGCTCCTCGGTGGCAAGGCCCTGGGGGTGGGTGAGATTCCCCCGGAGTTCCTAAAGGCTCTGGATGTTGTGGGGCTGTCCCGGTTGACATGCCTCTGCAACATCGCGTGGACATCTAGGACAGTGCCTCTGGATTGGCAGTCTGGGGTGGTGTGGTCCCCGGAGGTTGCGTTCCAAGTACAGGGGGATCACACTCCTCAGCCTCCCTGGTAAGGCCTATTCAGGGGTGCTGGAGAGGAGGGTCCGTCGGGAAGTTGAATCTCAGATTCAGGAGGAGCAGTGTGGTTTTCGTCCTGGCCGTGGAACAGTGGACCAGCTCTACACCCTCGACAGGGTCCTCGAGGGTGGGAGTTCGCCCCAACCAGTCTACATGTTTTGTGGACTTGGAGAAGGCGTTCGACCGTGTCCCTCGGGGAGTCCTGTGGAGGGTGCTTTGGGAGTATGGGGTACCGAACCCCCTGATACGCGCTGTTCGGTCCCTGTACGACCGGTGTTTGGTTCGCATTGCCGGCAGTAAGTCGGACTCGTTTCCGGTGAGGGTACGACTCCCCCAAGGCTGCCCTTTGTCACGGATTTGGTTCAGAACTTTTACGGACAGAATTTCTATACGCAGCCGAGCTGCTCTGGTATGGTGGCCTTTCCCCCCCTCATGGAAGCCGTCCATCTTGTTGGAGGGGTTTGTGTGTCCCAATGATCCAAGGACCTAAGTTGTCTGGGGCTTCACGCCCCCGGTAGGGTCACCCATGGCAAACAGGTCCTAGGTGAGGGACCAGACAAAGCACGGCTAAAAGACTCCGATGATGAAAAATGTAAGTGGATCGAGGTTCCCCTTGCCCGGATGCGGTCATAGCCAAATTAGCGCTTTTTTTTTGCGCGTGACGCCATCGTTAAAGACATATTCTTTGATCCAGTGATGACAATGTATTAATAGTTGGGTGTTTTAATCCAACATTCAAATATGGCACCGAGGGGGCAGACTTAAGCTCCCTTTGTGCTGAGTGTTTTATTTTATTTATTTTTTTAGCGACGGACGCTAGCACAACACAAGACGAAGAGTCAAAGCCAGCGCATTAAAATTCAGCAGCTAATTACGTCGGCGACACCCCCAGCCTGTTGAGAAAGTGTTGTGTTTAATAGTCTCTATAAAGAAAATAGCTTTTTATCTCGTGCTCATTTTCATTAATTCCTAATTGGGGTGGGGGGAGCAAGGGTGTGTGTGTGTGTGTGTGTGTTATTATTTCTTAGATTAAAATAAACATCGCCCATCCCGTGTACAAACCCATCACACTACACGCGTGTGATAAGGACTTCATGCCTCTGTGAATATATAAACAATTTAATCTCCACTGGTGGAATTAAGTTGCTTACAGCCTTAAGCTAAGACGCTCTCATTTATATTTATATTTATATTTCTCTCCAAAGACTTAAAAGCACATGCCAGCTTTGGCAAATTAACTTCTTTTTTTTTTTTTTGACCTGCTTTATATGTATATCTTTAATTAGTGTCTTGTTTAGCTTAAACTGACTGATTATCGCACAGTCGTGACCTAATTACCGCGCTCGCGTTTCCTCGGCTGCCCCGAGGAGCTCGCCAAAGTTACCTTTAAAAAGTCGTGTAATCGCCCGCGACGAGCCACGCTTAATCCCAATAAACGTGCACTCAGACGGACGCCGTCTCATTACGCCGCGTGAAGAATTTCAGCTATGAGAAGAACGTGTGCTTTGACTGCGCTTTTGCTGTTTTTCATTGCCGTTAAAGACAAAATGTGCTCACATTGATGCAATTATGCAACCACACAAGACAATAAATAACGGATAAACTCTTCGCTTGCTATGCTTGTATCCAATCCTAATGCTTCCCAAAACGGTAACTCTAACCCTACTACAATGCTTTGGTTCAGTGGTATAAGTTTGTACCCTTACTCTAACCCTAGTTTTTAAGAGAGACAGCATTTGTGTTTTCCCCTGCCACTGTTTGATTCCTGGGCAACGCAAACTGTGGCTTCGTACGTACCGCGACATGACAGCAAACGCTCCAGCGTTCTGGCTTTACGTTTTAGCAATCAAAATGATCCTCGTTCATGCAGACTTGCAAAAAACAATGCGAATGCTCCAATATGCACACTAGGCCACTGGTTTGCAATGTCATTTGTAAAAAAACAAACAAACAAAAAAACACAACACCAACTTGCTAACTCCAAAATACCCACCGTTGACAAATCTGTGAGTTTAGAAAGAGACTTATGAAAGTCTCTGACCTTCCATTGTTGTTCTATGAAGCACTCGTCAAACAATACTAGCTTCATTTTCAAAAACTATCACTCATAGTTACAGTTACATGTTCAAGGAATGTTGCGCGGTCACTGGAAAATTCAAACAGTTTGGAGACACCTCTCACTGGATAGACGCTAAGATCCCGAGACTCGGAAGCCACATTTGGTTCTGGAAGAACAAGAGCCAGTCGCTTACTGAGAAAGTTCAGCATCTTACCTGAGGAAGGTGAGGAGGGATGCGGGCTGTCTTCCTGGACGCTTCCCGTCTGCGAGTGTCCACCTCCGGCTCCGCTCTCCTCAGTCACGTTGGAGGACCCGGGGGTGGTAGAGCGGCTGATGGACTGGGACTCGGGGTCACTGGCGGAGCCGCGGCGTTCGTCCACACCTTGCTGCTGGAGCGCCTCTTCCGTGCCTCGCCGGTCCTTGCCATGGATGCGGGAGTGGACGACCATCTGGTGATAGGTTCTGAAAACCCGGCCGCAGTCGGGGCACTCTGTCGGCTTGTCCTTCAGGTTTGAGAGGCCGTAGTCCATGATGGGGTTCCCCAAGCCAGACAGGCTGCCGGGAGTCTCGGCACCGATGTGGTGGGACATGAAGTCAAAGCCTCTCGCGTCGTCCTTCATGGACATCATGGCAGCACTGGCAGCCTTGGAGCCCTGCAAAGCCTCGGAGAGCTGCTTCTTGGAGCCATCTGTGGAAGCCATGAGGGCAAAGTCTTGTTTCTCCTTGGAGAAAGAAGAAGCCACGCCACCTGCCATGTCGTCATCCAGCCCCGGGGCGGCATGGTGCTGCTGCTCCTTTGGCATGAAGGCACGGTCCATAGCAATGCCACGAGCCATGATCTGCCACGCTTGGTAGCTGTTGAGGGAATCCATCTCGGCCACCTTGGCGGCGGCCTGCAGACGCTCCATGCAGCTGGACTTGAGCGGCGGGACGAGGTTGAGGCAACCCAAGAGGGACCGCTTCTCGTTCTCGCCGAGCCCGTGGCCGATTCCCGCCGCCATGGGGCCCAGGAGCTTCCCGAGCATTTCCTTCTCCTTCATGGCGATCCCGGCCTTTGCCAACATTTGGTGCTGCTCGCTCAGAACCTGCTTGTCCGGGGAAAGGAAGCCTCCCTGAAGGCAGGTGATGTAGCGGGAGTACAAGTTGGCGTGGGCTTCCTGAGCCAGGCTGCTCATGCTGTTGACGGACGCCATGTCCTGCTCAGTGGGCTGTGGCGGCTTGCTCTTGATGGCCAGCTTGTTGAGATGGACCTTCATGTGGTTCTTGAGGAACCAGGGTTCCTTGAAGCGGCGTCCGCATATTTGGCAGCAGTGCTCAAACGAGTCCTTGTGCTTACGCATGTGGCCCTTGAGGAACCAGGCCTGGCTGAACACCTGGCCGCACACATCACAGCGGAACTCGGTGGCCACCTGCGTGCCGCCCGCTGCGCCGGAACCCTGTCCCTGTGTGTTCTCCGCAGTTATGTGGGCCTTCTCCACGTGGCTAATAAGTTCCTCCTCGTGGGCGGCGGCAAACTCACACAGCGTACATTTGTAGGGCTTGTGGAGGATGCGGATGTGGCGGTCCAGCTCTTCGCGCTTCTTGAACTTGCCCTTGCAGAAGGTGCAGCGGAAGCCCGCGGCCGGGTTGAGGGACTGCTCATCCTGGGCGCCGGTCGGCTTGGGCGAGGATGACGGCTGTGAAGCTGTTTCCGGGGCGGCGAGGCCCAGGGGCGGTGGCAGGCCGCAGGCCGAACCCAGCTGCTGCTGGAGGGCGTTGGCGCTGCTGTTGAGGCTGACATGGGGCTCACGTGGGGCCGCCTGCAGGAGGCCGCCGCTGCCTCGCATCTGCTTGTCCCGCAAGATGGCTCGCTCTTCCAGCTCGTGGAGCAGCCGGTTCTCCTCGCGGACTCGGCCGCGGCCTTTGCCCAGGTTGCCCAGCTTGTGGGTGCGCAGGTGGATCTTCAGGTTGCCCTTCTGAGCCGCCCGGTGGTCACAGTAGGGACATTTGAAGGGCTTCTCGCCCGTGTGGGTGCGCATGTGCAGCGATAGGATGCTGTTAAAGCGGAAGCGCTTCCCGCACAGCGGGCATGGGTACTTCCTGTTCTTGCGGGCATCGTCTTCGATGTCGTTCATCTGGGACATGATTCCCAGGTTCTGGCCGTTGAGGAACTGCTGTAGGTCAACGCGGCCGTTCAAGCCGCTCAGGGCGCCGGCGTCGATGTCGCGGTTGAGCTGGTTGGCCAGCAGCGCCATCTGGCTGCTGATGGGCTGGCTGGCTAGGGCGGCATGGTGGCTCTTTTCGTCCAAGGGCGCAGCCGCTTTCTCCTCTGGGATCTGCTGCGGGCGGTGCAGGTCAGGGAAGGCGTGTCCGAGCTGGGCGGTGAGCTGGTGGAGCTTCTGGCTGATTGGGTAGCGGCCGTTGAGCACCGCGCTGCTCAGGTGGGCTTCGGTGTCGGCCACCGCTGATGACATACCAAGGCACAAACTAGAGTCCTCCATCCTAGAAGAACAACAACAAAAACGACGAGGTGTTAAGAATACACAAGAAGAAATTACTTAGTGTCCTATTTTGAAACAAGATTCATAAAAGTGTAATTTGTCCAATTATCATTGTCACATAATTCTCAAGTTGAAGTGACCGCAAATGGTTTCTTACCATCTTAAGGGTGAAATTAGGAGCTGAAATTGTAGTGCTGATCTCCTATTTAATTGTATTGAGCGTGTGTACCTCATGAAGTAGCCAACTGCATCGGTGGAACACGTTGAGGGATTGCAGAAATGCTGCGTTCACCCCCCCCCAAAAAGACAACATTTTGGACCTAATAATTAGTCTTGTCGACACTGAGCTAGCGGCGCTTAATTAGGCTACTTGTGCCCATCCTATCGGAATTGCGCCAATTACGCGCCCTAATGGAAGGCGGCGACGCCATTGTGAGACCACAATTAGGGCGCTGGCACTAAATAGCGCTTTAAACAGACAACAACAGTGTGACTCGCTATATCGATTTTTCTTTCTGTATAATTCAGGGGAGAAAATTCAAGGAAACAGGAAATGCTATTTCTGTAGAAACTGTGTTCAAAAAAAAAAAAAAAAAAAGGGAGGGACTAATAATCCAAATTCAGAATTTTGCTGGCACAATGTAGATAAAAACCTTAAATGCACATCCATCTGCTGTCCAGATGGAGAGGTATAAACACGTCGGCGAGCACGTGCTTCCCCCGGCTGCTGGCGGGGTCAAAGCCGCCCAAACAATAAGCACACTTTTTGCTTTGCTCGACAAAATATTGTATAATGTCTCATTAAGCTGATTAGCGTCGCTGCCTGGTAACAGTGGCCGCAATCATCCAAAAAAATAAAAGACGGTGCATGGCGAGGAGGCGGAGGAGGCGGAGGCTGCATTGTGTCGGTGAGTCAGTGGGAGCTGCTCGGACACGAGAGCAGAATGTCGGTGTTGTTCTTTGCAGGACGCGAACATGAATCCCGCTCTGTTGTTGTGAAGGAACGCGGCGGCGGCCCTCGGAATTCTCCTCACTCCGTCCCGCTGCGCCCACACGTCGGCTCGCCGCGCTAGCGACTTTCAACTTTTGCCCTCTGTGATTGTCTGCAATCACGTCGACGATATTTGGGGGGGAAACGTGTCAAAAAAATTAAAAAAGCAACTTTACTACTTTTTCAAGTAAACAGTAAAGGAGCCATTTCACTCAAACGGTGCCCATTGCTTCCTCACGCAATATAATGTATAAATGCACAATAAAATGAACTGTAATTTCATTATTATTTTGTTGTCATTATTTCGCAAAGTGTCCCGCACGTTAATCTGAATGCAAGTCTCATAAATACAATTCAAAAGATTCATTTCAACTACCTTGAACACTGGAAAAAACAACATTTGTTGCATGTTACTGCTTCCTAAACCTTTAAATCCTTTAAAAATGTTGTTGTTGTTTTTTTATCACACGATCCACAGGATGTTGCATCATTTTAATCATCCGTATGCCACGGGAAGGCCAATAGTAAGGGGCGTGGGGGGGCGTTATAATCTCAGCACAGTCCTGTTACTTAAATCATTTTTGGGATGTTATTTGTTTCTTTTCCAGATAAATTTTTTGTTGTTGGGGTGTGAAGCACTGTGATGTGCTTCGTGTTAACATTGCATTTTCTATACAAATGAAATAATGGCATGGAAACTAAAGCTGCGTGCGAATGGTTGGCCAACACGCATGTTTTGACCAGTTCAGTATGTGCATAATGAGATTTAGAGTTGAAACAAAAGACAGAAATTGAAGTTTATTTTGAGCGGTAGAACACGCGAATGGCATCGATTCGCTGAAACGGCAATAAAACAGCAGCTGCCATGAAATTTTTTTTTAATTTATTTTTTTTAATTATTGAAACATTAAGGGGAAATACAATCAGTTTTAATGAAATATTCAATGCTGTACAAGTGTTCATCCTGTTGCAAAAATGTCTTAATGGCTGTTTTTCCTGACAATACTCAACATTCAACTGCTATTTAAAAGAAAAGGGGAAAAAAAAATTCTTTTTTTTTTTTTTCCACACAATCCTCGCCGGGTGCTGACAGATCCGTTTAAAAGTGCGGCGGAAACAATTTGACATATCACCCCAACCTATTTACTGAGAGAATATTATGGCTTGCGTTATTCTTCTTCTTATTAGAGAGCGTGCGCTATATAAAGTTTTCGGTGCGCGCGCGTGTGTGTATGTGACAGGCAGCCTCCATCATTGGGAAGGAGAAGCGATTTGAATGAAACTCGCGCGCAAAAAAAAAAAAAAAAAAAAAAAAAAAAAGCGTCGCCTTTTGGAATCCAAATCTGTGATTTAAAGTCGCCTGATGAGCTGTTGCTCATTTGACGAGATAGCAGCCGTGCCCTTTTCTCCAATTTGATGCCCGCCTTTATCTTCGACATACAACAAAGGCACATAGACAATGGAATCACGTGAAACGAACTGACGAATCCACTTTTTTTTTTTTTGTGTGTGTGTGTTTTTAAGGGACGTATCCGGGCTGACGAGCGTATGCAAATGAGCCGCATTCATATGCGCGTCTTGCTCCCGACTCATTTTATATTTTTCCTCCTGATTAAAAAGGACATTTCTTATGTGACATCCCCCCACCTCACACACACACACATCTCCTTTCCTCATATCATACACACACACACACACACACACACACACAACAATTCAATATGCGGATGCCCTCTAAAAGACACGGCGCCTGTTTAGCAACTCAAATGCTGCAACAGGCCTGACAAGAGGACACCGGAACGCATTTTTTGTCCCGTCGTGGAACGCTCATCACTCCCTGGCGCTCATTAAAAACAACAACGATACAAAAAACACGCGCACGCACACACGTGTTCAGGTGCAGACAGGTGGCGGCTAACACACACACACACACACACACACACACATCATCATGCACTTTGTATGTGTGTGCGTGTCTCTCACAGTTCAATTCAGTCTTATCAATATTAGCAGGCATCACAAATGCATGAGGGATTTATATGTGCTTCACTCTAATTGTAACCATATCAATTATTGAAGCAAAGGCAATAGTGGGGATAGCTATTAGAAAGGCTCATTATAAATTCATACGGAAATAAACAGTTTCGGAATATAAAGCTTCTCTGTCGGCGTCAAACTTTGGAGCGTTGTTGGGGTCGATGGAAAAGCTATTAGCTTTCCCCCCCCCTCTTTTAAAAATTTTTTTTTTTTTTTTGGTGTGTCGTGCATCGACGCGAGGCCATCGACTGATCACAAAGCGATAGATCGTTAAGGCCTAATGCACGCTGCCGGGAAACGAATCCATTTTCATTCACAAAGCGCACATTGCCCTCATACATGCTGGATGGATTTACTGTTTGATGCCATCCTGAACGCAGAACGGACAAATCGTGGCTTATCTCAGACGGACGTCGTTGCCAGACTAACGACAATTGGCTCTGGCCAAAGGTCAAAGGCCAACTTTTTTAAAAAAAAATTTATTTTAAGTAGCCAGTTTTAAAAACAAAAATGTCATTTTCCGCCAGTTGCAGGTCTCCTTCAAAGATGAACTCATCCTCGAAACGTTCGCTGAGGTTCTTCCAAACTTGAGCCACGGATACAAATGTCAAAAACATGAAGCTGTTGCGCTGGGCCTCCCTGAGGGTGAGGAAGTAGAGTGATGTCGAGACCCCGCCCCCCTCACCCCCCCGCCCGCCGCTGTGGCACAGTGGACTATTGAGGAAGGCCGGAGAGCACTTGTCAACAGGTACTTCCACTCTCAGTTCATCCTCACGCACAAACCCGCCACAGGGAGAACAGACAAACCTGTGTGTGTGTGTGTGTGTGTGTGTGTGTCTCCGCGTGTGTGCGTGTAGAGGGCGGAGTGGGGCGGGCACCGCGGGAGGAAGATCAATGCGGGACAAACGGATTCCCACAGTTCATTGTTCCTCGCCGGCCAAATCCTCTTCCCAAGACGGCCGCCAGCTCAAAGCTTCCCTTCTTGATAAGCATCGCTGCTGCGCGCGTGCGCGTGTGCGCGTGGGACGGTGCAGCGTAGCCGCAATAAGCAGCATTTCTCCGTTGAGCGTAAATAAATGAAAACGCCAAATGTACATAGTTTGCTTCATAGTCAACAAAACAAATAAATGAGCAAAGTGTTTCAGCAGGTTAGAGGTCGTCAACAAATTTTCTGAATCTGGATTAGGGCCGCCAAATTTTGTCCACATTTTCTGTCAAAACAAAGTACTTTTTTTTTTTTTTTTTTTTTTTTTTTTTTTTTTTTTTAAAAGGAGCACATTTTTAAAAGGAGCAACACGCGCAACACAGATTGAGGATAGTAAACAATGCAATGCCTATCGCCAATATATATATTTCGACTGATTTCTGCACAATTTGACCTTGGATGAAACCAAACTGACCCGATTTTACGTTCAAAATGCTCATGTACTTCTAGAATCAAGAAAGCAATTACGATATGCAACTATTCCCACGTTTTGGGTAAAATTCAGTCCAGATTTTGAGATATATAAAAAAAAAAAAAAAAAAAAAAAAAGAACAACCAGAAGAGAATTGACTGATATTATATAGGAAACTACTAATGGTGTGTGATTAATAACATCAAGATGTCATATTTTTATGTAGCACCATCCCAAGTCTTTAGCTGTCATTTTTTTTGCCTTCTTTCCAGGAAGGCGCACATGGAAATAATTTCAACGGGGGAAATTGAAAGCAAATGTCGGAGAACGAGAAACACGCTTTTTCGCTTTCTTCACGTCCACTTTACACGTTTGTTTCTTTTTTTTTTTTTTTTTATAAATACTCAACACTGCCTCGTATTTTTTTTTTTATTTTAAACCGAAGTATCATTCGCGCCGACCGTTTGATGCTAAAGTGTCTTTGATATCAGCATCTTGCACGCTGAGAAAGTCTTTGACGTCAGCACTACTGAACGTTAATGCGTCTTAAAAATGCCCCAAAGTGTCTTTGACGTTGACCATCTTGAACCCGTAAATCGCGATCTTAAATCATAAGTCTCTCTGATGTCGGACATTGCATATCGCCGAAATCCTCAAAACCAGTAAAATGTCTTTGATGTTGGCTGTCTTGCGTGTTTAGTTTTAAAAAGACGTTAAGTGTCTGTGATGTCATACATTTGGTATGTCTTATTCTTTGAAAGGCTTCAGTGTCTTTGATGTTGGCCATCTCGTATCGTTTTAAATTGTAAAAAGTCATATGCGACTTTGACGTCAGCCATCTTTAATGTCTAAATCTTTAAATGTCACACAAGAAGTGTCTTTGACGCGCGACATCTTGTACGCTAGTGTGTGTCTTTGATGTCCGACGTCTTGTACGTTTGAATCTTTACGTCGTATGTGTCTTTGATCGTATCTTATACTGTATATTGTTTGTCGAAATCCTTAAAAGTGTACTTGACGTTGGGACTGTTGTAAGATTATATCTTTCAACGATATTTGTCGTACGTACATACATGGCCCAAAGGTACAAAATCAGGGCAGATTAAAAAAAAATAATTACAAAAATAAAAAAAATGAATCTTTTGTGTGGCCTTTTGCTTTGTGTGTGTCCACATTTGTGCGAGACTCTTCTTCCTGTCAAGTCATTCAGAAAACAAGGACACAACAAACACGGCAGCCATTAAGGAGACAATGGCCACAGTGTGTCCGCGCTCGCTTACATCAGCGTCGCATGCGAAGGCCGACCGAGTTAACACGCACGAATAAACGTCACGAGAATCGCGGGGGCTTCAATTTCTGGAAATATCAGAAATAATTGCGTTTTTGCTCACGCCGGCCTCGACTTCTTTACAATGGCAGCAACGGTGAAGAGGGACAACTGACAAAAGAACCTACCTGCTTAACTCATGAAACTAACTGACAAATTAACTAATTCACTGACAAACGAACTCATGAAAGAACTGAAAAACAAAACAAATAAAATAAATGAATGACAAGACTAATAAACTAGGGAACGGAGAAAGTCATGGTGGAAATTACAAAGAGAAACTAATACACTTACTAACCAACGAACTGACAAGCAAACTGACAAATCAATGATCAAGCTAACAAACTCACTAACTGAAGAGATAACTGTGCAGCAAGCAAACCGAAATGACTGACTAACCAGCAAACTATCTGACTGACAAACTAATTCAACTAACTGACTAACTAAACTAACAAATAAAAAGGAACAACCAAAGCTCACTGTCGAAAAAGGAAACTGACAAACGAGCTGACTGAAAAACTCACGGTGCCTATTACAAAGACACAAACTCAATAACTGATTGACAAACTAACCATTAAACAGACAAACTAACCCAACAACCAAAGTAACTGTCAAGAAAACTCACTGTTGAACTAAGACACCGAAAAACAAACTAACGGGCCCCAACACTCACGAACTTACAGAGAAACTAACTGTAACCAACTAACTAACTGTACTGACTGAGAGACAAATTAACTAACTGAGAGACAAATTCACAGTTGAACTAACAAAGAAACAAGCTTAGAAAATAAGTGGCAAACTATAAAAAAAAAACTGTCAAAGTAGAAAAACTGATGATACTCATTGTGGAACAAACAAAAACAAAATAACTGACTGAACTAACTGTCTGAATGGACAGGTGACACTGTTTCCCTCCAGTCCTGTAGGTGGCGGTCACGCCAGCAGTCATTTTGTCTTTCCACATCCGACGGTTGCGTCGATTCTTCGGGAAATCCGAAATAATTGCATTTGGCTGGCGTTTTGCATAACGGCGGCGGCGTTAAAGAGGGAGGAGTTGTTGTGACAGGTGCTGCCACGCCACGCCGGGGTTCCATTTGCTAAGGGGAGACTTTTTAATCGCGGCGCAACTAATTAGCGGCACGGCGGTGACGGCCAACATGTCCGTCAAAGTGGCCGTCGCGACGGCGGTGCCCCCTCTTCCTCGCTGGGAGTTTGGGACTTCCTCTCTCGACGCTTTTATCCGCTAAAACAAACGTCGGCAGCTAATTAGTGGCGCTGCTTACAGGAAGCCAGTCAGGTAATTATTTTGGGGTAATTGAATGATTCTTCAATGTCTAAGCGTCTTCTTCTTCTTCAACCACCTCCTCCTCCTCTCCTTCTTCTTCCTCTTTGAGCAGATAAGATACAGGTAGCGAGAGGCTCCATATGCTCTTCAACCACAAAGCAAACGCGATTCTTCAATAGTCGAAGTCCGCCTTGAATGGCGGCGTCTTCAATCTTTCCGTCTTTGATAAGGCCCACCTCAACTTCCTGCGTACACCCTCTGAAGAGTTACCAGAAAAGTGGCACACTTCCTCTTTCAGAGCTCGTCTCGACGACCATGGGGAAAAGGCGAGTTGAGCTACTTTGTACACCAAGATGGCAAGGCTTCTTACTAACCAACCAACTGATGAAACAAACAAGTTCGGAACTAATACACTATTCTGATCTAGAGTTAACTGACAAACACTCTCACTCACTGACAAAAAAATCAATTAAGAAGTAAGAGATGAACTAATGGATGTTCTAAAGGTTGATCGCAGAAACTGAACTGATGAAAAATGAAGTGGCTAACTGATGAACTAACAGACTAAACCACTGCGGAGCCAAGTAGCTAACTAATGAGCGAGCAAAAAGTTATTGTCAAACTAACCAGCAGTTTTACTAACAAACACATGAAGACTTACAAACCTTAAAAAAAACCAACAAAAAAACAAAACTAGCAAGCACGATGCAACCATCTAACAAACCAACCAGCCAATGATGAAGGCCAAACAATCCTCAAAAACAACAAGTGATACTGTTGCCCTCCAGTGCACTAGGTGGCGGCATACCAGGTGTACTCTTTGTACTCGCCCCCCCGCGCCCACGTTCTGCGTACCCTCTGTAGAGTTGCCGTCGGAAACTGGACAAGTGCCACACTTCCTGTTGAAGCAAACCCATTTATCTTCTTATCCGAGTTATCAGGAAATGCAATAAAAACGACAGCGCCGGTGTCGCGAGAGATGCGCCGCAACTCGTGCCGAGATCATTATCTGCTCGGGCGCAGCGAGTGCTTTGCAGGGGGCGTGGTCTCGGCGGGGACATAAGCGAGCGCGTCGTCCTGTCGCAGCTGATCACAGCGGACGGCTGGCGACCGCGGTTAAGATCACACGCATCGCGTGAAAGCGTTTCCGCGGGGACGATAAAAACTACACGTCGGGAAGAAACGCGCCAGCGCGACCGGCGTTTGCCGCTCTGCCAACGTTGGCGCCATGAAAGCACCAAAAGATAAGCGTTTACCGGAATCCAACGGCAGAAAACGTCTGTTCAGCGTTCAAATCCTGGAGGAGGACGGCACAGAATTTGAAGCAGACAAACAAGGAAGATTTGAGGGACTTTGCTATGCTAATGTTACCTTAGCCTGTCACTACAGTTCACAGCGACATGCCCACAAGCATTTGGCGGGTCACTCCCCCCTGACGCTGGCAGACGGTAAAATTGACTCGGATGACTAACTAACTGACTAACACGTTGACAAACTAACAGATGAACTCACCGACTAACTGCCAAACTGGGCTAACTGAAAAAAACAACAACAAAAAAAACAAAGCGACAAACAAAATGACAAATGAGCTCACGGATGAAATACCAGACAAACTAGGTTACTGACAAACTACTACTAACAAAAACTAATAGAAAAGCTGACCAACTCATTTACACAAACATACTAAAATCGAAATAAATAACTGAAGAAACAACCAAGTCAGGAACTGACAGAAGAACTAACGGCTAAACGAACCGGTCGAACGTGCTCGGTACAGTATCTGACAGACGAAACTGATCCAATAACCAACTTTCAAACTTTTTTTGGCCGCTATTAACCGATGACTAACTGACTTATTATCCAACCAATTACTGATAACTAACCACCAAGGCAACTGCTGGTCAAAGTGTTGCGTCTTTTTGTGTGTAACCCTGCTAACTAACCCACGGCGAGTGACAAAACATAGCACGTCGCGACGCTTCGGCAGAGGTCAGCGCCGCGCTAATAAAGTTGTTCGAAGTTTTTAATCTGGACGTGCGAACAAAAAAACCAGTTGTGCACGGCGTCCCGGCATTCCCCGCGCCGCCAGCGCCCGCGCGCCCAACGCTTTTCATATCTCGCATTTCTTTCCCACCCTGACTGACCTTCACTATCATCTCACACTTATCTCCCCACGCCAAGGTTGCGCACGCACGCGCACACACTTATGAAAGCCTCCCTCCCGACTCCTGATCTGACTCGAGTGCATCGAAATATGTAAAACAAACACGTGTGTAAAGTGCGAGGAGCGTCTTGAGTTTTTTGCGTCTGATGAGGTGCTAAACGGCCGGAATGTTTTATGTAAATTGGGCACAGTGGCCTTCTGGGAAGACGCCCGCTCGGACTTTTTGACATTTGCGGCAGGCCGGCAGCCAGGCGGCGCGCACACACACACACGCCCAAACGACTAGCCGTCCGCAAAGACCACGACAAAGACCACGACAAATCCTACGACTGCTTTTTTCCCCCCGTCCTGAAATTTTGGGTCGCGCCAAATTTTGTACGCCGGGCCGAGCGCCACCTTTACCCCCCCCCCGCCGCCGCCTTCGGTGTGCAGTTGCAATGCGCATGCCCTCCTCACCGTCTTTTCTTCAGCCCCCCCCCCCCTCCCAATCCTGCATCTGATTAAGTTAACAATGCGCTGTTATTTGCATGCTGATTTCGCAGATCCCGCCTTTACGCACCCCCCCGGCCCCTACCTCGCCGCCACCCGCCCCCCCCCCCCCGCCCCCTTCTCAAACAAGCGAGGCAGGATCAGAGTAATGTGATCGCACAGCAGCCAGCCGACACAATGCGCCTCAAAGAGCAGGTGCCCACCCTCCACCTCCCTCGTCATTCCTCCTCTTCTCGTCTTCACCCCTTTTCTTCCTCCTCCTCCTCTTCCTCGGCCTGTTTATGAGCTGGTATTATAATCAAATCTTCAGCGAGGGAGGCCTGTCTTTTTTTATTAATTATAGGCCGCGCCTGATGCCGACGCGTCGGGAAGGCATCTTCAAAATAGGTCGACTGCTACACTTTGCTATTCTTATCGCATTTAAATGTCAACACGGTGCAAAGCTCTACAAATTAGTTCAGGCAGGCTTCAACCCCCATTTAACATTTAAGGCGCCGATTTCAAAGCGCTTTCTCGCGCGCACACACACACACACACACACACACGCGCGCGCACACATATAAGCCATATAAATACAAAATAGAAAGATACCGCCGCGTCTTTCAAACTTCTCATTTCAGCACAAACGCCGAGCTGCCAACCTTTCCGCCCGACAACAAAAAGAAACAGAAACAATGCATTAGCCCCCATGAATAATACATCGGCAACAAAACATCCCCGCTTTTTCGCCGTCTCCACTTAAATCCGCCGTCCAACTCCACAGATGCGAAGTGGCTAAGGAGCTTTCCCCCCCACCCCTTTAAATTTTGGGCCACCAGTTGCGACGACTCCGCCACTTAAACAGGTAGCGGAGGTGGGTGGCTGCTTTTCAGATGCAGCGCAGACACTGGTTTTATTTGCTCTTGGAGCTTTGCGCCGCCAGTCGCGACCGAGCGCGCCGCTTAAACGGGCAGCGGAGGTGTGAGGCTGTGGGGCGAGGCGGGCGACGAAATGCTGATTTTTGAAATTGACTTATGACCACTGACATTTCGACAACGAGCCATTTCTCCTCTCCTGCAATTTTTTGCGCCACCTGCTGCGACGACTCCGCCGCTTAAATGGGTAGCGGTGGTGACTAGGGAGGACGACGGAACGCAGATTTGCCAAATTAATATCACGATTACCTTCCCTTTATAAATGTCACTCCGCGAGGGACGGCATGTGTGCAGCTGCAACTGAATCTTCCGCTTAAATGGGTGGTGGCGCAAGAAGCTTTTCAGCTGCGAAATAGAGATTTCATGCCGAGAGGTGATGCCGTGCAGGCTCCGGCGCTCCCCCCCCCCCTGCGGAGTAGCGGACAAAAGGAAGCCCGGCGTCGCACTTGACGCTCTCGGACGCCTTCGGGAATACCAAAGGAGACGAACACAAACAAGTCAACACGTCCGGCCCAGTGTAAAAGAGTCAACGGTATTATCCCGCGTTGCATTGTCTCTGCCTGAATGGCGAGACAACTCGCTGGGAATGACAAAAGCAGAAAAAAACGCGATGGCTGCACGGGACCCGAGTTGGGGAAAGTAGGGGAAAAGAAAACTCGGAGAACTACTACACCTCAATTGCTTCTGTGAGAAATGTAAATTATTTCATGAAAAGAATGAAAACATACACACACATACATATGTAGCTTTTTTTTTTTTTTTTTTTTATAAAACACAAAACCGTTCACACCACATCCAAAATAAATCGCTACATTGAAAAAAATATTTCCAAAAAACGACTGAATCCAAACACATTTGTACAACACATTCGACAAAATGTAAATAAGGCTAAAACATATACATGGAACTAAAAAATTAAATATTCCGGTTATTATTCTTATTATTCTTGTCTTGTACTTTTTGCTAGTTGGGTAGTCGGGATTACCATTTTTTTTTTTTTTTTTTTTTTGCTCTCTTAAAAAAGGAGAATGCCATTGGGCCCACTTCCAACCGCCCTAACAAGTAAGCACGCTAACTAGCTTTCGCGGAGACCCCACCCGCGCGTCTCCCACCTCCAGGCCCGACGATGCGCAATGCTCCGTTAACGTGTTATACTTCCTTCAACGCACAGTGCGCGTGAAAACACAAATATCATATAAATTTCGGTGCTCCATAGTCCGTTTTGGTTCTATGCTTGCAGTTTTCAAGAGAACTGTCTGTGTCCCCACCACATTTGCACAGGGCCCCGCAGAAACACGCGCCTGTGGGTCTTTAAAGCGCCTCGTTGTGGGCCGTGAGTACACGCGGGCTTGGACTTGACAGCCGGCGCGTGGACCGGGGCATCGAGTTGGCGTGGCTGCGTTAGAGTGCCTCGTTGTCCGCAGTGAGTCACTATCTTGAAGATTTTTTTTTAATCATTCAAATTTGTCAGGGTTGTTAACAACTCTCTTCTCTTTTTTTTTTTTTTTTTTTACTTTGCAGGGACTTTAAGAAAAAGCTCAGTGGGTTAAGCAGGCACACATTCAAAGCAGTCAAACAAACAAAATCAAAGTTTACGTTAACTTCTCTGAATTCCACACTTTGGCGGCGAGACGGTTTGAAGACGAGCTCCGTCGTTCCGGAACGTCGTCTCGCCGAAAGGAAAACAAAAGACGGCGTAATGGCTCATTAGAGGCGAGTGAGACGATTTGGGCAAAACAAAGCTGCCTTCAGCGACGTGTCACGGAGACGCCGCCGAGGCGACGGGACGAGCGAAGCCACAAACGACTTCCTCCCACTTGCGTCAACATTTTGACGCGTTTGTTGAAAACGTGCAAGTTCACTCGACAACACAAAATGTTTTTATTTTATTTTTTTTTCAATGTAGAGAAGAACCCAAACTTACATTGAAGTTTAGCATTATGTATGATAACATCTTTCCGGGCTGGTTACTTTTTGAAAAAAATAATTAAAACAAAAACTGGAATCGGGAAAATTTCAGCCAGCTTTCATAAAGCGTGGCAAATAAATTATATTGTTCCTTGTGAGCTATTCATGTTAACTGCTACTTTGCGTAACAGAAATGAACTGATGTACAATCGGAAAAAAAAAAATTCTATTTACTGCGCACTCGGTCATGGACAATTATTGTAATATGATTGCTCTTTGTGAGTTATTCCTAATAACCGGCAACTTGTACAATATAACGCAAAAAAAAAAAAAAAAAAAAAAAAAAAGTGTTTCTGACAAAAAAAGCAGAGAAAACAATATTTTTTTGGGGGGAAAACAAACGTGACATTGATGGTAATATTTTTTTTTGCTTTTGTGAGAAACAAACAAAAACAACACTGACAAAGGAGAACGATACATTATTTACTGTAAATATAATTCTTTGAGCAATTAAGTAAATGAGCAAGTCATTTAAAGAGACACATTCCTCCATCTTGTGATCGGATCGCTGATCGGTTATCGGCCCCCAAAAAATCCTGTGTGTTTGTCTGCAACACAGCACGCTTAAAACAAAAGAAACATGATCATCAAAGTGGAATTCAGCACCTTTATATTCCTATATATATTATAAAGAAAGAAAAAGGAGAAATTCCGAGGCACGGAGAGAGGAAAGAAACAGTTGTGGCAAAAAAAATGGAAATGTATCTTGACGTGAAGGAATGCATGTGATGAATCCAAGTGACGACTTCTAGAAATTATAATAATCATTGTTAGGATGATGATCATACCCCCCCACCCCCTCTCCCCACCATGCAAATGAAAGTTTGGCACGCTTGGAAGAGGTGCAGGTCATCCACACGCTGCCTTGCACAACAGCAATAATCCACAGAGTAAAGAGGAGAGAAAAAAAAAATAAAAAATTCACATGCATGGAAGGTGCCGCCTTGACATGCAACTACCGTGTCTTCTGTGACCGCGC
This sequence comes from Phycodurus eques, assembly GCF_024500275.1. NCBI lineage: Eukaryota > Metazoa > Chordata > Actinopteri > Syngnathiformes > Syngnathidae > Phycodurus > Phycodurus eques. Next base: position 2,354,460 of record NC_084526.1, read on the forward strand.
TCGCAACTCAAAACACTTCAAATCATCCTTCCCCATTGAAATGAACAGAGACGCTACTAATCCGTTACACTGCGCTAACATTAGTCGTTCTCTCACAGACGATGAAGCATAACATGCCTGCGGGTATTGTTAGATTACTTGTCTTCACGCATCGCTTCACCGCTTCTGTTCAAGTATCCGTGGCTTGTTAGCCAATCTATGGCATTTCACATGTAACATGTAATTCTCTTTGTTTTCTGTTTCGTTTAACAGGAAACTTGACCTGGAAAAATAGTTTTTTCGAGAATGGTTCACTCATTCCAAACTGCTGCTTGTCAAGTTTTTGCTCGTAAATCCAAAGATTTGCCGCGCGACGGCCTGTAAATTGGGTCACGTGGGACCCAAGGTAGCTCCGGACAAAATACGGGTCAGATCATTTACGCGATCGTTGCTCGCCATAACCGCCGCTTTTGCACCATAGAAATAAACACAATAACGCGCAATAATCCAGAAAGTCGGCGAAAGCCGCAGTCTTCCGGCATCATACGACGAAAACCCGGAGTACGCTAACGCGTCGAGAGGTTGGAGTTGGTCCTAATTCCCGTCGAAGCGTTTGTCACCATTAAACTGAAAGAGATGATGGCGATAAACTCCACTGTTCTTGAGCCTGTCTGAAACAATGGCACAAAATAAACAACTAAGTACAAACATGAGAAGGGCGGGTGGATTTGCCGAGTGCGGAAGTCATAATTGTCTTTGGGCTTGACGGCGACTAAAAATACGCAGACAATAGCGGCGAGATGAGCCTTGGCAGCGCATGTTTTGTCCTTCAATACTCTTGTTTTTTTTTTTTTCTTCTTTTTTTTGTTGTTTTTATCCTGCCTTTGCCGCTCGCTTTCCCACCCCGCGCCGAATAAACGGATATGTGAATTAAATGCCATTGTTTTAAGCAGATCGCCGGCTAAATTTAGGCTCTTGTTCTCCTCCAGCGCGCCGGAATTTTGTTCATTATGTTTGCACTTGGGCTTTATCCTCCATCTTATTCATGCCTGCGTGTGTGTGTGTGTTGCCTTAAGACACACACACACACACATATAGTTCAGCCATGCGTTTTTTGCAATTATAAAAGACACAAAAATAATTATTCCGCCGCGCAGTCAACACGACGTATCCCGGAGTCGATGGTGCACGGATCACGTGTTTAATAAAAAAGGTTAATCAGTTGTTAATCAGAGGATTAATAACTTGCTATTTTCTTTTTACAAAAGCATTCATATCCCGCCATAAATATTTCATGCTTTTTCTTTTTGTTGTGGAGTTTTTTTTTTTTTTTGCCGAGGCGGGGGGCGGGACGAGCGCCCCGGTGTTGCAGGGCACACTGAGCAATATCCCGACATTAATGTGCGTTAATCACGCTTTGCCGAATCGCCAATAAATTCATTCATGTTTATTAATACAAAGCTGGGAGAAAACAATACTCTTTACATTATTCACCCACTTATTAATAAAGCTCTCATGAGCAAGGACCGGCACAAGACGGGATAAGAAAAACGGGGGCAGGGTCCAAGCGAGTCCGGGCCGGGAGCAAAAGTTCATTAAGGACTGTAAGTATCCTCCACATTTTTTTTATTTTTTTTTGATTTACAAATTGCCCGGCCAGTTTGTTAATCACGGCAAAACAAATATTGCTTTTGGTGCGCTCCATTTGTTTGAAGCCCCCCCCCCCCCCCCCCCCCCCCCCCCCCCCCCCGGTTCCCAAAATACTCATTCCCGGCTCCCATGTAATTAAAGAGCGCCTTTAGTGAAAAACACGCAGCCCGACTCCAATTAGTTGTGTGGATGTCGCCGGCTGAAAGGCGCAGCGTGGCGTCGGGTACTGGGCGCGCCCGGGGGCACCTGGGGGTCCCGGAATGGAAGAAGTGCGTGGCGCTAGTGGATGAGCGAACGGGGGGATGGGAGGCTTCCGAGGGCCGCGCGAGTGTGCGCTGTTCAACGCACTTAGAGGACGGGTTTGTTCTTCTGTGCGTTTGTAACGAAAAGAACCCAAAAGTGCGTTCAAACTGCGTTCGAACTAACCTATCATAAATAATGACCCTAACTAACCCTTGCCCTAACCCCAAGCCCCAAACTCAACGCTACCTTAACCCAAGCCGTAATCAACCCTAACCCTAAACCAAACCCAAGTGCAACCCCAATCCAAGCCTAATTTGAACCCTAAACAAACACAAAACCTTAAATCTGAACAACCCTAACTGCGATCAAACCAAATCCTAAACGTGACCTAAGATAAACCCACACCTTGAATAACCCGAAACTAACCCAAATTTAACTCTAACCCTAGCCGTAACCTGCACCCTTTACTAATCCTAACATTAACCTTAATCCACCACAACGAAAACTCGAAACCCTATCCTAACTCCAACGGTTTACCCTAACCCAGTTGTGCTTTACCTGACCATCTGATTGACTCTGTGATCTTCCGGTTGGTACTGCGATTGGGAATTGTGGGTTATCTGAAGTCGGCACTCGGTTCGATCTATTGGTCAATTTCCGGTTGAGACCTTCAGGAATACTAGTTTGGCCTCTAGTTGAGTCTTTGTGTTGATTCTCTGATCTTCTGTTCTCTGCTTGGTACTGTGGTTGGGATTTGGGTTTGTGTCTGTAAATGGGACTTAATTTCATGCCTTGTGTTCCGAGTTTCTGGTTGCTCTCTCTTTTGGGGCGTACTCTTCTGTGGATAATGGGTCTGGTTGGGTTTTTGAATAGAATCTTCTGTTTAGCATTTGGGTCGTATATGTAGATGGAACCCGGTGTTACGTCTCTTGTTAAGACTGTTTGGGACTCTTGTGAGTACTGGTTCTCTTGTCGAGTCTGATTGGGACACTTCTGGGGGTACTGGTTTTGTCTAAAACTGAGTCTCTATGGAGGTATCTGGTTCTCTTGTTGAATCTCTGATTTGGATTCTTTCTTTGTTGAGAGTTTTTGTTCATCTCCGGTTCGGACTTGTTTCTGGTCCCTTATTAGTTCTCTGTTTGGATCTTTGGTTTACAATAAAACACGTAAGCGTGTCCTGTCCGCCCCGTCACACAATGTGCTCTTTTTCAGACACACTGTCGTAATCTAAACACATCGATGTACACAAACACACAAAGGAAACCAGAACCGCAAATGGTCCGATGACCCTTAACGATTGCGTCTGAATTCAGCCTGTCCATCACCGCCGGGCGCTCCTCCAGGCATAAACCGACGCCCTGATTGCAAATATTTAAAAGATGACATTTCCTGCGTTTGTGCTGGACATCAGGAGGTGAAGATACAATATTCTCCATTCTAGCCCCTCCCCCCCCCCGCCTTCCTCTTTGTCTTAAGCTCCAAATTGTGTTTTTATTGAAGGCCAATATGGATCGCGCCACAAAATGTCATCCGTCAAGCTGTCGATGAATCCGTCTTTTCATTTAATGATCGGCCGACCGGCCCGATGTGCCTTGCACGCCGCGCCGTACACCTTTAACGGGAATCAATGGCGTGCAAATAACACTTGAGGCGTGCTCAGATGTGGACGCCATTTGTCCAAACGCTCCCGCCGCACGTGTGAATATTTGATGCGTGATCCCGCCGCCACGCACTCGGCGAGAGGCTGAACGGAGGCGACAGGAGGAAGCGGCGAGGGCCGGGAATGATGAAGCCAGCGGGACAATTAAGCAAAGAGGGACGAGGAGGTGGGGGGTGGGGCTTTAAAAAGGGAGACGGGGGCCAAGAGGCGAGGGACGGACGTCCGTCGCCTTTGCCGCCTCCGCCGCCTCACTTAAAAACTGATTTCATGATATGATTGAGGGGGAGGGAGGGTGACGGCTCTAAAACACATAACTTTTTACGAAGCGAAAATCAAATATTAAAAATGACAGGCCTTATAAGTGCGGCGAGCGAGCGCGGGTCACGCAGGGAGGGGCGGCGGCGGCGGCCTGTCAGCTACTATCTGTCAGGGCCAATTAGAAACAATCAGGGCCCAGTGAAAGGGAAGGTGATTGTTATTAAGCGGCGCGGCCCGGCGAGCGGCGGCCCAGATGTGGCCGTGCATATCAAAGAACAGGAAGCCGCCGCTTTAATTCAGGAAGCTAGCGGTGGCGAGCGAGCGAGCAGGCGATCCGACGCCAGCCACAAAGGAAAGCCAAAGAGGGAAATGAGCGGGATTGGGGGAGTGGGGGGGGGAAATGTCCCTTGTGGAAGCGTTTGTACGATGGCGGAACATCACTTTTATGGGAATGAGAAACACATTTACAAGAATTCAAATGAAACAACGAAACTCCAAATGCAATGAAAGATGCGGGCGGCGACGAATGACGATCAAACTTTGAGCTCGGACGTGGAAAAAACAAACAAACAAACAAACAAACAAACAAAAACAAAAAAAGCTTCGGAATTTTACTTTTCGTCCATCTGTCTCACGTGCGACATAAACGGTTGGTAGACATTTCACAAACTCTTTCGAAGACGTTTGCTGTTGGGGAACGCGCGAACACAACCAAATGAACCTTAACCCCGGTTTCAAACTTGAACCCAAGGTTAAACCCCAACCCTAATCTTGACTTCCGCGCCTAACTTGAAAACCCAATTCGAAACTCTAACCCTGTCTTGAAACCCTACTTCAAAAGCCTAACCCTGAATTAAAACTCACCAGAACCCAAGCTTAAAACACTACTTTTAAAGTAGTAGTAGTTTTTGTAGGAGTTTAAAATACTACCCCTGGCATGAAACCCTACTTTAAAACCTTAATCCTAGTTCAAAACCTTAACATTTACTCACAAACCTAACTTCAATCCCTAAACTGAAACTCAAACCTTGACTTGGAACACTACCCTTGGTTTAAAACCCAACTTTGAAACTCTAACTCTGGCTTGAAACCCTGACCCAGGCTTAAAACCCTAAACCCTTCTCTTGAGACCCTACTTTTAAAGT